>NC_046659.1:160935206-160979992 GCF_010883055.1 Belonocnema kinseyi
AAATTTACTAGGATATCATTATTTTGGAAATGGGACCCTCATACTCGTAATAATTGCCAGAAATTTACTGTGATAACATTATTTTGGAAACGGGACCATCATACTTGTAATAATTCTCAGAAATTTACTAGGATAACATTATTTTAGAAACGGGACCATCATGCTTGTAATAATTGCCAGAAATTTACTGGGATAACATTATTTTGGAAACGGGACCATCATACTCGTAATAATTGCCAGAAATTTACTGTGATAACATTATTTTGGAAACAGGGACCATCATACTTGTAATAATTGCCAGAAATTTACTGTGATAACATTATTTTGGAAACGGGACCATCATACTCGTAATAATTGCCAGAAATTTACTGTGATAACATTATTTTGGAAACAGGGACCATCATACTTGTAATAATTCCCAGAAATTTACTGTGATAACATTATTTTGGAAACAGGGACCATCATACTTGTAATAATTCCCAGAAATTTACTAGGATAACATTATTTTAGAAACGGGACCATCATGCTTGTAATAATTGCCAGAAATTTACTGGGATAACATTATTTTAGAAACGGGACCATCATGCTTGTAATAATTGCCAGAAATTTACTGTGATAACATTATTTTGGAAACAGGGACCATCATACTTGTAATAATTCCCAGAAATTTACTAGGATAACATTATTTTAGAAACGGGACCATCATGCTTGTAATAATTGCCAGAAATTTACTGGGATAACATTGTTTTGGAAACGGGACCATCATGCTTGTAATAATTTCCAGAAATTCAATATGACAACCTTATTTTGGAAACGGGACCCTCATACTCGTAATAATTGCCAGACATTTACTGTGATAAAATTATTTTGGAAACGGGACCATTATACTTGTAATAATTCCCAGAAATTTACTAGGATAACATTATTTTAGAAACGGGACCATCATGCTTGTAATAATTGCCAGAAATTTACTAGGATAACATTATTTTGGAAACGTTACCATCATGCTTGTAATAATTGCCAGAAATTCAACGTGATAACTTCGTTTTCAAAACGTATCCCTCACACTCATAATAAAATACAATTAAAAAGAATTATATCCCGAAATGCTAGTTTTTAAAATAGTTTGATTTTTATGATAAATGAGAGAATTTAGGATTGAATTATTTTATATAAAACTAATTTATAGGCATATAAGATATTGAATTCAGTATTAAACACTTCAGATATCAACTCCAAATATATTCAATTTTCAATCATATCTTTGAATTTCCGACAAAAAAAATTAAATTTTTGTCAAAGAGATCAATTTTCAAGTAAATATATTAGTTTTCAAGCCGAAAATTTAAATGTTATAGATTACTCTTAAGCATTAGAAAATAAATTTTTAAATAGAAAAAATGATTCTTGAACCAAGTAGTTGAATTTTCAACAACAAAAGATAATCATTTTTTTAATAAAAGTTTGCTTTCACAACGAATCTTTGAATTTTTAAGTCAATTAGATCAATTTTTAACAACATAGATAAATTTCCAACCTACAAAGATAAATTTTTGACTGATCGATCAAATTTTTAAACAAAAAATAATTTAATTTAAATACAGATAATTTTATTTTCAATCAAATAGCAGAATCTTCAAAGGGAAAAGATACATTTTTGAAATGACATTTGAATTTTTCACCCAAGAACTTATCTACCAAAAAAAGAAGAATTTAAAATGGAACATATTGTTTGGAGAAAATAGTTATACTTTCAACCATACAGGAAAATTCCGAATTAGAAGCATGGATTTTCAACCGAATTGTCGAATTTGAAGGTAATGGTCGTGCCAAAAGTCAGATATCTTAAAAAAATATTTTTTCTATGATTTAAAGAATCAAAGTTTGTAAACTGATGTAATTTTTAATAAAGAATATTATTATTATTCATAAAAAAAATCACAAACAAACATTAGTTTTAAACAAATCGAATTTAAAAAATAACTAAATATTCTTAAAATATGATTAAATGTTTAAACAATTTTTTCTTACAACCGATATTTCTAACGATTTCAGCTGTAGAAAAATTAACTTTCAAATTGAAAAAGGTAGAATTCTAGAGAATTTTTGTTGTTAAAAAAGTAAGCCGTCAGTCAGAGCGACAGTAAGCGACAGTCAAAAAAATTTCAATATTAGACTTAAAATAAAATCCGTTGCATTTTCGACCAAGTCTTTGAATTTTCAACCCAAGAGGGACAAATTTTGAACAAAATTGTTGAATTTTTATAAAAATATTTCAATTTTTTGCATATAATAGTAAAAAAAAATAATGCGAAAATATGTCAAACAAAGAAAGTTGAATTTCCGCTAAAAAAAAGGAAAGAAAATTATTCTTCGTTACATTGGATAAAAATAAAAAGGAGGATAGAAAAATGAGAAGGCAACCAACCTAATCCCATGGAATTTGAGAAACTTTGACTGAATTTGCGAAATTTGTGGAATTTGTGGAATTTATTTACGAAAATTTTGGAATTAAAGGAATTCGCGGAATACGCTTAATTTATAAAATTCACGAAATTCTCAGAATGCACGAAAATCGTGGAATTCATATAATTCAAGGAATTTACGGAATTGCGGAATTCATGGAAATGAATGAATTCATAAACTTTAAAAAATACACAGAATTTAAGGATTTCGCGGAAGTCCATGTATTCCATAGATTTCATGAATTCCGTGAATTACATGAATTCCGTGTATCCCTGAATTTCATGGTTTTCACGAATTCTGTGTATTCCGTGAATTCCGTGAATTCCATAAATTTCATGAATATCTTTAATTTCAAAAATTTCTTGAGTTCCGTGAATCCTTTGGATTCTGTAAATTCCTTGAATTTCGTGAATTCCTTGATTTCAGTGAATTCTTTGTATTCCGTAAATTCCTTGAACTTCGCGAATTTTTTGATTCCCGCGAATTCCTTGCATTTCGAGAATTCCTTGAGTTCCATGAATTTCTTGATTCCGGTGAATTCTTTAGATTCCACGAATTCTCTAAATTGCGTGAATTCTCTCTTTTTTTTAAGTCCGTGGATTCAAAGTTCCGTAAATTAATTTAATTCTTTTGATTCCGCGAACTCAAAATATTCTTTGAATTTCTTAAGTTCTGTTAATTCCGTAAATTCCATGAATTTCATGATTTCCATAATTTCTGTGAATTCCCAGAATTTCGTAAATTTCGTAAATATCTTGAATTTCATGAATTTCTTGAGTTCGGTGAATAATTTGAATTCTGTCAATTTCTTGAATTTCGTGAATTCCTTGAATTCCGGGAATTGGTTGAGTTTCGTGAATTCTGTAAATTGTGTGAATTCCGTGAATTCCCTGTTTTTGGAATTCCTTGAATTCCGTGAATTCTTTAAATTCCGTAAATTCTGTAAATTCTTTGAATTTTGTGAATTACTTATATTCCGTGAATACCGATAATTCCTCGAATTTCGTGAATTCCGTGAATTCCATGAATTCAACGAATTCCACGAAATCCCTAAATGACGGGCGTCTTTTTAATCACTAGATTGCCTTGAATTTCGCGAATTCAATGAATTCCATGAATTTCTTTTATTGTAAATGTGCATAATAAAATTCTAATACATGGGAGGTAGCATACTAGTGCCAGAATTTGAAAAATTACAACATTATGTATTGTAGCGTTACCTTAAATTTTGGAAATAAATTGCCAATGCATGTGATGGAAATTTCCAACAGCATTTTTTAACAGTGTAGAATTGATTTGCTTGAAGAGATTAGCAAAAATTATAATTGATTCAAATTTCAAAAGTCGTGGATAAAAGATGAGTAATATTTCTTAAGGACCAGCGCGGCGGCTCGGAGCAAAGCGGATCGAGAAAGCTAAGCCGAGGGGAGAGAGGACAAGATAAATTCAAATCCAGGACTCGAGAGGCCGAACCGCAAATCACGCTCAGTTCCTATGTACATGTGGGATCATCCCTCTTCGACACTGACCATCCCCTTACATCATTTCAACCGGGCTGTCATCCCTTTACTTATCCAATGTCCGTCAGAATGGCTTGTGCAATTTGCAAAGCTACACACTACATAGGCGTCGGGGTTGAAGCAAAATTTTTTTTTTACTTTGCGTCAAGCAGTGATCTAATACAAAGAAAAATTAGGAAATTTAAATAGGATTTAAATTCCAATTAAGAATCCTATTTAACGTCCACTAATCAAATTGATACAAACTCCTGACGAAAACAGGAATTCAACAATTCAATTTGCACCACGACGAACAAACAAAAAATGCTCATATTGTACTCTGAAAAAAGAGGAAAGAAAATTGAGAAGAAAAACATTCACATCCCCTTCCTTCTTTCGGCTTTTTTATTTTTATTTTTATCAAAGTACAATGAAGAACTATAAAAATAAAAATCTGCCCGCTGAGCGGGCACATTCTCATCGCTTCGCTCGGAAGTTTGAGCGCGTCTGTTGAACATCGCGCTTCGCGTTCAGATTTTTTTTTTTTGAATTCGGAATGCTTGAATAAAACTTTATTAAAAAGATCTCTTTTAGATGACTCTGAATTGTCTACTTAATTAAGTATAGTCGAAGATTAAGTTTCTCAAAGCTCTGTAGGCTTTGATGTACACATTCTCATCGTGACACTCGCGCTGCGCGCTCGATTTTCGACAGACATTTGTAAACAGGTTTTGTTCAATCTTTTTTTCGTCACTTTGCTCATTTTTCGACAAATTTTTATTTTTTTATTTTCAATGTTATTTTTCAAGAATAGAACAAAACGTACGCGTCTTATCAAAAGTAGTTCTCAACGAAATTGTAGATGTTTTTTGAAATAACAACTTTGTTTATTTACCTTTTTTGGTATCCTGCATAGTTTGACCATAAAATGGAATTTTTGATTTTTGATTATTTTTTGTGCAATCAAAATTTGAATTTAAGATTTTCCAAAAAAATCCAAAAAATTTGTCAAAAATTACAGTCTTCTAGGGCTTTTAGAAAGCAATGTTTTTCTTCCCTTTACTTTTTTCATATCGTGCCTTGTGTGGCTTCATATATAGAATTTTGGTTAATTAAACAAGTTTTAAAAATTCTAACACACTGTGAATTTTCTGTTTCCCAAAAAAAATCATGATTATAACTTTTTTGTCCATTTTATTACTATAAATATTCTTTCACTGAATTTCAAATTCAGAAAAAAGTATTCTCAAAAATTTTCAGAATGCAAAAATAAAAAAAGAAGACGAAAGAAGGAAAAAATAAGGACACGGATGTAGTAGATGGTTGCCTACTTATTTTTAATTTCTCTTTTTCATTTTTATCCAGAATTTTTCTCTAAATTTTTTCAGATTACAATAGGAGCATTTTTGTTTGTTCGTTCTGGTCCAAATTTGGTCGTTGGATTCTTGTTTTCTTCAGGAGTTTGCACTAATTTACGCTATTTTTTATGAAAAATAGTTTACCTTAAAATGCTCAAATTCAAATTAAAAGATGTCTATAAATTTCCAGAATATCATGGAAATTTTAGATAATTTGTGGTAATTTCACAAATATATATGGGAATTTAACATTAATTACCCAAAACTATACTATAAAAATTTTTATAAATTTCTGAAAATTTATAAAATTAAATGTTAATTTTTTAAACATTGAACAAAGCAATCAAACGTTAAACTCTATTTGTTAAAGTTTTTACAAAAAACATAATCTAAAAAAAAGGATTAATTTTCTACTGAGAAAAAATTAATTTTTAACAACATTCATGAATTCTCAAACAAAAGGTTGAACTTTCAACTATGAAACACGAACTTTTAACAAAAAGAGTAGTTTCCTACCTAACAAAAACGAATGTTAAAGAGAATTTAATAATTCTTCACCAGAAAGTTGAATTATTAAATTAAAAAGATAAATTTTTAAACAAAATATTAATTTGCAAAAAAGGAGACGAATTTCGATTAAATTTGAAAATTCACAACCAAAAAGTTGAATATTTTGGAAAGAAAGTATTTTTTAAACTTTGTACAAAAGTAGTTCCTTTAAAACCTAGTTGCTAAATTTTTCACGGAAAAGATGATTTTTTAAGCAAAAAGATTAATTTTGAGTCGAAAAAAAACGAATTTGTGACAAAATTCAAGATTTTTCAAACAAAAGTTGTATTTTTAAGAAAAAAAAAACAACTGTCTTGCATATTTTTTTAAAAATAGTTCAACTTAAAATTGTTTCTGATTACCCTAACCGAGGTATACTTTCCGTGATGATGAGTCTGTAATGAGTTGCCTCTAGAGGAGTCCAAATAGTATATCTACGATTCACAACGGAAATTGTACCTCCTGTTGGTGTCCCCACCTCGCATTCACCCTTCCCTTTTGAATCCGAATTGTAAAAACTAAATGTTGACTTGTTTTGATTTGTATCCGACTATGTCGAGGAAAAAAGTAGATACGTAATCGGAATCGGTTAAGCAAAGTAAACTTGAGGTGGATATATCAACCTAAGGTAAACTTTCCGTTGTGAATCGTAAATTTCTTTATCGGACTCCGCTAGAGTTGGCACGTTCCAGGCCTTTTAACACGGAAAGTTTACCTCAGTTTGATCTAATCAAATAACTATTACTGTGCTTAAATAAATTCCTGTGAATTTTGGCACTCTCATTTTTTCCTGTGATAAGCAGATTCATATTTTTCTGAATACCCTGACCGAGGTAAACTTTCCGTGACGAGTTTGATATTTATCCGACTACTTTCAGAAAAAACGTAGATAAGTAATTGGAATCGGTTACGTAAAGTATAAGTGAGGTGGGTGTAATAATCGGGGTAAACTTTCCTTGGTGAATTGTAAATATCTTTATCAGACTTTGCTAGAAAGTTTACCTCAATTTGATCTAATCAGATGTATATTACCCTGTTTAAATAAATACCTGTAAATTTTGGCATTTCCACTTTTTCCTGTGATAAGCCATCCATATAACAAAATTATTTTAGGTTAGAAAAACTTATTAAAACATAATTGTATCTTTGATAACTTATAACCTATAATTTATAGGGAAGGTTAATTTAACCTATTACGGGACATTTGTTAAAAATTAATTTAATAGGAAATCAACAAGGTTAGAAAATGAATCTTATTTCTTGCAAATTTAACATTTTGGTTAAGGACTTGACTATTTTTTTGAAAACTCGTATTTTTTGTCGAATTCAATTGGTTTGAATCAAAAATGAAAATGGTTCTTTTGATTGAAAATTTAATAATTTGGTATAAAATTGAACTACTAGGTTATAAAATTTAACTTTTCATTAAAAAATGCAACCATTCTAATAAACTTTTGTTTCTTCTTTTTAAATATGACTTTCCTTTATATGTTAGAAGTTCAAATTTAATTTATTATATAATAATTTTCCGTTTTCATTGAAAATTAGTTTTTTAACTGCAAAATAAATGATTTAACTGTTTTCGAAGACCTTCGACTTTTTAGCAAAAAAAAATTGCCTAATTTGTGAATAAACAGATAGTACCTTTGGCTAGAAAATTAGTTTGCTTGCTAAAAATTATACTATTAGTTAAATATTTACGCATTTTGTTAAAAATTTATATTTTGGTAGAAAATTTATCTTCTTGGTTGATTATTCCACTTTAAAAAAAAATAGGCTATTTGCTGAAAAACTAAATGTTTCCGTTGAAAGTTTAATTATTTTACAAAATTTCAACTATCTTGAAGTCCTTTTTTTTGGTCTGAAAATTTAACTCTTGTATTCAAAATTGGTATTTTCGTATTGTAAACTCATATATCTTGTTTGAAAATGTAATTTCTTTTTGAAAATTCAACACTTGGGTTAAAAATTCAAAAGTGTTCTAGAAAATTAGGTTTATTGTCTTGATAATTCAACTTTTTAATAATTTATGCAAATCCTATCTGCGATATTGGATCAAAGAAATATTTTTTTAATCAAACTTTTTCTTAGACATGGAGTCAACGAAATATTTGTTTAATTTTAATAAAATTTATTTGATTTGAAAATTGCATTGTTTAACGCAAACAAATTGCTTTCAAATAAAAAAAAATCCTATATTTGACATCGAGTCAAAAAATTGTTTGTTTGATTAAAAAAAACATTTTTCAAAGTGTGGTTCCAATATTCCATTTTTATAATCGAAATAAGCAAGAGAAGTAAAAAATTTCAGATGAAAATTAGAACTTTTTTTGTATTACACTAAGAAGAGATATTGGGAACAATAGAATGGAAATTAAACCAGAAACAATAATAAATTATTAAAAATTCCTAGAAAACAGATTATGAGAAAAGAATTTCGTGGCCAATTCTAAAGATAAATATTAGGGATACCTCGATAGGGATTTACAAAAACATATTTTTTTTATGGAAAGTAAGTGTTAAAATTTAACAAGTTGGAGAAACCCCAAAATATAATTTTCTTAACAGTATAATACTATTTTTTTTTTAAATAGCAAATTTAATTTAATTCGAATACAGGTATGCAGGTATGTACAAAGATTGTATAAACGGAATAAAAGAGGGCAGAAATGTGTTTTACGCATAGGCATGCGTCAAACAGTCTCAGAATAAGTAAATGCGTCACGCTGGAATGGAAAATCACTGCTGAAGAAGAGACAGATGACCGTTTTTCAAGTAAACTGCCTGATCGTTTATTTATGTCGTGATGTGTCGTTCGAGACACGCATTTTTTCGAATTTAAATCACGCAAGTATAATTTCTAGTGCACTGCCAGCAACTGTTCTTATTATTATACTCTTAACTATTGGACCTATTGTAGGCAGACTGAAGGAAAAAAGTCACCGCAATCTTCGAATGCAAATTATTTTTGCAAGATAAACAATTTTGATAATACATTTTAAGTATATTTTTTTTATCTCAAAAACTAAAAAATAACAAAAATAAAATACACTGAAACCCTTTTATAGCCCTTCCTTCTACAGCCCTTCCAGGAATTCATGGCGCGCCGCATGTAGATGTTGTAAGAGCTTCGCGGGGTCTGCGGTTGTCACTCAGGCGAGCATTCAGGCGTGAACGAACAAAAGCGGAGCGAACTATAATGAGTTAGTTCCCACCCACTTTCAACCCCAAAATCAACGCTATAGAAGAGTTTCGATGTAATTTTCAATTAAATAGTTGATTTTCCAAATAACGAAACAATTGCTTAGAGTACAGTTGAATTTTCAAATTGTAAAGCTTAATTTTCAAAAATATACTTAATTATCAGCCGAGAGATTTGAATTTTTAATTCAAAAGTACATTTTTTCAGTCGAATAGTTGAATTTTCAACTACAAAAAATGCATTTTAACTAAATTGATGAATTTTGAAACAAAAATGAAGTTAAATTTTTCACTTTAAATAAGTGATTGAAAAAAAATTCTTAGTTACATAAAACAAAAAATAGAACAATTTCAAATCAAATTGTTCATTCTTGCACCAAAGCAATAAAAAGATGTCAACAAAAAATAGCATAACAAAGTTTTGAAATAGTTAATTGATTTTCTGACAACTTGTGGAATTTTCAAACTAAAAATCGGAATTTGCGAATAGAGCGTTAATTTTTTTATTTTCAAATATAAATTATCAATACAAAAGTTTAAATTACGGGAAAAAAAGAAAAAAATAGACTAATTTCAACCAAAAATTCAATAGCTACCTTTTTACTGGAAAAGAATAATTCTCAATCCAAAAAGAAACGAATCTTGATCAACATAATGAAAATTTCAAAGTGATAAATTATTGAATAAAATAATAAATGTTGAAAGAAAGAAATTCTCAGTGTAAGAGCTGAATATTTAACCAATGCTTTTAATTTTTACATAAAAATTTTGTTTTTCAAGCAGGAAGATTAATTTACTTCAGATAAGCAACAAATTATCAATAAAAAGCATGAATTATTAAAATTGTGGTCGAATTCTCAACTAAAAGAAATGAATGTTTAATAAAGAAGTTCAATTTTTAATTAAAAAGATAAATTTCTAATTGAAAAATGGAGTATTAAAATTTTCAGTTTAAAAAATTAATTTTGAACCGGTGGAATTTACAAAAAATGTTTTTGAATAAATGTTAATTTTTTACCAATGAGTTTAATTTTCAACCAAAATTATGAGTCTTCAATTTGAAGAAAAAAAAGGTGTTTTCACACACTTGTTTCACTTTGGATCAAGTAGTGCATTTTTTATTGAAAGTTGAATTCTCAATTAAATATGAACAGATAAAACTGGAACAAGAAATTATTTTAAAGTTCAATCCAAAACCGTTTAAATCAAGAACAAAAGATGAATTTTCAGCAAACAAAAAAATATATGAATTTTCAAAAAATACGAATTTCCAAAAAAGTGAAGGAATCTTAAACCAGAAAAGACGATTATTTATTCAAGAATTTAGTAGTTACGTTTTCACTCAAGAAAATTAATTGTTAACGAAAATCAAAGAATTTTTAGCAAAACAGTTAACAATTTTACTTAAATGATGAATTTTAAGAAAAATTGAAGAACAAAGAGTTAAAAATTCAACCAAAATTGTAGCTTTAAATTATAATTTGTTTTATTTTCACCAAGAAACTTAGTTTTTTCGAGAAAGAAAAAATTATTAACAAAAAATGGTTTTTAACTTTGAAAGAAAGTTTCTTGTCAAAATAGTTGAATTTAAAACTAAAAATGCCATTTTTCAACTAAGAATGGAATAATTAAATTTTCAGTTTAAAAAATTAATTTAAAACTAAAAAGATGTTTTTCACTAATCACAGTTGAATTTTTTTATTTAGCTCTATTAATTTATTGTAGATTTAAGCCAAAAACTGTTAAAACGGGGAAATTACTTGAAAATAAAAAAAATGGTTAAAAATAAGGGATTAGAGATTCTTAATTTGTTAAGCCAACCAGATTAACATTAATTTTTTTAAATAGAGAAAAGGCCGAGAAATATTGGCTCTGCAATTTTTCAAATTCCAATTTCACATTTCGCATCCCTTTGTGCCCCTTTCTTCTTTGGAATTTTACAGCTTTGACAATAAATCAAACAAAATTTCGTGGAAAAAATAAGCTCGAAAAAATTCTTCACAATTTAATTATCTATAATTATTAAAAAATAGCAAAATGGACCAAACATTTACTCTAAAACTTTTTCAACCCCAATTTCCTCTATCCTTGCACTCTGCTCCCCTGTTTTCTTTACCATTTTTCAAATTGAATGAAAAATGAAAGAAAAATTTATTTCTCGAACCAGGTTCAACAAAGTTCTGCAAAATTTAATTAACTTTCATTTTAAAAAAATATCGAAATAAACCAAAAAATGTAGACTATAAAACTTTTCGAACCGCAATTTCCTATTTCACCGCTCTCCGCTTCGCTCCAACATATAAAAAATATTAGCGAGAATTCAGAATTTTCCGATATGTAGTATGTAATGAAAGCCTTTGGGACTAGATATGAAATAAATGATTCTATAGCCGGCGGCATAAAATTCTTGGTTTTTAATTTTCTCCGAGTGCACTCTCATCTATAGGTGCGTATATAGAAATCCATGTATATATGACAAGCCATTGGGTGTGGGGGTGGAATATTTAGAGTGCGCGGGAATCGAACGTTCGCTCTGTGCCGTGCCATCAATATACATGATCTATACACCGTTTCGTTATACCATGTATGACCCACGCCAACATGTGTGTGTAATCTATTCCCTCGTGTGTGTGCATATAAACATGCATAAAATGACACAAATACGTATATATATATCGCAAGCGCCACACACATGTGTTTCCATGTTCATATGTATGTGCATAACTATATATGGCATATATCTATGCACGGTACATATGTATGGTATAAATTGATGTACATATTATAGAAACTCACACTTGCACACATGGATGAGCGAATACATCATATCCGCGGTTACCAAAGCTACGCGATGCTCCAGACGGAAGCGGGTGGCGGGACTCGCAGGTGGGTGGTGGGAGGTAGATTTGCATACATATGACGTCACACACCCCGTTCTCTAATATCTCGAGGCATGGATGGAAATTAAGTATCGAATCGAGAACGATACCCACTCAATCGAGCGTGCGTTTCGACCGTTAAATCAACGCGGCTTTGGAAACGATTCCAATGTTCCATTCCATGCACTCGTGGGGTGAACAAAACTGATCCTTTAACTGTATTCGCGAATTGTGGATGAATTTAGAGAGTTTCGATTCAACTTCATAGGACACTAAATTGCTTTTATGGTTCAATTAAATAGAAGGTTCTCGAATCCCGTCTATAAATATAAATCAGGGAACTACTAGGTCCTGATGAGGTTGCCTCATTTAATTAAGGGCCCGGATACGGAAATCCTAGCAGGCCCTGATAGTGTTTCGTCACGCTCGGAATGAGAAGGGCCGTGTGTAGCCAATCTTAGACGGTCCGTGTGAAGTAACCTTTCCTGTGCCTTCAAAATCAGCATTCTCTAAATATGAATCAGTCAAAAATTCACTGATTGACATAGTATTCAGACATTTCACTGATTAATGAGTGATTTCGGACTTATTGACTAATCAGTTCAGTAAAACTAGAGTAAATCGTGTGAAGCATAACCTCTACATTTTTAAGTAAAGCGTTGTTGTTAGTCTTTTACTAAAGTAGCAAGAAGAATTCCTTTATTAAATCAATTTTTCAGCTTTCGGGATGTAAGTCTGGTGAATTAACTGCGGGATAAATATACTCTTAGTCATGTAGGAAATACTAACTTTACTAGTTTATACATAACAGTTCAATTTTGAAATGAAAGTAATATGTGAAGTTGTTTGCCATTTAAAAGTATCGGAACTTTTCACCTTTTTAATATTTGATAATATTGATGGGTTTTGTGTTTTTACTATGATTCTTTGATTGAATTCACTAAAATATTATTTTATTCAGATTGCTTAATTGACACGGTGCAGTGCTGCCAACCCTCAAAAGTGGTTATTTCACTGAATCAATAAGTAACCTAGCACTGATTTTCAGTAACCCATTTCTAGATATTTGAAGCAGTGAAATTTCACTGATAAGCAGTGACGTTCCACTGATTCAGATGTGTTTTTTTTTTAAGTTAGAATGTACTAATTTATGGGCTTGAGTAGGAAAAGAAAATAAAAGTTCAGTTTAGAATTAAATAATTAAATATACTTCATCTAAAATAGGTAGGATAACCACCCTTTTCCTGCTCCCATACATTGTTGTTGCGAACTTAATTGGCTTTCGAATTACTTGATCTAACTTGTAATCAGGAAGAGGAAATAATCACGCGTAGGTTGGGTTGCTTAGTAATTATAAGAAATGAATAAAATTATTCTTCATAGAAAATACTCAATTTTATAGAAACATTATTGAAAAGAAGACAAATAAAATAATTAATATTTTATCTAACCTCAAAATCCAGCATTCGGAAAGCTACTACAAAAGAGATAGTTTTATGAAAATGTATTGTTACCAACACAGATGAATATTCACAGATTCACCGGTGAGAAAAAAACTACCTCGCGAAAGCCCCACGAATACCAACGGGGCGCCAGATGACACGTCACGCGATTTAGTGCAAATTTAAATTTGTATTTAAGAAAAATAATTGCAGTAAATAATTGTTCACATTATTATTCGGCACATTAATATTTTCTTGACTATTCATAAAAGTCTAAGTAAAATTACTGGAACCGATGATAAATCTACGATAATATTGTAATAATAATTTTTCTTCTTACATTTCCAAAATGTTAAATTTGACATTTTTATAATAATGAAAGGTCTTAAAAGGTTTTTTTTTAAACTGAAAAAACTCGTCGTTTTTTTAAATCGAATTCTATTTAGATCTTTTTTCTTTTTCCACCAACTATTTTTTGTAAAAAGTATAAAATTTGAACGCATTTGCACTTGACGGGCATCACATAAGGTAACCATGACCATGACCCAACAAAGCGTGGTCCTGCCAGGCGCAAGTACAAAAAAGTCAACCAATCAGACTCGGCACCCTAGGGCACCCGACTTTTCTGACATCTTGGATCGAGTACGGCAGTTGGCTTCCCCTTCCATTCGCGCCAATGGAGTGAGTATGGTGGGGGGCGTCGATTCACTCCAAGTCACTCAAAGTCGAACGTATTTGAGCATCGAATTGGCAGGACTGTGGTTTGTTGGATCATGAGGTATGACAAAGGTGCGCGTCCGTTGCCTTAATTTGGGTCCTCTTTCAGTACGCCTGATTTTCAACAGAGGCGCTCTTATCCGTATCCTGGCAAGGCTGTAAAGTTACCGTAAGTAGGGTATAATTCAGACTGCCTGTAAACGCACTGAATCAGGGCCGCTTTATAAATTTATTAATCAGGCATCCTGAGCCGGACCTGATCTGGGCCTTTTTTAAATAAGGCAAAATAAGGCAATTTCCGCACGGGATTATATTACTTTCTAAATCTAAATTAAAAGAAAAGTACTAACTGGTAGTAGTTTTCTACTTACTCAAATAGTGCTGATTCGTTGACTAGTAATTAGAAAAAATCCACGAATTCAGTGAGTAAAGAAAACTAACTAAATGAATTAGTAACTGTATCCACTAAAGGAATTGGTAATGATACTACTAAATAAATTGGTAAATGTGTTACTGGTTACTGGTTAAGTTAAAACTTTACATCTCTCCTCACAATTAGCCACAGAATACGAATAAAATATCACTTATCCAATATGAACACAATAAGTCTGTTTTATATGGTCCCAAAAACCCCCTATAATTGGAAAAATGGGTTTTGCGAGTTTTTGGCGCTAATGTTGACCTTTTTTGCGGTTCTTTATATAAAAATTGTTTTTGGCACATAAAAGAACATTTCTTATCGATAATTAAATGTTCACATAAATTGTTCAAACAATTCATGATTGGTTTTAGACATTTTCTCATTGAATAGAGTAAGAAAGACGCGGTTTTTTTCAAAAATGTTTCGTTCGTGAAATTTCCAATTAGAAGGAAGTGATAGTTCATCAATGTTAACAAGAACAATTGCTTCAACAATTTATTATTATTGTTATCAATATTATATTTTAATAATTCTAGAAAGATGCCCTTTTCTGAAATTTCTGGCTTTTTGTCCACTTAGCAATAGGAGTGAAGTAATAATGAATTCAAGGTAACAAAAATAGTTTTTTAAACAATTTATTATTATTTTTCATAATATTCTCTTTGCTTCATGGACAGAATTTTTCGATTGTTTCAAAAATTTTCAACTTATTGTAAAGCAAATCGTCGACAGGAACATTTTAAATGTTTCCCCTTTCATATAAAAAAATGTCCTATTGCAAGTCGCCAAATTTTTTTTCTTCTAAATGTTTCTCCCTTAAAAAAATAAAAATATTTTTCATTTTTTAATATTTTTTATTTATAATGAAAGAATAGAGTAATTATGAAAATGTTCACCTTGTGAGTCGCGAAATGGGTTACTTTTTAATGTTGATGTCTTAAACTGGAAAATTTGTTAGAAATTAATTTTACCTCTTTCAACAGAAAAATTAAGTTATTTTTGAAATTTTTCCTCTTTCAATTAAAGAAACTTTTATGTTTTAAATTTTCTTAGAAAATTCTTTGCAAAAAATTGTAGAAAAAGTTTTCCCCGTAAATTTGAAAAATGGCTAAATACCAAATTCTCCTCTTTTCCAGTGAAAAAAACTATTATTTTTTTAATTTACATTTTTAATTAAAGAATTGTAAACTTTTTCCGCTCTTCATTAAAAAAAATATTCATCTACGAAATGTTTGGTGTTTCAAATAAAAAAATTTGTTTCGGTTTTTTTAAATTTTACCTTTTGCAGGTTGAAAAACTGTTTTATTTTTTAATTTTCTAATATTCAAAAATGAATTGTGTTTAAAAATAATTCTGTCTTGCATATGAAAAAATAATTTATTTTATAATATTCCATTTCAGAAGACGTGAAATTGGTTACTTTTTGGGTATTATCTTCTTCAACGGCAGAATTTTGTTTATATTTATAATTTTGTAACTTGCAAGCAAGAAATGATTTAATTTTCAATTGTTCGACTTTTCAACTCAAGAAATTTTTCTACTTTTATATTAAAAGTAATTATCTAGAATATGGTTCGTCTTTTGAATAAAAAGTCTAAATATTACTTAATATTTAATTTGTACTTCTTTCAAGTAAAAAACAATTGATCATTTGAAACGTTTTTCCTCTTCGAACTTTAAGGACCGAACATTTATTTGGAAATTTCGAAACTTAAATTTGGTAAATCTTTACCTTTGAAATCTTTCATTCTTCTAATAGAGAAATTTTTCAATTTTCACCCTTCTCGAATCAAAATTCTGTTTGCTTTAAAAAATTCTCCCTTGTAAAACCAAAAATTACGAACTTTTAAATGAATATAAATTATAATTGAATTTTATACATACAAAATTAGACAGAATGCGAAAAAGTGCTAGAAATTATTCGTCGATTGAGACTTTCTATTTGAAATTGTAAGCTTGAGTGATTGAAATAGCTCCATTCATAATTTTTCAGGATAAAATTATTTAATTATTAGCATTTTAAATTTAATTATTGTACTAGTAAGGCTTTGAATTTCAATCAAATGTTTTTACTCGATATTTATTTTTATAGCAAAACGTTTGAAAATATTCAATTGAAATGTTCAACAACAAAAATAATAATACTATATGTTAGGACATTTTTTCCAAATTTATCTAAAATTGACTCTCTTTCTAAAGTGAATGTTTGTCCTAATTTTCAGTTATTGTCAATAAACTCTTTAAAAAAATTTTTATATTATAATCTGACAAATGCTTAAATGAGATGCATGTTTGTCTTGAAGAATCTGACTTGAAGTTCCCCATTTAATGTTTTGCGATCTATTGTTAAGGTTAAAGAACTTGGTCAGCCTCTTAATAATAAATCTGACTATTTTTCGCCTAAAAACTGAAGAAGGTAACATGGAAGAAAATGAAAGTTCTTTATTCCTCAAACCTCGGAATTTGGTAGACGATTTATTGGTCTCTCTGCTTAAGTCCTACTGGGCATATCCTAAATCCTCTCTATTCAAAATCCTAAAATATTAGAACAGGACTCCAGCTGCGCCCGAAGAAAGAAAAAGGATGAAGGATCCGGCGACCTGTGCTCCCATCCACACAACACATCGATTGGCTACCATATCTAGATTTTATAATTCGTGAATCTTCCTCTCTCTCAGGACGCTACCCTCTTTTCTTTATCTCTCCTCGAAATCTGATGAAACTGCAAGAATTTTCTCTTTATTTTCTAGAGCTATTAACACCCTTTTTTGTATTTTCAAAGAGATTAATGGTACCGTTTAATCTACGAAAAAATATTTTAGAGAGAATTAAAAGTTTAGTTCCCAGAAAAGTATTCAATAATAACTTGTTGAGTGCAAAAATACTTCAGGGTCCTGGCCTTAGAATTGAAAAATTAAAACATCGGAATGACAGATAAGGACCAATTGTTAGGATACTGACCATTTTCTTTTTTTTTTTCCTTAAGCGCAGAAGTTTGTCACATTAATTTCAATTATTTCTAAATTCATTAAAAGTTCTTCGTATTGTCTCGTCATCTTGTGAATAAATACAAAAATTTTAATTTTATTTGTTGGGTGTTATGAAGATTTTTTTTAAATCTTATATTTGAGAAACTTTCGCAGGATTTTTTTTTTTTTTTTGCTTTAAGTAGAATTTCATTCATTTTTCTTCTCAGTTTTTATTCTCTTGTCTTTATATATCATTTTTTTTTCAATATAAAGAGCAAATCTCACAGTGGCATTTTTTAATATTCTGAATATTTTTTTTATTTACATTTTTTTTTGGCTGTCGCAATTTTAGAAGAAAAAAAAATACAAATAACTTTCCAGGAAAAACTATCACAATCCGAAAGTTTAAAATACAAATTTAAGAAATTTAACTGAGATTAAAATAAAATTCTTAATTCTATTTAATGTCCAATAATCAAGTTAATGTGTAGAATTCCTGAAAATGAAACGAAGAATCTAACGATCATATTTGGACAAAAATAAAAAATAAAAGAAAAATGAGAATGCATCCAACCAAATCCGCTTCCTTCTCTTTTTTATTCCTCTCGTCTTTTTTATTTTAAATTATTATCAAATCACAATAAAAAAATTAATTATTTAAACTTTTTAATGTTTAAAATATTGTCCAAATTATCATGATTTTTGTTTTAAAATACCTTTTGATTTCTGACTAAAAATACAATCTACAATTGTTCAAGCTTGTCTTTTCTATCATTTGAAATAAAAATCCTTGGATATTATGCTAATGACATTTTGTTTAAAAATTCTAATTTAAGGTGAAAAAAATAACATATAGTAACATAAACTTGTTCAAAAATTATTATTATTTTTTTAAAGCCAATAGTTTTCTATTCAAAGTACCAATCATTTGTGACTAAAACAAGAACAACAATATTTGGCACCAAGCGATTACATAACATAAAACAGATATAATTAAAGAATCTTGTTTAAAATATATATTTTATTTAAATTAAAAATTCTAATATCCGATCAAAACTACAGACATAATCAAAAATTGTTGCACGATTCGAAGATTTTTCTAAATTATAATGATTTTTCTTTTATAATTTCAATTTTTAATTTAAAAGAATAATTTACAATAAGAAATCTTGAAAAAGATTTATATCAAAATCATTATTTATAAGAATAATAATTTCAAGCGAAAAGCACTTACGTGAAATATATATATACTATGTATGTGATCAAAAATTAATTCATTAACAAAGAATGAATATGCCTTTTGAAAATGAACTAAAATCTTCATTTTTTATGAAATATATTAGATAAATAATACAGAGGTCATCAATTTGTTTAAAAACGATTTTTTTAATGAAAAATTAGAGGTTATTGATGCAATATCATGAGAAAAGAATTCTTTCAAGTAATTGAAAGTTAATTCCTTTGTATATGAATTATGTTAAAAGGAATATTTTTTTATTGCGATATGACTAGAATATGTATTTTTTTATTAAATTTGTTTAAAACAATAAAAATTACATAGGCTTAATTGAAAATGGTAACTCAGCATGATTTTTACGTACCTGTGAAACAAAAAACTCAGAAAAAGTCTCCAAGTATTTTTAATGTTGAAGGAGCACTTTTGCTTACTAATTTTTTAATAAAAATATAGAAAAGCTTTATAAAATGCTGTAACGTGATGGATATTATGATTGAGGCGGAAAGCTCAAAATAATAAAAAATCTGCATTTACAGAAAATAAAACTAATAATCACAAAACTATTTGATTAATCTTTCAGTTCATCCTGTAAGTGAAAACAGGGCTTTAGTACCCTACTTATAAAAAATGTGGGTTTGATTTCCGACTTTAGAACGGTCCCAATATTACTACTGTTTACACTAACATTGTAATTTGAAGATAGATGAAAACGAATTATTTAAGCAAAATAATAACTCGAATGGGTTAGACCAATGCCAAATGTGCTAAAAGTACTATATAACTTTTGCTCTAAAAACTATTTGATTAGTCTTTCAGTTTATCCTGTAAGTGAAAAAAGGGCTTTAGTACCCCATCTAATAGAGAATGAGGGCTAGATTTCCGATTTCGAAATGGCCCCAATCCTACTTCTGATTACAATTGCATTGTAATATCGAAATTGATGAAAATGCATTATTTAAACAAAATAATAACTCAAATGGGTCAGACCAATGTGAAATAAGCTGAAAGTCTTACCCACTCTCGGCTTTTAAAATTACAGTGAGTCTTTCATCAATAATTAATCCTTAATTTTTTCCTTTCTTCTTCGCTAGCTGTTTCCTTTTTCTCCTGAAATGCAAAACACTCTTTGAGTATGCTTCGGAAGTCGATATACATTCCTAATGATAGGTTGCAAAAATGCAAAACGGTCCTGTGGTTCCAGGAAGCACTCCAGGAGTCTTTGACTCTCTGCCTCTAGCTTTCGGTATCGACACGATAGACATCGTCGCGGCTCCTGGTAGTTGTTTAAATAGACGATTTGAATTTTTGAATAAATATCGGAAGGGCCTAGTAAAGGACCGCTTCTGCATCAGAATATTTTTTTTTTCTACCTTTTGCCACTCTCCTTTCTTTACAAGGCGCGTTATTATTGCGGTCTCCTCTGCAGGAGCTGCCGTTGTCCTGCGGATCGAAAAGCGGCAAGGATTCAGAAGAGGAGAAGGAGTTGAAGAATGGTGGGGGGGAAGGAATGATTTTGAAATATTTGTCGCCGCGCATAAATTTGGAGGCGGCGGACTCGCATACTTAAATATGGATCGAACCTTCTGCTCCACCTCCTCTTAGTTTTTACTTCTTTTTTCTTATTTCTTTTTTCCCCGCTTGTTGCCGCTGCTGATGCTGATGCTGATGCTCTTACCTCACCTCGTCCTTTTGCACCCCCCTTGCTCCTACAGATCCTTATTCTCTTCTTCTTTTCGGGTCCCGACCTCCATTGTCTTCCGAGCGCTAATAAACTATCTCGTGGGCCACCCCGTGTAGATTCCTATTGTTATTATTTCGCTTTCGAATACGAGAAACAAATGCCACACGATGCCAAGGCGAATGTGCCCCATGGCGTGCGTTATGGAATCTCGCTTTCGCAAGTCGACTTTTTTTAATCGCGTCTCGGTACGATACATAAAGATATTTTTTCGGTTGGAGCAAGTGTGACCTTCAATATATAGTATATGCAACCAAGATAAAGTGGTCTGAAATACGAATGAATTTGAAGTGAATATAAATTTAATTTAATTTAAGAAACAAACAAGTGCAAAACAAAAAGTTTCCTGGTGGACCATCAAGTTTCTGAGTAAAATTATACTAAATTATTTGATATGAGATTAAACAGTAACAATATACCAAGTTTCGAACAACAGTTTAAAAAATTTTAAAACTAGATTTTTTATATAGGCTGCTATGCTGATTATTTTTAATTTACTTCGTATCAAAAGGAATTATATTAAACATGAGTAAATGTCTTCCTCCTCCTCCTCCTCCTCCTCCTCCTCCTCCTCTTCCTCCTGTTTCTTTTTTCTTCACATTTACATTTTTTTAGGATGGCAATAGGCGATATTTTTTGTTTGCATCTTATTATCAAAAATTTGTTTACAGGTGCCCTAGCCAAATGCTATTTAAAAATCTTCAAAATTGCTGAAAAATACAAGTAACTTTATATTTCATCAGTAGATGGGACTTTAAACTCTTTCAAAACTCTCAATCCAGTCATAAACTTCACCTTCGTTTATTGCATGATTTAATGAATATCTAATTTTTACTAGAATATTTTTAAAAATTGATCGTAGAAAAAAATAATTTTTTCGATTATATTTTTGAAAGTATTATCATTTTTTGATAATTCCAACGTTGAGTCAATAAATATTTTTAAAAAATTAAAATATTAATTTCTTAAATTTTCAGTAAATTCACGATCTATAAACTTAAATTAATTTAAATTTAAAAAGTAATCTATTTCAAAAAGTATTAAACAGGGAATTTATTTCTATTTATACACATTAAGTATTAAAGATTCTACAGTTTCAAATATTAGAAACTGTAAAATTTTCCATTTTAATTATTGTTATGTCATTCTTAGAAATATAGCTACATTTGTAAAAATATTCAAAATTAGATAATTTTAAACCAAAAAAATGTTGACCTTATGAATCCTCAACTGTAAATTTTCGAGATTCAAGAATTTCAAACTTCAATTCGTTGAAATTTAATAATTCACAACTCCAGATTTCATAAATTCAACTATTTTTCAGTAGAACTATTTAGAACTTTCAAAATTAAAATTTTTAATTATTATTAGCATTGTCAGTTTTAAATTTTACATTGAACAATTTTGTTCTTTCTTGAATTTTAATTAAAATATAATTTAACTCTGATAGAATTTCTGGATACTTTTAATTTATCAAAATAAATTCATTCCAACTTCACGGTAGCTTATACCTTAATTATTATATTTAAATAAACATATTGAGCCGCGTCTTGAAAATGCTTTGTACAAAATTCTAAATTCTTTAATCGACAATATCTTTAAATGAGTCTATGAATTGTTTAAAGGATAAGAAATATAATTTGAATTTTCTTTCGGGAGTTTTAAAATTTGGAGTATAAAATTACGATAATTATATAATTTGGAAAATTTAATAATTGTGGCAATTCAGCCTTTCAAACTTTTTTTCAATTTTACCAACTTTTAATTTTTAATTGAAATTTTCAGTAGTTTTATTTATTTTCCTAACTTAGATTTTTAAAAAATTTTCTACTTTGGTCATTATATTTTCGGTACTTTTTAACATTTGAGATTGAAACCATTCCAAACTAATAAAAACTTGTTAAGAGTTTTAAAAAATTTCTTGAAGCTTCACGAAAATAAAAAAAACATTTATTTCAGGTTCCTAGGAAAAGTTAGAACAATGTTTTATTTCTAGAAATTAATTCCAAGCGATTATTTAAAAAGATTTCAAAAATTTTCAAAGAAGAATTTAAAATATTTTAAAACCGGTTTTTTAATTTTGCAGGATAAATAAACAAAGCATTCGCGTGAAAGTTTTAAATAATTTTTTATTTTGAAAAATAAACATTAAGGTATAAATAAAAAATGTTTCTCAATATATCAAACGATTTCCGAAAATCTGAAAAATGAGTTGACAAGAATTTAGAGGAGAATGTTAGAATTTCGTAAGATTAAAAAATAAAAACAAATAAATAATCGAGTAAATATCAGGAATATTTAGTTGAATTAAAGCGATTCAAAACGAATGTTAAACTTGAAAATAATTTTCGATATAAGCATGTTTAAATATTTCAAAACTGAACTTTAGGAGCTTTAAATCAACTTCTAAAAGTCCCCAATATCTTTTAAAAAGACTCGAATTTTACATCATATTTTTTAAAATCCTATAAACTAAAAAAATGTGTTTAAATCTTCTAGAATGAATTATATTGATATAAATTTATTAACAAACTAATAAAACTTATTTAATTGTTCTGAATTTTTTAGAATTTAATTTTAACATGAATTTATTATAACACATCGAAAAAGAATTTTTTATATATTTAGGCTTTGACAAATATAACAAATATTCGTTGAATCGTCTTTCTTTAAGAGTGGCTATACAAACGTTAAAATATTTTAGCTACGTTTTAAAACTTAATTGATCAAAGAAATATCACAATAAAGAGTTTGTTATTTAATTGTAATAGAAAACAATATTTTAGGATTGATAATATTCTTTATTTATCATATATGGATATAAAAATTATATTTATTATATAGTAGCATTAAATTGTAAAATAGCAATATAAAACAAATTTGTTCTTCATCACTATATTTAAAAGTGTTTAAGTATCCGGAACTACGACAAAATAACAAAAACATGAATAACAAATTCACAAATAAGCAGAAAAAAATTACAAAAATACAATTAAACTAATTATAAATTTTAAAAATTATAAAATAAATGTTTAAATTTCCATAAATATTTCTATTACTGAAATTTAAATTTTCCTAAAATAATTAATAAATGATTAATTAATGATTGACTAAATTGTTTGCCTAATGTATATTTTTATTAATAGTTCATAAATTAATCTTAAATTAACTATGTTTAAAGATTCTAAATTTTGGGAATTGAAATATTTCAGTGAATTTAATAATTCGCTTATTTTATAATTCTGTCTCGAAGTCGCTGAATTTTAGTTTCGGATATCTTTGAATTCGAGATTTTATTTTTTTACATTTAAAAATCTTGTCCTTATTTAAAAGGGAAATTTTATAACTCTGTAATGATACAGATTTTCGGAGATTTTCTTCATTCATTTGTGTTTTCGTTATTAATTCTTGTATAATTTTTTATAACTTCTGAATATTCATGCAATTTTTGTTTTTATTCAAATTATGTCAATTCAATGAAAATTGAAAAAATGAACTTCTCAATATCTTTTTGGTCTTTTATCTGAACTGAAGTATGTCATATTTTACATTAACTTTATTTATAATTAATTATTTACTTGTCGCTATTTTCCATTTATTTATTATAATTATTTTTTACGTAGTATTGTATTATATTCGTAATTACGGAATTCATGGAATACACGGAAATAATTAAAATCAAGGAATTCGTGGAATGTATCGAATTCATGGGCTTGTACGAATTTAATAAATTCCGTATATTTCATGAAATTCGTGAATTCCTTCATTTAAATGAATACTGCATTTCCGCGAATTCGTTGAATTCTATGAATTCTGCAAATTCCATAAATTTTTATAATTCCGATCATTCTATAAATTAGGCGTATTCCGCCAGTTGCGTGACTTCCACAATTTTGGTAAATTTCGTGTATTCCATTAATTCGATGAATTCCGTGAATTCTGAAAATCTAGTGAACTCCATAATTTCATTGAATTTCTTGAATTCCACCAATTTCGTGAATTCCATAAATTTTTCGAATTTCACCAATTTCGTGAATTCCATAAATTCCGTGAATTTCTAAAATTCCATGAAATTAGTAAATTTCATAAATGTCAAAAATATTGAAAATCCATTTATTTCCAAGAATTACACGAATTCCGTGAGTCCATTTCCTTGAATTTCATTAATTCCGTGAATTTCGTGGATGCGATAAATTTCGAGAATTCACTTAATTCCACGAATTCCGCGAATTCGGCAATTTTCGCAAATTCCTTGAATTACATAAATTCTTTAACTTCTATGAATTCCTTGAATTCCATGAATTCCGTGACCTCTCAGAATTTCATGAATTTCGCGAATTCCATAAATTTCGTCAATTCAATCATTTACATGAATTTCGCGAATTCCATAGATTTCGTATCATTCCCATCAATTTCGCGAATTCCGTAGATTTCGCGAATTCCATTATTTCCATGAATTTCGCGAATTCCATATTTTTCTTGAATTCCATAGATTTCTTGAATTCCTTCATTTTCATGAATTCCGTGAATTCTTTAAATGTCACGAATTCGCAGAATTCCTTGAATTGGACAGTAACTTCACGATTTACAGCACTTACAATACATTAATTGTAATTTCGTCATTCAAATACCATGGTTGTAATTTTACCTTACACTGGTATTGTAGAAGTCTTGCAGACGTTTTGTGACATTCCAAACATTTTTGACAGTGTAGGATATATGGTTTGACTAAAATCTATAAAAAAGAAATCACATTTAAAAAGTGTGTAAAATATTTCATAGCGAAAGTTTGCAATTTTGCCATAATTTATCATTTTAGAAAAAAATTGAGTAAGCTGAAGAGATTTTCAGAAGTTTTGAAACGATTAAGAAATAATTAAAACTTTTAAAGATTTTTGTAAAGTTTCATGATAATAAAAAAACATTTTTTTCAAGTTTCTAGGAAAAATTAAAATAATATTTTATTTTGAGAAATTAATTTTAAAAGAATATTGAAAAAGCTTTTTAAAGATTTAAAAAATATTGTCAAAGAAGAATCTGAAATATTTTAGGGCAATTATTTTTAATTTTACTAAAAAGATTAAAATAATTTTGAGAGATTGAAAGGATGAGAAGGTATAACAAGAGTGACAAAAAAATTTTAAATATACCAAATGATGTGTCAAGATTTCTAAAAGGAGATCAGAAGATTTTGAAGCAAAATGTTTCAAATTGGTAAGTTTACAAAATAAAAGCAAATAAAAAATTGAGTAAATCCAAGAAATATTGACCAGAATTAAGAAGATTCAAAATTAATTTTAAATTTTAAAAGAGTTTGAAAGTTTTTAAAAGAATAAAAAATGGTGTCTCAGAATTGTTTTGAGAAAAATTCGAGTCAATAAAAAATATTTTCAGGAATTTAAGACATTTTTAAAGAGATTATAAATATTCGAACACTGTGAAAATTTTTTGAAAATTTAACAAATATTTCTTGATTGCTTGCCAACTTTTAAATGTCCTAAGCATATTTTAAAAAGACTTCAAAATTTTTTTTTTTCAATCTTCTCAAAAATCTTATACAAATTATATTTATATACATTTAAAAATAAATTAATAATTATTATTAACACTTCGAAAAATAATTTTCAAATAATTTGAGTGTTTTCAAAGATAAAAAACATTCATTAATGGTCTTTATTTAAGAGTAATATATAGATATATTTAATAATTATGTTTATTATATCGTAGCATTAAATTGTAAAACGACAATATCAAAAAATTTGTTCCTCATCACTATAACTAAAAGTTTTGAATGTCCGGGACTAACACAAAATAACGAAAAAATGAATAGCAAAACCACAAATTAGCCTAAAAAATTTCCAAAAATATGAATTAACCAATTATAAATTTACCAAATTATAAAATAAATAAATTGTTAAATTCCCATAAATATTTCTATTCCTAAAATTTTAATTTTCCTAAATTTACGATTACCGAAAATAATTAACAACTTCTGAATTGATGGTTAATTAAATTGTTTTCCTTATATATAATTTCATAAATAGATTTTAAATAAATAATCAATTAACTAAGTTCAGCAGCTCTGAATTTGGAAAATTGAAATATTTGTGAGAATAGAATAATTCCTTTATTTTACAAGTCGGTCTTGAAGTCGGTGAATTTTAGTTTCGGATATTTTTAATTTCCGAATTTTATTTTCTGTCAATGGGAAATCTTGATATTACGTGATATTTGGAAAATTTCGTAATACGTTAATAATATATATTTTCTACAATGTTTTTCATTAATCTGTGTAAATTTTGTCTTTTTCATTTATAAATTTACCTGCTTTAGCAAAAATTAAATCTATTTTTGATTAAAAATGTAACTATTTGGTAGAGAATTTCAAATTTTGTTAAAAATTTGTACTTTTTGATTTTAAAAAATCGTCTTTTTTACTGACAATTGATTTTTTCTGGCAGAAAATTATTTCTGGTTAAAAAAATTCATAATCTGTTCGTGAAGACTCTACTAAACTCCTTTTCAACGGAAAATTTAAAAAAAATGTTTAAATTCATCTTTCTAATTTAAAACTTGATCTGTTATAGAATAAATTTCATTTTTTGTATGAAAATGCAGCTTTTTGGTTGAAAAGCGTTTTTTTAATAAATAATTTAACTAATTTGTTTAAAACATTTGGTTGAATAGCTTTGTTAAGAAATCACTTTTTTTTGTTAAAGATTTATATTTTAAGTTGGAAAGTTATGTCATTGTTTTAAGATTGATACTTTTAAGTTTAAAGTTCGCATTTTTTTGTCGTGGGAAATCATTTTTTTAGTTTCAAGTTTCCTTTTTTGCAGTTTAAAGGTTCAATAATTTACATAAAATTTTATTTATTTTTCAAGTGAAAAATCTTTATTTGTTGGAAATTCGTCGTCTGGTTATAAGATTCTTTTCTTTTGCTGTATAAGTTTTTATTTCTTTTTTATTAAAATTTATACATGACACTTTTACGTTGGGAATTTGTCTTTTCAGGTTGAATATTTAACTATTATGTTCAAAATTTGATTATTTTGTTAAAGAGTTAACTTTTAAAATAGAAAAAACTGTTTTTTGTTGAAATAAATAAAAAAAATCAGAGAATATTGAAAATGTCACGCGTCTAAGTTTTCCAGGAGCTGGGTCTTCTTATTCTACTTCATGGTATTTATTAAGTAATATGAGGCAATTGAATTTTGAGGTTAGAATTTTAGTGTAAGAGTTTTTACTAATTAATGAGCAGCTGCTTTGAATATGTTAAATTCCTGAATATGTCTGAGCTAGAAAATAATTTACATTCACCCATTGGTATATCCTGAACAATTAAAATATTCTTAAAAATCATAAATTCTTAAATTCCCTTAAATTCTTTCACATTCTCCCAAACATTCACATTCTCCTAAGCCCCCTGGTTTCATGTTAGTCTGTCTTTCAAGTTTAAAAGAATTTTAAATGATTTGAATATTAAAACAATATTTAGAATTGATTTTGTTCTGGATAGGTTTATAAAAGTAGGAAAATATTCTCTTGACATTTTTCAGCTTACTGATGTAGTTTATAAAATTCTTTCTTTTAACTGTGACAAATGTTGCGTAGATCAGAATCGTAGGTTACTTTCTACTAGAACAAAAGAACATCCTGATAATTTCAGACAGAATCCAAAGAATCATAAAATTAATGCGTTATCTTTTAAATAACATCCTAATTAGGATTGACATATTTTTGACGAAAAGTCGGCACCTAGTGAAGATTGAGATGGTACTATGTTCCTTGAAATGTTGAATAGAGCCGACTCAGAAGACTAGGCATCAGCATTACATTTATTGCACGATTATCATTACGGGGCGCAGAGCAGCTGGTTTGCTGAGAATGTGTCTGCATTTGAAATAAAGCTATAGCCGTCATTATGGTACCTGGTCTCAGAACCTTATCTGGAAATCTTAATTTTCCGGATTCCCGCCATATGATGTTACAGGCAGCGGCAGGCTCTCTCGAGTGTGACTCGATTGCAAATGCTCGCTTCTTGGTTATACTTTTGATTCGAATAGATTATTCCATCTTGAAGGGATTCCATCTTAAAGTTAGTTAAAGAAACCAACAGTAAAGCAGCTTCAACGAGCGTGCGTATTTACAGTCGTTTAGCTTGGAGAACGTGCCGCTCTTGCCATAAAAGCCGTGTTGATTCCAACTCTACGAACGTTCATCTCGTTTGTGAGAAAACGGTTCAGTTTGGCTCGTTTCTGAAGAAAATCATAGAAATGAGAACATCCTATTATACTTATTAACCTAATCAGAATTGTTAGACGAGATTTCTTCTTTATTGGAAAAACCATTCGTGAGAAAAGGCTTCCAGCACAAACTGTTGCAACAATTTTAGCACTGTTATCACTATTCTGTTGGCGAAATCTGAATAATTATTTCTGTACCCAAGTCTTGGATCATTGAATTTAAAAATCTGAAAGTAAAGGACAGATGTCGAAAGCATATTTCATGAAATTGACTATAAAGCTTCATCAAGGTGCCGATAAGATGTAGCGCTTTTCTGCACTTTGACAACGACTTAACCATCATGGATGTTTCCGTTAGCCTCTCACATTGACATGATTAGAAAAGAAGAGGACACTACACGGAGAAAAGTTCAGATTTGGGTAAAAATTTTGAATAATGAAAATTTTTAAGTGAATCCCAGACATTCGGGATTTTGTTTAGTAATCCCGAACTGCAAACTGGTAGCTCATTTTAATAGTGAATATTGAGATGCTTAGAATATTTTATATCAGTATGATCATACTTTTAAGTGCATTCTTTAGATTTTTTTTAATTTAAGAACATTGCTTAGTCATTTTGCTGACTAAATTTAAAAAAAGGTTAGGAATTTTTCAAAAGATGATCCCACAAAAAGGATATCAAATAGGTTCCCTAAAAAATTTAATATTTGGTTGAAAATTTAATAATTTTGTTCAAAGACGCGCCTACTTCGTTTAGAATAAGTTTAGGCTTTAGTTGAAAAACTATTGTTTAAATGAAAATGTAACTATTTCATTTTTGGTTGCACGTTTATCCTTCTCAGTTATACGAATTCAACCATTTTATTAAAAATTCGTATTTTTTAGTTTAACATTTGAGCAACTGGTTTAGAATTAATAATATTTTTTAAAATCTTTTTTAGTACAAAATTTATCTGGGTGAAAAAATAGACTTCCTGGTTACAAATTTAACTACTATACAGAAAATTCTTTTTTTTTTATTTTCATTTGGTTGCGAATACATTTCAAGTACTTTGTTTGAAATTTGATTTTCCTGATAGAAAATTAATTTATTTTTTCTGGTCCAAATTTATCTATAGAAGGTAAAAATTCAAATCTTGGGTGAAAATTCTGAAAATTGGTTGAAAATTAAATTAATTTCTTAAAAATTCGTTTTTTAATTAAAAATTTAATCCTCTGGGTCAAAAAATAGCATTTATCAAAATTGATATATTCTGCTAAAAATTATTTAATTTTTGTTTTGGTTGAGAATTAGTTTTCAAGACTGAGAATTAATTTTGTTGTTTATTTGTCTTTTTTGATAAGAAATTAATCCTTTTAGTTAAAAAATCAACTTTTAGATTAAAAATTCATTTAGTTAGAATGTGTCTTTTTTGGATTATTATTCATCATTTTCCTCAAAATTTAAACAATTTTATCTTTGCTTAAATATTAGTCTAAGTTTCATCCTTTTGAGTTAAAACTTGAACAATCTGCAAAAAAATCAACTATTTGGTTGAAAATTAATTTTTTTGTTAAAATATCATATCCTTGGTCAAACTTTAGGCTGTTTTTTATTTAAAAATTAAATTATTTTGAGGAAAATTTGTTTTCTGGAAATATAAGTTATTTATCTGAAAAGTTAACTTTTCCGTTTTTTTAAAATTCTATTTTTTGTATGTTTAAAGCTAAACGATTCCGTAAAAAAATGTTGTATATATATTTTTTGGATCATTCTACCATTTCGATAAAAATACATTTTTTTAAAAAGTCAACTATCCCATCAAAAATTGATATTTATTGATTAATAGTTATCTGTCGTGTTGAAAATTATTTTTCTTTTGTTTAAAATTCATATTTTTCTTGAACATTTGACTTTATTTTAAAAACTTGACTACTTTTTTTAAACTCATACATTCTTTTCACATTGCTTAAAAAGCAATTTTTTGACCTGAAGATTAAATGAAGATTTTAGAATTTTTAACTATTAAATTTAGAAAATATCTTTCGTGTTTTTTAACTCAACTCTTTCGCGGAAAATTAATTCATTTTTTTCTAAGAAAATCTGAGTTAAAAATTCATCTTCCTTTGATAAAAATTTAAATCCCTTTAAGAAAGTTCGTCTTTTTGGCTTAAAGATTCAACTGATTGTTTAAAAATTAAGCTTTTCGAATAAAACTTACACCATTTGTATTTAAAATTTAATTATTTTGTGAAAACTTTAACTATTAAGTAAAACTTCCACTATTTGGTTTACGTTTTATTTTTTTATTAACTTGAATCATTTGTAAGGAAGTAATCTTTTTTTCGAAAATTCATCAGTTTTGTTAATGATTTGTTTGCTGGATTAAAAAGTTATCTTTTTTGTTATAACAGTTCTCGGTTAAAAACAGATTTTCCTTGGTTACAAATTCAAATTTCTTGCTTGTTTGAAATTTTCACTATGTGATTCAATTTTTTTCTAAGAAAATCTGAGTTAAAAGTTCATCTTCCTTTGATAAAAATTTAAATTCCTTTAAAAAGGTTCGACTTTTTGGCTTCAAGATTCAACTAGTTGTTTGCAAATTAAGCTTTTCGAATAAAACTTTCACCATTTTATTTAAAATTTAATTATTTTGTAAAAACTTTAACTATTGAGTAAAACTTCAACTATTTTGTTTACATTTTATTTTGTTATTAACTTCAATAATTTATTAGGAAGTCATCTTTTTTTCGAAAATTTATCAGTTTCGTTAACGATTTGTTTGCTGGATTAAAAAGTTATCTTTTTTGTTATAACAGTTCTCGGTTAAAAACAGATTTTCCTTGGTTACAAATTCAAATTTCTTGCTTGTTTGAAAATTTCACTATGTGATTGTAAATTCAACTGCTCAATTGATTATAATTATTGTTTTTTAACTAAACTGTTCTATTAAAAAGTAATTTTTTTTTATTAACTGTTTATTTGTGCATTTTAATCTTTTCTTGGATAGAAAACTCGTCACATTGGATAAAAAATTTATGTCTTTTCTCAGAAAAGATCTTGGTTGGAAATTTCTCTTTCTCTGATAAGGTTCGTCTCTTCGACTTAAAGATTCATCTATTTAAAGAAAAGTTAAACTATTTTCTTAAAAATTTTATTATTTCGTTAAATAGTGATTTTTTGTAAATTCAACTGTTCCGGAGAATATTTTTCTTTTTTCGATGAAAATTTGGTTTCTAATTTCTAATTTCAATTATATGTCTCTTTCTGAAAGTTTAATTGCTCAGTTTTAAAATCTTAAAGTATTTAATTGGTTTTAAATTTAAATTTCTTCCAAAAAGAATGTCTTTTCGCTTTAGGATTCAACTATTTGTTTAAAAATCCACTCTTCTGTTCAAAACCTTATTCTTTTTTTGAAAATTGATTTATTTTCTTAAGATTTTCTCAATGTTTTAAAATACCGTGACGTGGTTTTTCAGCAGCCTTTTGGTATAAATAATTTTTTTTTGTAATTTTTTTGTAGGGTGTCCCATATGGACTGAGAATGAAAAATAATAGAGATACAAATTAGATGAGATTATGCATGCTTGTCTCTTAAATAATAACACGAGTCTGGTGACGCCCACGTTTATTATAACGTATATTTATAAAATCAAGAGGGCGTTAATGTCTCGACTGGCCAGAGGCAAAAGAGCAGCTCGCATTACCAGGTCGCAATGCGATCGTATCATAGATTGTTGAAAACAAAAAATTATTTGAAAATAAATTTCTTCAGCACAATTGCTTCCTTATAGATGATTGTAGTCCCAAGTAATAAATTTCCTGGATCCAGTTTAGAGCCAGATAAGATAAAATTATTTTCAAATTTATATTTCACTCAAGAATTGCTTTAAATGTGATTGTTTAATTTTTTATTTTTGATTATTAATTATTTTGATGATATCTATAGAACAAAATAAATTTCTCTTACCTACAGAAAAAAGGAACAAATTATAATGATAACAATAACCAATAATAATTAAAAATATACAATAAATAATATTAGTCAGAATCCCGCTCTAATGCCCCAGTGACACTAATAGATATTAAAATCCACAGTTTTAAACTATTCATATTCGCTAACAAAAAGGAAATTCTTAAAAAAAAAACAGATCAAGATTTAAGAAGTTTTTCACTTTGAACAAAGTTTATGATCGCTTGATTTTAAATGCTTATTGTTTAGAATATAAAAGTGAATAAAATAATTTTTTATAAAAAAGAGACTTGCAATGATGAAATAATAATAATAATAATAATAATAATAATAATGCGACATAAAAAATCTAATTAGTCGTCTAATGTTATCCAAGGAATGAACATACTTTCTTAGATTTATGGAACTTTTAAAGCATAAAAAATAATTTAATATCAATAGACAAATTTATTTCATATATTTTTCGAGTTACACAATTTTTAAAGCGTGATTTTAAGAGGATAGAATATATTTTATACCAAGGATTAATAATCATATTCTTTGAATTCTGAAAGTGCTAACTCCAGATATGATTAAGATTTAAAAAAAATGGATTGATCATCCTTTATCATATAACAAATTCGAAAACCTATACTCGAAAAACTATTTATTTTCTCCATTGAGCTCCGTATCCAAGTATTTGTTCATATAACATGTTTACAATAATTAGCTTCAATGTAAAACTAATTATTTATTCCCTTACTTAACCTACATTGATTCCGGTACACATCAACGTTATTTGAGTACTGTTCTGGCCGATGAAAAAATAATATATTCCTATTCTCATTCTTTTATATTATTTATTCATAAAGAAAGAACAAAAACTTAAATTATTTATTACAAAGCCATTTTATAGATTTGAACAATTATCTAGAGTTTAATTAGTCTTAGATGATACTGCTATACACATTAGGGAGCACATTTTTTTGTTCGTAAACAATTTATCAAAATTGCTTAAAAATTTGTTTATAACAATTAAACTATAAAGATTTAATATAATTCAATCATTTCTCAGAAGGTATAGTTTATAACGTGCATCTTGATAGAATTCAAGGAATTCGTAGAATTCGTGATTTTCACACAATTTACAAAAAAAAACAATCCACGAAATTCATGGAAATTCTGGAATTCATGGAATTTATGTAATACACGAAAATGATGGAAATTACAGAATTCATAGATTTGAGGCAATATGAATCCCATAATTCCGTGACTTCCTGGAACTCCAACAATTTCGGGAATTTCGTGAATTCCTTAAATTCCATGGATTTCAAAATGCCCTAAATTTCGTGAATTCCTTCATTTTCATCAATTCTTCGAATTCCATTAATTGCTTGAATTCTGCGAATTGTACGAATTTTGTGAATTCCAGACATTACACGAATTCCGTGAATTCCTTGAATTCCGCCAATCCCGTGATTAAATTGAATTCCGCAAACTCCTTGAATACTGTGAATTCCATAAAGTAAGCTTATTCCGTGATTTATCTAAATTCCTTGACCGCCATGAATTTTATAAATTTCATGAATTTCATTAATTCATTGAATTCCACGAATGCCATAAATTTTGCAAATTTCTTTAATTCTATGAATTTCGCGAATTCTTTGATTTTCGAGAATTCCTTCAAGTCCTTAAATTCTTTTAATTGCGTGAATTTCATAAATTTCGGGTGTTCTTTGAATTCCACGAATTCGAAGAATTCCGTGACTTATGTAAAATTGAATGAATTCCGCGAATTTGATACATTTCATGAATTCCTTCATTTTCATTAATTCCGCGAATTTCACGATTCTGCGAATTCCGTAACTTCTTTCAATTTTAATGAATTTCGGCGAATTCTGTAGATTTCATGAAGTCCTTGATTTCCATGAATTCCGTGAATTTCACGAATTCTGCGAATTCCGTGACTTCTGTCAAATTGAATGAATTCCGCGAATTCTATAGAATTCATGAATTTCTTCATTTCCATGAATTCCCTCATTACCATAAATTCTGTGCATTTTATAAATTGCATTAATTCCTTGAATTCCGTGTATTATGTAAATTCCGCTAATTCCGTAACTTCCTTGTGTAACATTTTTTTCTTATAAGCGCTATAATACAACACTTACAATACATGTATTACAATTTCGTCATTCCAAGTCGTGGAATTCCAAAATTTTTTAAAAATATAACTATTATTTACTGAATCTCCATTTAAAACATGAATATTGAAACCTCAAATTTAATAGGTTCAAATATACTAATTGACTATATTTAAATTTTTCAATATTTTTTATACAAAAATATAAAAACTGGTCTTGTTTCAACTCTGGAACAAAAATTTAATTATATTGTTATCAGAGAGAAACAAACATTCATAAATGATAGCATGGTCTATAAATTAAAATATATATAAAAGTGTTGTTTCTAAAGCATATGCTCTCCCAAAAGTCCATATGCCAGATTTGAAATAGCGGTTGATCGTTTTTGCAGTAGATTATCCAAATTATAATAATTTAACAGAAAACATATCAAATTGTTTAAAACGATTTTCTGGGAAAACTTAAGGTTTGGTAAAGAATATTTGGGATATAAAAAACAGTTTAAAAATGATAAATTTTCTTATTCACATTCTCTAGTTTCACTTGGTGTGGTATCAATGTATGATAATATTCCATTGGAACTTGCATTAGATTTTATTGAAGAAAAATTAAATATAAATCCTAATTTAATCAAAATCTCCAAAAATGAATTTTTAATTGCCACGGGAACACTATCAAACATATAGTTTTCTCTTTTAATAATACATTTTTTAACAAGTTTTATGTTGCACTATAATCCTATTCTTTATAAAAGGTATGTGAATGATATCCTGGCAATCGTTTCTACTGAAAAAATAGATGAATTCCTTAGCAATTTCAACAGTATGGAAAATTCAATCAAATTCGGAATTGAAAAAGAAGTCAATAATTCTATTACTCATTTGGATTAATTAATTATTAAAACTTCAGAATGTAATTTAACAACAAATTGAAATAAAACAAATTCTTGGTCAGAACGATATTTGAATTACAATTCTCATCATTCATTTTCTAAAAAAGTAGGTCTAATTAAAGGTCTCATTGATACATATGTTAAATTAAGCGATATTAGATTTTGTAAAGAAAATTTAGATCAAGTACAAATTATTCTTTTGAAAAACAATTACCCACTTCAATTAATAAATAAAATTATCAAAGAGAGTATTCATGAAATTTATAATAATTCTTCTAAAAATAAACAATAGCATGAAAATTAAAATGAAACTAAACTTAAGGTGGCATCTGTCAAAGGTCTTTCAGAACGTCTCAGGGATTCTTTAAAAAAATAACATATTAATTTTTATTTGACTAACAAGCATATACTTAATAAATTTCCATTTCTTTAAGTAATGATAAATATAACAAATAAAACTTGTCTTTCATAGTATATCTTACTAATTGTAAATGTTGCAATAAAATGTGTATCGTTCAGACTGATGGGAGACTTAAAACTCGCATTTATAAACATAAACAGGATTGTAAATTAGGCAATTAAAACACTTGTTTGTCACAACATGCATGGCAATCTGACAATAAATTTGATTCTAAGATTAAAAATATCCAAATTTCAACTCGAGAAAACAATAATCACAAAAGAAGAACTTTAGAGTCCATTCTCGTAAATAAATTCATTAAAAATTCTATTCATTTAGAAAATAAAATGTTCAATGTGAACAAAATTTATCAAACTGTTTTAGAAAAATTTCGTGTTTTAAATTTAATTTACTTTAGCCATGTTTGTCCTTCCAAATAAAAACACCTTATTTTATTTATTCTTTTAAACATGTAGTAAATTACTATATTTGAGCCACTTAAATGTAAGGTTTCAATATTCATGCTTTAAAAGGACATTAGGCGAATAATGGATTTACAAATTTTAAACCTGAACAATGAAAAATTAACTACTTTTGGTTCACTCAAAAATTATGTTTTCTTCTCGTACAAAAAAAAGATTGAAATTTCTTGGATAACTTAATTAACATCACTCCAGGTAAATTAGAAAAACGTTCCACACTATGAACAAAATAACGCATTGTCGGATAAATTGACTTCATTAACACTTAGACTGCTATAAAATAATTTCCTTCTTTCTTTAAATGCTGCAGTTCTCCTTCCAGTTAAGTGTACAGTTAAACAAGTATTAAGCGCTGACAATAAACAAAATTTTTCTTACAAGTCCACTTTTCTTGTGAATTTGTTGCTAAAAAATAAGGGTAAAATATAAAAAAAAGTTAAGATATCGCTTCGTAGGTTTCTCAAGAATTTAATAATCTTTCGTCCCGAAAAGGTCAGTTTCAAATCGGTCAAAAATTAGAGGCTGTAGACATTGTTGAATAGTAAATTATGAAGAGGATGATAGGATGCTAGAATGGTAGGAAAAAAGAGGAAGATGGAACAGAGTAAAACGGGAGCCGCCCTGCGTGGCACGCAAACTTGCCACAAAAAAAAATAAGTAAAAAGGAGAACGGTAATATGAGAAGCTCATATAGTTAGTGGCTAAGATCTAATCTACTGTGTCTGTCCGCGGGGAGAAACACTAGACACGCAGGGTTTGCCTGCCGGGGGTCTTGAGCGCAACGGGATCGACTCTGAGAGTCTCTACTTGCTCTCTAATTCTCCATATGACTTCCCAGAAAGGAGATTGCTTCAGAAAACACAGAAACTCTCGTAGGTGCTAAAAACTTTTGGCTTTAATGTCCAAAACCTTGACCCCTTCCCTGCCCTGCACCTAGCCAGACAATTCTTCCTTGAAATTTTAATAATCTGATCGAGGGACAAAGAGGCAGCTAAAAAGGATGTATATTGAGGAGAAAAATAAATCTTTTAGCATATCTCAATATTTTCTTTTGGGTTGTAAATATTTACAACCATGCCTCATTTAATACAATTTAGTTACTTGATGCGCAAGACATCTTAATTATCAATATTTTTTACGTAAAAAAACATGTGACATTATATGAAAAAACAAATTAGCAATGAAAATTGAATTTGAAATTGAAGAAATTCGAATTGAAAGATTTAAAATCATACTATTTTAAATTTAAAAATATACATTAAAAATTCTGTAATTTTGATTATTAACATTTGAAATTTCTGTTATTTAAATTAATGAAAATTGAACTGCATCAAAAAAGAAGCACTTCAAATTACATTATTACAAACTGTACACGGTAAAAATCGAAGGATCTTCGATTGTAAATCCTCAAAATCTAAAAATTTGCAAATGTAAATCTTCGAAATTCAAACAGATATTCCAAATATAGCTATGAATTCGATGTTGGATGTTTTATGAGTTTTTAATTGGAGTTTAATTTGAAAATGCTCTAACTCTCACAATTTTCTTTTTATAAAAAAAAGCGATAAGGATAAATTGTTTGAGTTTATGAATACTCTGAACAACCGGACATGGAATTTTGAAATATTGAAAAAATATGGTTGCAAAAATTTTGAAAATGCGCTCACTTTTTACATTTTTTTCGAAAATAGCTGGTTTACGAACTCGTTTTTTATTCTTAGGCCTTAAAAGAGTATGCCTAAGCAGAATACAATTTGATAAATTTTTCGAAAGTTATTGTGTCTACAGAATACAGACTATAGACAGACCGACAGATGGACAGACAGACAGAAATCATCTTCGTAAAAATGATTTTTTTCTGACTGAGGTGCTCTCAAGACATTAATATATTTTATAAAAACCAACAAAGTAAAATTTTACATAAAACCAATACATTCTCATTAGAATGGGAATGTAAAAAAAACTTTTCTTCTTCTTCTTCCCCCTAAAAAAGAAAAGAAAGAAATCTGCCTTTTTTTGGAAAAAGTAAAAAGGAGGATAGAAAAATGAGAAGGCAACGAACCAAATTCCTTTCCTTCTCTATTTTATTACTTTCGTCCTTTTCATTCTTTTTATTTTAATTTTATTTTATGTTATTTTAATTTTATATTTTCATGTAGTTTAATTTAATTTAAATAAATATATATGTGTGTGTGTGTGTGCTTGGCTTGAAAATAGTGCTGCATGAATGCCGAAACCAACAGTATATTAACAATATAAAATAATAATATAGTTTATCTCTTAATAAAAAAAAACATTAATTTTTTTAAACAAAATAATAGAATCAATAGGTTTCGAGTAATATTCCAGGTCTAATTCTAAAGAGAAATATGAAGGTTGCTAAACCTCTAAATATTATTTTTTTATTTTCCTTTTTGAAGGAATCTTTTTTTTTTTGTGATTTCGAAATTTCTTTTCGAGGCTTTTTCAAATAATGGATATTATTAATAATAATACAGTATTTAGAATAATTAATAGCAATATGTTTTCTGACAGTAAGAAACTAAAACGGTTCCTTAATATTTTGATATAATCCAATTTTGTAAGTTTGGTGAAGCATTGTCGACTCGTTTCTTTTCCATAAATATTAATTTCAGTTAACACTCTTGGGACAAAAGAAATAACTTAACACCAATGATCATAGCAGAAGGCACAAGATTCTTGAATTCCAATACAATTTTCAGTCGGTTGCCTGCTGCCTTTGCAGGTTTGTCACCAGTTGCTTAATTGCTTTTTACCCTCGCGTTAAAAATTCCGATCTGAATCTATTTCGAACGGAAGAAAAGCGACATTTGGGAAGCGTGTTTCTTCCATTCATTATGTAAATTAAATTACAAACCACACGGAAATCGTCAGGTGTACTGAAATATTTATTTATTTTCCTGAAATTACATCCTTTTTAGCTAACCTTTGGTCTCTTGATCAGATTATTCAAAATTAGCACTATATCAACAAACGCTAATTGCGCGAAGACTTTAAAGTATTTTTATTGCCTAATATTAAAGATATGAACAATTTGAAAGTCCACTCTGATTTTTTTTAATAAAAAGAGTTTTACATTTTTTTTTTTTTTTGAGAAATAGAGTAGTATTGAAGAATAACTAGGTTCTCTTGACTAGTTACATTCTTACATTAACGAAAGTGGTACTCAGGATAGTTTTCTAAATAAGTAACAAATTTAAGATGGGATGGGGCGGGATGAGATGGGATTTAAAAAAACTGCTACTGAGTTAAAAGTTGTTTCCCTTTTATGGTTAGAAATAAAAAATTTTATACGAAAATACAAGTACATATTTTAATTTTTGTTGGAAATTTAGCTTTCTGAATTACAAATTCATGTTTTTTTTTGAACTTGAATTTCTGGACTGACAATTCACTTTTTTTTTTAATTTCTCTTTTCATTAAACGATTAAATAATTTTATTTTTGTTTGTAAATTGAAATTCATGTATTTTTCTGGACAAAATTTTTTGGTTTGAAATTGATCTTTTTGTTTCAAAATCATATTTTTTTGCTGTTGCTCAAAATTCATAATTTTTATTCTTCATTTCTTTTTGTACTTCTCTGCTTTTGGTAAAAAAACTAATGATCTCGATTAAAAATAAACTTTTTATTAAAAGTTTGACTGCTTAATTATTAAACTATTTTATTAAGAATTAATTTTCTTTCTGAAAATATATATATTTTTCAATTTATTTTTTCTTGAAAATTCAGTTTTTGTTATCAATTCATTTTTTATTGATAATTAGACTATTTAATTATTTAATTAGACTGTTTAAAATTCATCTTTTTTCGTAGACGATTTTTCTCGTTCGTTAATAAGTAAAATTTTGGTAAAAATTTAATTATTTCGTTAAAAACTCACTACTTCTTTTTAAATTCATCTATTTTGTCTATTTTTGAGAGAATTCTGCATATTCAAGCAATTTAGGATATTCAAGAATTTCACGGAATCTGGATATTTTGCATAATTAAGGATTGAAAAAAATTTAACGAATTCCGAATGTGTAATCGATTCATAAAAGCTTAAGATTTTAATAAATTTATAAAATTCAAGGAATTCAAGAAATTCAGAAAAGTCAAGAAACTCAATTTAAGGAATTTATTAAATTTAAGCAATTCAATAAATTCAGGAAATTAATTGAATTTAAAAAATTCTATGAATTTAAGAAATTCTATAAATCCACTGCATCAGGTGATTTGAATAAATTTAGTGAATTCAAAGAAGTCATTGTAATCGAAGAAATTAAGTATAGTAAAAAAATTAAGTAGAATAATGAAATTCAGCAAATTTAAAGAACTCAATGAATTCAAGGAGTACAGAGAATTTTAGGACTTTTAGAAAATTAAAGGAAATGAGAGAGTATAAGGAATTTTGAGAATTCAAGGAATTATGTGAACACAAGAAATTAAGAAAATTGAAGGAATTCAAACAATTCAGGTAATTCACAGAATTCAAGGAATTTAAGGAATTTAATTAATTTAAGGAATTGAGTGAATTTTTCAAATTTTGTAAATTTACTGCATCAGCTAAATTAAATAAATTCAGTGACTTTAAAGTAGTTGCAAAATTAAAGGTATTAAATGATTTTAAGTAATGAAGTAGATTCACGAAATTCAGTACATTCATTGTATTCAGTAAATTCAGAGAAAATAAAAGAATTCAAATGATTCACAAAGTTTAAGTACTTCATAGAATTATAGGTATTTAGAAAATTAAAGAAATTTGGAGAATTTTATAATTCACATAATATATGGTATTCATTGAATTTAAAGAATTCGAGGAATTATGTGAAATCGAAGTATTCAGAAAATTCAAAGAATTCAGAAAATTCAAGACATTTAGTGAATTTAAGTAATTGAAGGAATTCAGTAGATTAAAAAAGTTCTGTAAATTCACTGCAACAGGTTAATTTAATAAATTCAGTGAATTTAATCAATTTCGTAGATATATGAAATTCAGTAATTTTATTGAATTCAATGTAATCAAAGAATTTACGGACTTCAGAGAATTAAAGGAATTTGAAGAAATAACTGAATTTAAAAAATTCAAGGAATTTTGAAAATTCAAGAAATTTAATAAATTCAAGGATTTTCAAATAATTCGTGAGATTTCGTGAATTTGAGAAATTGTGTAAATTCAACGTATTAGATGAATTGAATGTATTCAGAGTATGCAAGAAAATCAGAAAATTTAAGAAATTTGACGAATTCAATTAATTTTAGGAACTCAATGAATTTAATAAACGCAGTGCATTTAAGGAATTCAGCAGATTCGTGAAATTCACTGAATTCAAAGAACTCAGTGAATTTAAGCAATTCTATGTTTTCAATGATTTAAGAGAATTTAAGGACTTAAGAGAACTCAAGGAAATTAGAGAATTCAAGGAAATTATAGAATATAAGTGTTTCAGTGAATTCAGCGGATTCAAGGAAAATTATTATCTTTTTTAGGAGAAATAAGTATTTTTCCTTATTTGTTTTTTCTTTCAAGTTTAAATTGAAAAAATGTATGGTGGTTGTCTAAATTTGATTTTTGGTTTCTAAATTTTTTAGTTAATTCAAGGATTGCAGTAAATTTTAAGAAGTTAATAAATTTAAGGAATAAAGTAAATTCTAAGAATTTAGAGCACTAAAGAAACTTAGCCAATTCCAAGAATTCAGCAAATTCAGGGAATTAAATTAATTCAAGTTATTAAGTGGATTTATAAAATTCTTTGGATTAAGGAATTATAATAAATTTAAAGGATTTATTATAATCGATAATTCTAAATAGTTCAATATATTCCTCGGATTTAATGGATTCAGTGAATACAAATTCAGTAAATTTAAAGAATTCATTGAGTTTAAGGAATTCCATGAATTAGACAAATTCAGTGAGTACACAAATTCAGTTATTGAAAGAATGTACTTGATTTATAGGAATTAAGTTATTGAAAAAAACTGAGTGAATTGAAGAAATTCAGTAAATTTAATTAATTGAGTGCATGTGGGGAATTCAGTGAATTTATGAAATTTCAGAGATTTAGGATAATCGAGGAATTCATGGAATTCAAAGAAATCAAGGAGTTCTGGGAGCATTTTATGTTAAAGAACTCCTAGGAGCTTATACATTAAAAGAATTTCCAGGACTTTAAAAGATTCCAAGGAAGTTAAACAATTTAAAAATTTGAAAAGGATTCAGAAAATTCAAACACAGTAAATCCCTGAAATATTATTTATCGGGATTTGAATAAAAACGCTACAAACAATTGCAAACTATAATTATCTAGTGAGATAAATTTTATCAGAAGACCGATATCAATTATCCGTTGTCATTTAATTACAGTTATCAGAGCTTATTATTAATCTTTTGTTTCTTTTTCTTAAAGAAGGCATCGATACGGCGCAAAAAGGCTGAATTATTTTCTAAATAGAAAATAATTTATCTAAGGACTTTTAATTTATAAAACATTTATGTGTTCTTATTGCATATAAAGGTAGATGATACAGTTTAAAAACAAATTAGAAATTAATACCATAGTATAGTTTAAAAAAATTTATTTAAGTTTCCTCATAATTTGTTTAAATAATGATAAATATTCATAATTTTTACAGCTGTTAAATTTGCACATTTCGGAAACTGCGACTCTCCACGACCAGACAAATGCTAATTTCACTGACAAAGGATTGCTACAAGGAATTTCTTTTCTCCTTATCCTATTTTAAAACTTATTTTTTCAAAAATGTAGACAAGGTATCCAAAAAAACGTCTACATTTTTATTATATTTTGCACGATTTTTTGGATAGAATATAAATACAATTATAAATTTAAAACGTATTTATATAATACACTAGACCTTATTATAACTTATATCATAAAAACCCAAAATTATAACCTATGTCTTTAAATAATTTTTGTACGTTGCATTTGAAGTTGAAATTAGTCATATTTTCAATATTTTAAAGAAGCTAATTTTAGATTTTCCTCCTCTTCGTGTTCTATTCTACAATTATAAAATTTTGTAATATTTTTAATTTCAAAACATTTTTCCAAATTGGAAAAAGGATTTTTAAATTTATTTCTAACATTACGATTAGTATTTGATTTGACTGGCAGGGTGTCAGATATTTTATTGTTGACATTTTTTTCAAACAAAATAAAAAAATTTTCGTTTTTCATATTTTTTTAATTGAATCACCATACCACCATTTTTTTATTTCCCAACTTATTTTCACACGAAGCGCCACATCGAGTTGAAAATTTGGGATGTTAAATAAAAAGCACGAAGATAGGTGGGTCTGGTCCTAAATTTCAATAATTATGAAAAAAGCAATGAAAAATGGCGGCAAGGTAGAAATATGGTCACGTGACCCACTCATCACATGGCCTCAAAAAAAAATGATTTAAACTGGAAAAGGAACTTTCTTTATTTCTTACTTTATTATTCAGTTGAAATAGAAAAAAAAGAGAGAATCAAAATTATTGAAGAAGAGATGGGGAAAGAGAGGATGGAACAGCATGTTAAGAAGGTACTCGATAGAAAAAGAAAAGAAGGGAAAAAAGGAACCAGGATATTTAGATGGTAGAATGGAAAAAGTATTTTATGACTTTGCTAGAAGGAATAAATAAGAAAGTCAAGAAAAGTAGAAAATAAAAAATAAAACTCTAAACCTAAAACTGAAACTTAGTGCAAAGTGACCAAACACACTTTCTTTGTCAGGGCACAGTTTTTCTAGAATCAAATATTTTTAAAGAAAGCTTTTTTAATTTTATTATGAGATGCCTACTAAAAGATTCACATGTCTAGACATATGGCCAAATTATTTAAAAAACAAATAATTTCGCTTATAATAACCCCATACACGAGCGTATTATGGGATTATTTTTATCTCTACATGATTGAAAAATTTTATTATTTTTTTTAAACCTTATAGATACGTGCGGAAAAATAACATCATGCTCAATAACGAAATACAATTATGTAAAAAAGAGAAGCTTAAGGAATTACTACTTTATCAGATAAGGAATATTGTACATATTTTGTGCTGTTATATAGTGTCAGAATTATCATTATTTACAGTGTTAGCTACATTCTCCATTTATGCAGTGATTAGTTGCTCATCAGGTGGAAGAAATGAAAATCTTTGCTGCTCTCCTTCTATCGTTTGCGGTTATTTTTGCTTCTATTGGTA
>NC_046659.1:160980092-160993985 GCF_010883055.1 Belonocnema kinseyi
AGCAATTGTTTTTGAAATCCATTCCAACTTTTAAAAATGGAAATCTGAATGACCTACATTTTCTTTCGTCAAAACGATGATATGAATTGACCAATATATTTCTTTTCGTTTAAATCCTTTAAAATTATTAAAGGAACTTATAAACAATTAAATAATTTTTCACGTAACGGCTTTATTCAAAGCCATATTAAAGGATAGTTTTTAAGTATAGATTAGTGAAAGGAAATTTAAAAAAAAAATCTTTTCCGACACCTCTAGCAATATCTTCGCAATATCTTAATTTATAATTATCTTACAAGGACAAGCACAAGAAAGATAAGGCACGACTAAATTCTTAATTTATTCTCGGTAAAAATTATTGTGTGTAGTGTGCATGTTTTACAATAAATAAAATTTAAAATGTGTAGCTATTGATAAATATAAGTCAATTGGCTGAATTAATTTATCGACAAAATTAAAATAAAGTATTTCCAAGTTTTATCAATAATTTTTTTTTTCTTACAAGAATTTCAAAATTACCTGTAAATTCTAAACAATTGAAGTTCACTTCTATTGAAATGCAGTATTACCAACAACATCTCGTTATTGTTATTGCTAGGGCCACTCATTAACTTCAGAATTATTGTTGGAAAACCCAATTTTGCATTTTTATCGGAAACAACAAAAGACAAACAAAAAACGTTTAGATAAATTTTAGACACCCAGAATATCGCGATGTGTATGTAAAAATGAGTTTTAATTAGTGACAAGACCGGAGTCGTGAATACACATGTCTTTCAAAAATTTATAAATTAAGTTATAAACCCCCATAACGTTTGACATTTAAAATTGGGTTAAAGGCATAACGGATTTGAAAATTGAGAATAATTTTTATAAGGACGCATTCCGCCTTGACTCACGTACTTTAAAAAAATGTAAGCCTATTTTGCTTGTTGCAGAGTTAAGCTCACAGTTATTGCATGTAAGTAATGGCACTCCAGCTTCTAGCGTTATTGGTTCTAGAGGATCTTATTCTCCAGAAAGAATACATCATTCTCCGATAAAGTCCAGGTCTCCTGCCAGGGATAATTCTTCGGGTTTTCCTACTGCCGAGTTTGATCCTGCCGGATTTCATGAGGCCGGGCTTCCTCCTGTCATACATGATCCTGCATTGTTTCCTCCTTTCGAGTTCGATCCTGCCAGGTTTCATCCTGACGAGTTTCCTGTTACTGGTATTCATCATGCCGAATTTCAGCCAGCCGATTATCCTGCTGCGAGATCTGCTTCTGTCACGGATGCTCCTACCGACTTTTCAACTGCCGGGTCTCATCCTGTCAGACGTTCGTTTTCAGACATGTCTTCTCTTGCCAGGCTCCACGACCCACCCAGCAGACTTCCCTCCTTTAAGAAACGTGGAAGTGAACTTAAAAATTTCAAGTTTATTCGTCTTGTTTCGCGCACAAATCCGCGCCGAATATTTGAACTTCGAAGATACGCATTTCCATCCAATAAAGACATCAGATCGAGAACAACAAGCAATACATTTGAGCCTGTGCCAACTCATGAACAAATTGTTATATCAACATCCAACGGCGACGTCTTTGCGATACTGGAAAATAATAATATTCTTGCTGGACTGTATGTAGGACGTAATAATAGGCGGGCGAAGATCAACATAGCAAGCGGCATGGTTACCGAATTGACGCAAGAAGAAGTCCATGAAACTCCAGTGGGTTCCCGACGCCCAATCACAAAACATTTTTTTGTAAAGCGGCTAAAGAAAGTGTAAACCACCATGCTTCAAATTATTTATTCAAAGAATGTTACCTCAATATAGAATATTGTTCTTGATCCAAACTCGGATTAATCAATCAGACCTATTGCCCACTTTCACCTTCTTAAAAGTGCTCTTTACTGTTTTTTTACGATAAATGACGAATGCCGATTCAGTGCGTAGATTTTGCGAAAATTATTTTATTTTGGGTTCATTGAGTTAGTATTTTTACAGTTTTGCGTGCCACTGGCCACATGGTCTGCTCGTGCCTTTTCTTCCGTTTCTGAACGGTTTTATCATGAGTTAAGCGCTCGAAATCTCGGTAATATTTATTAAACTATAAAAAGGTAATTAATTTGCCGATTTTCTTTATAATAAAATTGTGAATAATTATTATATAAAAATCAGGAGTGAGCATTTTCCTGACATCATTTTTTATTTTGCGTCAGTTTCGCGTTGTCGCCTTAATGCTTTTTGGAGTCACATGTTTCAAGTTTCTAGTTTGCAATTCATTTTTGTCATAGTTTAATCCGAGGACCAGCTTGGTGTCTAAAAGTTGAAAAGCCTATTCGCTAAAATCGCTATGAGGGAAACAGTGGCTAAATCGTTTATAACAACTTTTTCAAACAAATATTTGTGAAAAACATTATTTGAATTGACATTAGATACTTCATCAGATTTTGTTTTTTGAAACTGAAGATAATTAAAGCCATTAATAGAAGACTCTTTTTTAGTAAGAAAGAACTCTAACTTTCCAATGAATAACATGAAGAAAATGAAAAAAGGGAAAAATTGGAAGAATATATGAGAAAAAGGAACAATAATATAAAGCGAAAAAGAGTGTAGCACGATATTTAAATTGTAGAAAAAAACCATTTTATGAACTTGCTAGGAAGAATAGAGAAGAAAGTTAGGAATGGGAGAAAACGTAAAACGAAACTAAGCATATAGTTATGGAAGAAACAAGTGGACCAATACAGAAAAAAATCATAAAAAAGGAGGTTCAAGGTAACGGGGTAGAAGGGGTGAGGCCTAATCCCAACAATTTATGGGTTAAACTTGAGTTTCTTATGAGATGAGCTGACGAAAGAAGTTCAAGAAAAATAAATAAAGCCACTGAATTACACAGGCTTTCGTAAATACAAGTCTAAAAAATAGAAAGTGGTAAATGAGTAATGTCAGATAAGTATGTTGTTTCAGCCTAATTTTATTTAATAAATTAGTTTTAGAAATGAAAAAAATTTGCAGAGAAAATCATGTGAAAGCGTTAGAATGAGAAAATGGAAAATATTTACGCTGGCAGTGGATGATAAATGAACATTTAAGGGAAAGCAAAAGAAGAAAGGAGTAAGTGTTAGTGAAAACGTTTATGAAGGAACGTTTACGCTTAGGATTCATATTGCTTTTATTTTTAGCTTTTTAAATTTTGGTTCATGAATGTCATATTCTAACATTTATCACTCTTACGTTGTTATTAATAAATACAATAACTTGTCTATAAATACCAATGAACGCCCTACATGTATGAACTAATAACAAACGTACTTCCTAATTGTTTCTTAAAGCACCGATTTTTATTTGAGTCTTAAATATTGTGCAAACAAATTTTTTTAAATAAGCTTTTGGCCTTGTGTCAAGTACTTTATAAAAATATAATCCTCTATTTCTTGTTGCAGAGTTAAGTTCGCAGTTTCAGTGTTTAACAAATGGCTTACCTATTTCTGGTGTTCCTCGTCGCGAATTTTTTCCTTCGTCTGAAAGGTCCAGGTTCAGGTCTCCTTTTGTCGAGCATCCTCCTGCAGAGACTTCTTCTGCAGGGTTTGCTTCCTCCCCGTTTTGTCTGGCCGAATCTTAGTTTCGGCTAGGACTTCTCCTGCCATGCGCGTTCTACCTACTATGCTCTCTTGTTGACACAACCGCGCTTCCCGCACGTTAGAAAACTTAAACGTGATTCTATACATAATGAGATGCATATAAAAATGGCTGCTTTTTTGAAAAACTGGATTTAGTATCTCATCTAGAAATTATCGTATAACAACGAACAAGGTCACCTTGTAGAGAGGCGCTTTTTAGGGTTACTCCATGAGCTAGATTTGGTCCAAACCAACCTCAACCTGCTTGAACTATTTTCAAGGTGTACGCTGAAGAGATTAGCATGGCCATCGGATTAGACAAGTACCATAATATTAATCTTAAGTGAGAACAGATTACTGGTAATATTATGCATATGCAGACTTAGAAAAATGTCCTTTTGTAATAAAAGGATGTTTCTTGACGTAACTAGAATTTCCTTTCAAATTTGAGGTTAAGAGGATTTTCATTTATATCAACAGGAATCCTCTGCAGCAAAAATTTTCCTTATGCGACTAACTTCACCTAATATTGCAGCTAAATAATTATGTATGAGCAAAACATATATTCATTTCGTTCAAAATAAAAGAGGCCAAAAGACGATGCTTTGTTTCAAGACAACTTTTACTCTAAGTGGCACACTGCTCCTTAAGGTGGAAAAGGTGTCACAAAAATTGATTCAAAATCAGCTAATGCAAAAAGTTTCTATATAATTTGTAGATTGACAATCAATTGAATTAGAGATCCAAGCTGATTCATTTTGTAAGTTTTTTTGGTCAGCCGCTCTCTCAATAATGCAACATCTTCTGTTTTACCGTTTTTTCGAAAAACTTTGTGGACAACTCAAACCATTTTTAAAGTTTAGAGAGAAAATCAAAACAGTAAACCTTAGAGATATGGCCCCCTGATATAATCCTTCCTTTAGGTATACTTATTCCATATGGAGATTAAGAATAATAAAATAAAATAATAAGAATAATAACTCATAATTATGTCAGTGGTTATATTTTTGGAATTTGGAAACATCAAGGCTCCTGCACCAAGTTAGTTATACAGTGAAAAAATAAAAATTCTAAACTATAAGTTTGACTAATCTTCGTAGCTTACATTTAAGATTGAAATTAATGCACCATAATTTATTTTCTTTCGTTTTAATCATTTTCAAGAAGCTAATTTCATCATTTTTTTTCTCCATTTTCTATTTCTTCAATGGGAAATTCTTTAAATAATTTTTTCGAAAATGTTATCCTGAATAAGAAGAGGGAACGTTAAAAATGTTTACATTATATTCATTCAGAAGGATTTTCTTGTTTAAATTATTTTTGAATTCAGAGAGGAATTTAGCATTTTTTAAAACATTATATATGTTTTTAATTGAGATAAAGAATGCCAAATTCTTTGTTGCAAACGCTTTTCTTCAGAATAAAACTTAGAATGTTTGATAGCCACTATTTTTGCGTATCGAAAGAAAAAAGTGCTTTATCTTTGAATTTTTAATACAATTGGTAGTTCTAGCATTTTTATTAGGTATATCGAAAGGGTTGAGCGAGTCTGTAATCTTTACTCTTTTCCTAACATAAAACCAGGGAAATTAAAAAAAAATTTTACCAGGAAAAGGGGCACTCTTTGTTTACACATTCTTATGAAGTTGAAAGAGAGGTAATTTTTATTTATAATTTTATTTTCAATGACAAGAGGGAATTTTTCAATTTTTCAATTTTTTGGTAAGTTGAAGTAGGAACATTTTCGTATTTTTAGCTTATACAATTTTCAAGTATACAATTTTGCAGAAAGGGATACTTAGTGCAGATATTGTATTATTCATCGATTTATAACTCTCATAATGTCACTAAAAAATTAGACTTAAAATTTTAAAAAATCTCAAGAACTTTATCTAAATTTTAATAAGAACAAAAATAGTAATGTGCCAATTTTTAAAAGTAAAGATACCATAAGCAAAAAGCCTATTCATATAGCGTTAGATGATTTTCACAAAATAGTGTCCTTAGAGGCATAATAGAGCAATCCGTAAAATCATAAAAAGGAAGTGAATGTAACAAAAACAGGAAGATGGAAATTAACAATGTAAGGAAAATAACTCTTTAAACAATAGGTTAAAGCAATATTTTTTCTGTTCAAATAGTTATTCGACATACGAAAAATGCCAATGACAAACAAATAAAAAGATAAAAATATAATGCTTGGAGAAAATTTGAAGAAGGTTAAGACGAAAGATATTCGGAAGGTAGCTTATAAAGAGAGAATGGGAAAAGAGAAGGAGAACCAGGATATGTAGATGGTAGGAATCATTGAGACGAAATTTTAAAAAGTAGGAGAAGATGAAAAAGAAAGAAAAGAGGAAGAGGATACAAGAAATAAATGAATAGTCAAGATGTTACAAACAATAAGAGATAAGAAGATACTTGTTGTAATTGAGATTCTGAAGTCTGAAAACAAGGAGGGTTACTGAATAAATGTACATGTATAATTTGCAAGAGAGTTTGGAGAGGAAACGGGTCGCCAGAGTTATGGAAAGAAGATGCGGGTGGGTAGTGAAAACGAAAGTGGAGGACGTCAAAGATTTGAGGAGAGTGAAGCTAATGCCAACATTGTATAGGTTATATATAACTGTTTTATCGGGGACGTTTAAGAAAAAATTTCAGAAAAAATATGGAGGAAAGGAATAGTTTTAAAAGAAAACATACATGTTCTGCATTATCTGATAAATTAAACAGATTTAAATGGAGATAGGAAAAGGATAGGAATGTTCACGACAGACAAGCACGAAAGAGGCTTTCTTGATGATATTATTAAGACAAGGTGCAAGTAAGCTTTTATTCAATAAGTTAATTTCATACTTAGAAGAATGAATGAAGAGAAAATAATAAGGAGGAGTCAGAATGGAAAAGGCAATATACATAAGCTAGCCGCGAATGACATACTTGCGATGTTGGATAATGAAGGATGTATCTGGACTTATTTACAGGATTAGAAAGAAAAACTCAGAAAAAAATAGAATAATCTCATTGCCAAAAAACACACAGATAACAACGTTAACAAAAAAGTTGTTGAAAGAAATAACAGCTTGGAGATGAAAGGGAATAAAGTAAAAAAAAATTAAAGAGTTTAAATATTTGGGATACAGCTTGCACAATGGGGATTAGAGAAATCATATAATGGAAGGGATAAAAATGCGGTAGGGCTTGTGAAGCAGATATTTTAAATAGGAAAAATAGGGTACAGAAAAAATTAGAAAAGGTGAATTTGTTTGCTTAGTACGTGTTATAGTTGGTATTAGGCCAAGGAGCAAATGTGGATGGGAGGAAACGAAAAAGATTAAGAGAGTACCAGAAAGTTATTGAGGTGGACGCTGGAGGTAGATTTAAGTACATCTAGATATATTGGGAAAGAAGTGGTACAAAAAGGGAAATTAAGTACACGAGTGAAAAAGAGGAAATAAAAGTTCAAAGGTAAAATATACAAGCGAAAATAATGCGAGTTTGCGAAAAAGTGTTTGAAAGAGGTAGCAGAAAGAGAAGGAGGACAATAGAATTAACACTACATAAGTTTGAAATAATTGAGTTCCTTAGGCCTAGAGATAGATATGCAAGATAGATATGCAAGATTGATTCTTGCGGAATAAAAATACAATAAATTGTATAAGATGATAAAAAATGTGTCTGCGGAAAGGAAAGGGTTATATCGCGAAAAAGAGGAGAACAGAGAATGCAGAATCTTTGAGTAGGAAAAGGAAATATGAGAGCATTTATGGTAAGTTTGCAGGTTAGGAATCGAAGAGAAAGGAAGACGGATAACTAAAAACTTGAGTGTTCTTTATTTTGGATCTTTTAGCTGATAAATAATTAATAATTAACTGTTAAAAGTAACTAATTTCGTCTATTCCTGTGAAAATATTATTTGACGCACAAATAATTTTGCTTATATTAGGCCCATCCAAGGAGGTATCAAATAATTATTTTTAAGTCTACATGACTCTAAGAAAATTTACTTTAGCTGATCGAAACTTGATATACACCTTGAGAAAGATGAGAAAATCATTTTTTTTATTCAGCTATCACATATCTCACAAGGACAAGCTCAAGCCATAACTTTTTCATCAGATAAGGAAAATCGTATATACTTTATGCTGTAATAAAGCATCAGAATAATCAGTTCTTACATATTGTACCAAACGTTTTATGAATATAGTAATTGATTTCTCTTCTGTTTTAAAAAATGAGGGTCCTTGCTGTTTTTGTACTTTCATTTGCCGTCAATCCTAATTATATCGGTAAATATTATAATATAACAATATATCTATGGATGTACTACATTTTTTCAGACTTCCGAAATGATTTTTTTTTGCCGTATTATAGATTTTATAATCATTTTAATTTGTAAATAATAGATTCAATCAAATTCAAAATTCGTAGTTTTTTACACGAGTTAAACCGAAAATATTTCCTGATATTTTATCTTTAAAATTAGTTGGAAGTCCTTTGTCATCGTTTGGAAACTTCAAATTTGTTGAAATCCTTTCACATTCTGGAAACAATTTTGAGATTCTTTAAAATAACTAAAAATCTTTTTGATTGCTCTGAAATCTCTTGAAATACATTTAATTCTATTTACATCTTTAAAATTCCGAGAAATATTTAAAAATTCATTTAAAATCTTAGTAAACGCTACAAAAAATTTTGAATTTATGAAATGTATTTTAATTAATAAAATGTGTGAGGGTAGTGAAAGTTGGTACAGAAATACTTTAGCGTTACATTCATTTTCATTGGAAACGCGTTTAAGGAGTGAACTAATAATTAAAATGAATTATTTTTTGTTACTGTTACTTATTTTGCTAGTCCAAATCATTAAAACAAACATTAATCTTTTAGTGAAAATGTAATAACTGCATTTTTGAAAGGCCTCTAAATTTTATAACGTTTGAAATAAGCTCATAATCATTTCAAATAGCATCAAACAGTTTTGTTGACCAGCGTCCAGTATTGTTAATTACAGCAAAAATTTTTTCTTATAAACACAATTTTTTTGCAGAGCTGAGTTCACAGTACCAGAATCCTCATAATGGCGCCATCGCTCCTAGTGTTTCCCGTCCCGGAAATTCCTATTCTCCTGAAAGACATCATTCTCCGATTAGTTGTAGATCCAGATCTCCTTCTGCTAGGCATCATTCTTCTGGGTCTCCTCCTGCCGATTTGGATCCTGCAGGGTTTCATCATGCCAGGCTTCCTCCTGTCATCTATGATCCTGCAGTGTTTCCCCCTTCCGAGTTCGAGTCTGCCAGGTTTCATCCTGACGAGTTTCCTATCGCCGGTATTCATCAGGCCGAGTTTCATCTTCCCGATAATATTGCTGTCGATTCCTCTTCTGCCACGCATCCTTCTGCCGAGTTTCCTCCTGCTGAGTCGCATCCTGCCAGACCTTCGTCTCCAAACTGGCCTTCTTCTGCCAGGCGCTTTGAACCACCCACCATTCTTCCCTGCAATTTTAAACGTGGATGTGGACTTGAATATTTCAAGTTTATCCGGCTTACTTCACGGAAGAACCCACGCCGAATATTTGAACTTCGGAGATATGCATTTCCTCCCAATAAAGAACTTAAATTGAGAATAGGACATCATATCTTTGTACCTATGCCAACTCGTGAACAAATTGTTATATCGACATCCGATGGTGAAGTCTTTGCAATACTAGAGAGTCACAATGTTATTGTTGGAATGTATATAGTACGTAATAATAAACGGGCGAAAATTAACTTGGCCAACGGCAAAATTATCGTAATGACTCAAGAAGAAATCGATGAAACTCCAGTAGGTTCCCGACGTCCAATCACAAAATATTTCTTTGTAAAGCGGCTGAAGAATGTGTAAACCCTAATCCTTTACTTTATCAATTCAATAATAAAAAGGAGAACTTAAATATAATATCCCTTGTGATCCAAAGTCAAATGAAAATGTTGCAAGTAACTTGTATTAAGAAATAAAGATCAAAATTTAATGTATTGTAGTTCTCAAGGCTTCCATTTTTTGGAAATGCTCCAACCAGTTTTTTTAGGAATAAAAAAGTATCTTTTTGATTGCTTTGCAAACATATTTTCTTTTAAAAATAGGAGGCAAGAAAAAGATTTAAAAAAGAAGATAGGAAAAAAAGAGACGAGAAAGCGGTTCTAAAGTCTAAAAATATAGAGGATAAGTAAAAGAATTGGCAAAGATAATGTATAATAGAATATTTAGAGAAGATTATTCTTCAGAATTATAAAGAGAACGGGTAGACGAGTGGCGAAGAAAACGCCAAGGAGACAATGCTAAAGATAATAGGGAAAATAGGCTATTGCAAGCATTGTATAGGTTTAAGGAATATGTTTTATGAAATGGGTTAAAGAAATAAGTACCAGAAAAAAGAGATAGAGCCAATACATCATAAAAGGTTTTGTAAGAGAATGGGCGGGATGAAGAAAAATTTAAATATAAATGTATGAAAGACATTAATAATGAGGTTAAGAAAAAAAGGGGAAACAAAAAAAGAAATAAGCTGGAAGTTGATGAATAGCAATCTTAAAATAAATATAGGAGTTTCAATATTTGAGATATACCTTCCAAAACAGGCATAATTGGAATCATGTAAAACGAAGGATAGACTAATATATGGAGAAGATAAATATATTTCTTTGATAAGCTGGTATGGCCGGCATCAGGCTCCGAGCAGAGATATGAAGATCGAAAAAATAGAGAGGAGATTAAGAGGCTACAATGAAGGTCTAGACATCATGTGAAAACAAGAGAGCAATGGGAAAAATTAAGTAACGGAGAGGAAAAAAGAGCATGGTAGTTTGGTGAGAAACTAAGGAAGGAAAAGGGAGGGGAGTTAGCAAAAAAAATTTTGAAGAAGGTAGAGGAATACATAGTTATAGCAGGATAGCATGGAGTAAACTATAATGAATTAAAAAATGGATACAGAAACAATAATTTGCAGAAGGATGGGGGATTATTGAGGACGCAAAATATGATCACTGGTATAATATGATAAAAAAGTTACCGATGTATGAGAAGAGTTAAACATGAAGAAAGCTTGTAAGGTAATTTGTAAGCAATAGGCTAATTATGATTGCAAGTAGCATCTTAAAGTTTTATTCACTTCTGATTATTATCATTAATTACGGCAAAAATGTTTTCTTATGCGACAAATTTTCATATGACTTGAACAATTTGAGGGTTTTTCTCAATATATGTTTTCACTATTATGAAAAATCATATTTTGACCTAACCTTGTTGGTATTTTTGGTGATTATAAACATGAGCTTTTTGAAAAAAAGTTTAGATGTCCGCATTCAGTCTTGACTCACGTGCTTTAGAACAATGTAAACCTATTTTCCTGTTTCAATGTTAAGTCTATAGTTTTCGTATATACGTAATCGCGCCCCAATTCCTGGCGTTTTCCGTCCCAGGAGTCTAATTTTTATCATGCCTAGTTTTATCCATCTGAGTTTCCTGCTGCCGTTTTGTCTCCTGTCAAAGTTTCATCTCCAGACAGATCTTCTCCTGCCAGGTACTTTCTCCCTACCAGAAGACTTTCTTTCTTTTCCAAAAATGGATATGAACTTTATTATTTTGAATTTAGTCAGCATACATCACGCACGTATCCAAAAAGAATACTCAAACTTCACCGAAAAATAAAATTTTTTATTATTTTTTGTGCAGTCCAAATTTTAATTTTAAAGTCATCTAAAAATGATAAAAATTGTTATTATAATTTTGTAGGGGTTTCAAAAAGTAAGGTTTTTCTTCTTTTGACTTTTTTCAAATTGCAAAACAGTTGTGTTATTGTATTTAACAAAATCTATAAATAAATGCGGTGTATGACAAATTGTTCAGTATTTGAGTAACTTTATCCTAAACGAGCTATGTTAGGCTTACCAATATCACATTGATGCTGTTTTGTGTTATTATAGCAGAAACATCAGAAGAATGTTAATTATCTCTGACTAATAGTTCCTAAGCTTCTGAATCTAGTTTCGATTTTTATTTTGTTACGGAATTTCTTGCATTAGCTATGCCTGGAACAAATAAGATAAAAAATTGTGAATCAAGTCTTTGTTAGCGACAAATTGATTGAATTTTCTGCTATGCAATTCTCTGATGCGACGAACATCTGTATTTTGTGCTGCTTGCGCTTCTTCAGGCAGCTGACCAAAAGGGAGAAAGGCTGATTAAATGGTGTCCCCATCATGCAACTGGATCGTATGCACTGACGAAGGCATCTGAAACCATTTTAATATATAACATACAGTTTGGCAGTCTTTAAACAATACAAGTCAATCTTACCTGGATCGAAATTCTCTCCAAAATTTAAGACCTGAAGTATAATACTAAAATTCTGTATGAGCTGGAAATTGAGGTATCCGATTTTTTCTGGCAGCTCTGGATCTTGAATAAATCCGCGCAACTGACTTACTTCGGACGATCAATTATTAACCGCATTTAAAATAATGTGTATACGTGTGTGGATTGAAGAAATTCAAAATTCGTAATTTCTTCTGTACGACAATACCCGAGAGAACCCAGCCGAGGATTGTTCTAAAGTATTGAAGACACGAGAGAACATGTTTCAATTTTTGTTTGTTTATTATTCATGATCTTACCTCATCGACATTCTCAAACAAGGGACAACTAGGGACTTTTAGAATTCTGTAAGGCCTTCAGAGAACTGGAATCTACTTGCTGCTGCTACTCCAAATTAAGAATCGAGATTTGAATTTAAATCTGGTTCCCGCCTTTCCGTATGCTGCCTCCAATATTTCCGGAACCTGGATGGAAACCTAAAATGCCTCCAGAGCCAGGGATGACTCCGGATCATTTTCTCTAGGTCACTCCTGCTCCAGAGAGAACGAGGGCTTCCTCATTTACCGAAAATGCTACAGATCTTCCATGTAGATCTTTTTTCATATTAGTGACAGTGCACTTATTGAGCCGCCCCTGCATCCTTCTCTCAAACCGGCACCACGAGCGGAAAGAGCGGCTCGCGATTCGAACCAACCAATCCCAGGACAGCGCCGAACAAGCAGCTAATCAGCGACGTTACGGGAAACTCTCCCAAAATTAGACGAGACCACGAGCTCGACGACAAACACGCCACGTTCTCTTTCGTTTGGCAGCCATGAGCCGAGAGTCAGTCGCGCTTGACAGATTTACTTTTCTTTTGCTACTGAAGTACCGCGTTAGAATGAAATAATTGAGAGTCTGTGTGATTTTGGGTTGAGGTAAGAGTCACTTCAATATGGTACTTACGTTGTGGATCTTTGCGGATTCTCATGTTCGGAGTTTGTGCTTGGTTTCAGAGTTGAGACCGATTTGAGATATTGTCCGAACATGAGGAGCCTCCCCGGGTCTCCAGAAATGATCATTCTTCTTAATACTCATTGTTGATATCTGATAAATATGGGAAAATCGGTATACCTTGTATTTTCTTTTGATATGTATTTTTTGTTTTGTTTTATAGGTTATAGATTAGTATTGCTCCGTCTTTAGCTTTTGTAAATTTTGAAAGCCCGGCCAGATCCGGGTGAACCATGTCTGTTATGGTCTGGTATTAATTCCTAAAATTATCACATGTTCGGGTTTGACTTTCTTGCTGTAGCTATCGCTTCTATAATATCAAAATGGCTGTTACTCGTACTATTGCTATTGGCGAGTTAAGTTTCTTAGCTGTACTTCACCGCGATCATTTTGTAGGCATTTTTCACATTAGTTATTGCAGAACGGTGTGTTTTGTCATGCAATTAATTGAGTTTTTATGGTATTTCATGTCAATGACTATGCGGAAATTAAATTTCTTCCCAAAGTGCTGCAATCGCGCAACTTTAATAATTTTGCGCAAGATTCTTTTATGCCTATTGATCGCTGCAAAATGTAAATCTCACTTATTTTTCTGTATAACTTTGTCGTTATAGGCCAAAATCTTTTAAATCATATTAATTAGGTTTCTCAATAAAACACGTTCTAAAAGTTTAGAAATATGTTAAATTATTATTTAACTCTTAAAGAGCATACATGGTAAAAATCACCGTAAAGAACACTGTGGGTGTTCAACATCCCAGTGTATTTCATCATGAATTGTTTAGCCCCTATTTAATATTTTGTCACAATAAAATTATCCGACATAGTTTAAGGTATCTCTTATACGAGGGTGGATTGATAAGTTTCCGGCCTGACCAAGAAAAACAACGTTTTTAAGAATTTTTTTTTTTTATTTCTCAACATAATCTCCTCCAAGGC
>NC_046659.1:160994085-161045528 GCF_010883055.1 Belonocnema kinseyi
ACAAAAAACAAATAAATTATTACGTATCAGAGGGGCCAGTCACTTAGAAGTCTCAGATTGCCGTGCCGAAAAGTTAGGAGAACTCTTGGAGAAAAAGAAATCTTAAAAGTCTTTTGCCAAGCGTGAGGTATTCACAAGTTCGTGATGAACACACTTCTTTGGTGAGCCGGACTGACGCCCGACCCTATACGAACGCAGCCGATCTTAGCCGAGTCTAATTACTCCTGAAGAGTCCTGTTCGCGAGAAGTGCTGAAAATCTCGACGCTCCCAACTATCTCCAGGATATCTTAGTACTATCTATGTGAATTCGATTGAGTCTACGGCAATCATATTTTTAATATTTCTAGATTTCTCAGTGAATAGCCCCTCATACGTAGCAAACGTATTATCGCAAAAGAATAAATTATATCACACGCGGAATACAGAAATAGTAATCCTTGTATGATGGAGGTTTGCAATCTTCGCAACGTACTCGCATACGATCGACAACTTCATAAGTATTATGACAATCATCTGTAAATTAAAAAATTCTAATTAGTCCTAAAAATTTTACGTATAGATAAGTTATGTAATTGTATTTGTTATGAAATGTAAAGGAAAATTCATGGACTTAACAAAAATTACAAAAGTCAGGGAGTCTCTGTGTAAATCTATTTAACCAGGGTAGATGGTAAAAGGATTGTCCACTAAAGGAATTTTTTGAGATAAAAAATGTGTAGAAAACTCTACAAGCGTCAAATGAAATTCTAAAATAAACAGATAGATAATAAATTTTATAAAGATTTATAATACAATAAGACGTTAATTTCTAAAAATTACATATTTATCGACGGCATATTTAAATGAGGTGGCAAAATATTTCACCCATTGCCTAAACTGCTAAGAATAATTAGCGCTGCCACCAAATCACTTAAGATTACTTTTTTTCTCAAATAATAGTGTAATCTCTCTTTAAGATAAAGTCGCGAGAGATATTTTTTATTTAATAAATTATCGAATATTTTAACCACGAATGAATTCAAGGATCTGTAACTCTTTCTGAATCTTCTTGATGTCTTTGAAAATATTTCAAGGCACCTTACAATTTTGAGATACATTTTTAACAAAATTTTAATAATTCGAAGGAATTTCAAAGAATTTGATCAATTTTTGGATATTTTCAGAGAATTTGAAGTGTTTTCTTGTCCTTCACAAAGTTTTAAAGTATCTGAAATAATCGGGGGAGGGGGGTAAAAATATTTTTTGTTTGGGGGTATTTTTACCATATTTCAATAACTTGAAATTATTTCTAGATATTTGAAAGTGTTTTAGAAAATTAAAAATACTATAGGACGTTTTAAGAGATTTCTAGCAATTTCTTTTGAATTTTGAAGATTTTAATGATTTTAAGGATTTTGACAAGCTATCAGTGTGGTTTAGTGAATTTACCAGGATTTCATAAAATTCGTTTGAAAGAAGAATGGGGATATCGTGAAGTTTTAAAGATCTTAAAAGCCTTACATTTTTTTCAATATGTTAATAGCCTTGGTATCATCCTTGAGTTTTTATTAATTCGTCCTCAATTTTTTTAAATCCTACAAAATTCTAGTAAGTTTGAATAAATTCATTAAATTGTATTGAACTTAATAGTTTTTTTTTAATTTTGTAAAGTTTGTATGTAATTTTTACTGAATTGTTCTAAATCGACCTTGAATTCGCTGGTATTTTATTTCATTATTTTCCATTCAATTTTACTGAAATAAATAAAATTTTAAGAGAACTTTGATTCATCTGAATTTTCTAAATTTTCTAAACTTCACTTGTGATTCTCATCATTTTTATCGAATTCGTTTGAATTATTTAAAATTCAAGAATAGATTAGTCACATTTATTTGTGTATATTTATCGCATATTCTTTTAATCAATTAAAAAATATTTCTAAATTAAAAATATTACAAGACTAAAATTTTGGCCTTTAAATATGTAATAAAGGAAAATTATAAATTAGTCGGAAAAAGTTAGGGAAAAATCAGGGAATATCCAAAACGAATTTTTAGCAACCATTCTGATTGAATCAGTGTAATTAGTAACAACTAAATTTTTGCAGAAACTATTTTGGGAACTTTAAGATTCAATAAGATATCTTTATAAGAAATAAAGTCACTTACGAAATGCGTCATCTATGTTGTCAAAATTCGGTTCGGGAATCTCTTGATTACTTACATATGAATCTAGAAAAATAGTTAAACTTAGACACATGATGAATTTTATTTTATTATTCATTTTTGAGTTCCTGCTGGTTATTGGCAAGAATTTCAATTTCAATTCATATTTATTTTCCAAAGAAAATAATTCAAACCTTTCACTTGAACACAATGATTGACGCATGTTATCATCAAAGAGTAATTCATAGCATGAAGTCGATATCATATCAGAAGCTCTTGGAGTCACATTATCTTTTACATGATATATTATTTCGATGAATGAAATTTGCAATTTATAAACATCATTACAAAATTAGTATTTTGAATTGCAGTATACTTTTTAAAAAATCCAGAATTTTTATTTGAATCGTGAAAACGTAGAAATCTCCTTGAATTTTTTACGAAACCTTTGAATTACATTGTTTTGTTTTTTGTTAAAACAGTTATTTTATTGAAATGCGAAAAGTTATTTAAACTCTTAAATCTATTGTAAAAGAAAAATCTTGTTTAGAAGAAATCTTTGTATTAAAAAATTTTTTTATCTATCGAGATATAATTTATCTCTTCACACTACAGAATAAATAATAAGATTTTTTAAAATATTTTTAAGACTTTGAAAAGATATCAAAGATTTGAAAATAGGTTTGACAGATTTATTTGATTTGAAAAGATTTTCTATAGATTACAAATATTTTGATTATCTGAAATCAACGGAAAAGCTTTTCGAAGTTTTTAACAAAGATTTCAAAGGCATCATTTAAAAAATCACAACGATTTCAATAGAATACAAGAACTCCAAAGATTTCAAAAAGGTTTTAGTACACCAGACTTCAAAGATTTAAATTTTTTTTGAAAATTTGAAAAAATTTCAAAAGTTCTGGAAACATTATAGAAAATTTCAAATAATTTCACTAAGATTTAAAATAATTTAAAAATTTCCACGAATAAAGAAAAATTTTTTAAACAAAGATATAATAAAAATTTTACAAATATTTCGAAAGATTAAAAAAAGATTTCAAATATTTTACAAAAATTTCCCAAGGATTTCAAACATTTTATGAAGATTGGAAGGATGTCCAAAATTTTAAAAGGCGCGTACACCAGATTTGAAAGATTTTAAACATTTCCAAAGATTTTAAATCTTTCAAAATTTTTTTCAGATTTCAAACAGTTATTCCACATTTTCAAGAATTCAAAAAATCTTACACAGAATAAAAACATTTTAATAAGTTTAAATAATTACAAAAAATTTCACAATGATTTCAAGGATTTCAAGAACTTGAAGACGACTCAAAGATGAAAAAATAAGAATTTGTTTCTCTATGATTCTGCTTTCTCCAAAAATTGATGGCCCATAAAAATTCAAATGGTTTAAGCAAACAGTTATTTCATTAATTTATTAATTGCTATAGGCTTATTAAGAATGATTTTAAACATTATTTAGGTAACAAATGTCTACGCATTGTTTATAATATGGAAAATGAATAACTTGGAAATTAATAATGGATAATTTCCATACAAGGAAATCAACTTGTTGTTGAAGATATCTTTATAAGGTGTGATTGAATAGATCCAAGCAAATTCTCTAAAATCCCTTAAAATCCTTTAAAATCTTTTATTCCTTTTAAAATCTATTTACATTTTTAAACACTTTGACGTTCATAAGAATAATGTGAAATAAATTTAAGTACACTAAAATCCCTTAAAATATTTTAAATTTCATCAAATCCTGGACGATTTTTAAAATATGTTTGAATATATTTAAATCCCTTCAAACCTTTAAAATTTGGCAATCTTTTTAAAATTCTGATATCTTTTAAAATGTATTTAGAAAAGCTGCAAAATATCAAAAATTTTTATTTAAAATTGACAGAATCCTTTCAAATTTCATATAAACTACTAGTAATTTCAAAAGCTTTGACTTGATCCAAAAAATAATAATTTGACGAATTGATTAACAAACAAACAAATTTCCCCACAATAGGCCTATTAACAAAAAAAACTGAGGGAAATTTTTTAAGTCTACATGATTTAAACAAATTTCGTATTATCTTCCCAAACATCTAATTAAAGTAGTCCATAGCATTTGTAAATGATTTTAAATACGTGCGGTATAGATTGAGCTTCTAATAGACGCACGTTTAAAAAAATGCTTTATTTTATTGATATCTTACAAGAAAAAGCTCGAAACATATATAATTCATAAGATAAGGAATGCCGTCTATAATTATAAAATGTCTGAAGCCCCTGATAACACAGCCAGAAAATGTAGGTTTAACCTAGGTAACATCAGGCTTTGTAGCACCGATGCGTTCAGTGTAGGTGAGTTACAAACTCCATTAGATTTTACACTAATAATTTTTCACAATGAATTCGAGTTTCTCTATTAGTATATGGATAGACTGCACTGAAAAAAATTTGGGCAAGCAGCTGTCTTCTTAGTGGCAACGCAGCGCCACCACGACAGTTGGTGTAGCGGCCAGACCACTTTTAAGTAATCTATAGTACCAAGCGTGCGAGCAGATCCTTTCCCGTTTGTTGGGAACGCAGCAGTCCCACAAAAGAGAATGAAATTGCCCCACGAGTATAAACTATAACTGTATAACTCCGCGCGAAGCTCGGCGTGGGGATTCCGTACTCCCGCCTAAAGGGAGCGTTACTGTACCAATACTGTTGGGATTGCAGCTGTTCCAATGTGGGAACAGAGCGTGCCCAATATGAGAGAGGATTTGTACCAAGTTGCAGGTGAGCAGCGCGCGACGCATTTGGTGTTCCAGCTCTACCACGTGGGCGACCAGATCGCCCAAAAAATTTTCAGTGTGGGACTAAATCAAAACCATGCTATAGCCTATAGGTAGCTTTGTAATGCGCTCGCAGTAAACTATGGTGTCTGTAACGCCGCCTTGACACGTAAAAATAAATCCCTGAGTCTCCTATCTTAATTCAGCAGACTTAAGAAGCTTATTGTACAGAACCATCGATAGCTCTTTTCCACGTATGATGCCGTCTACTTACGACCAAAGAGCTTGTTAGCATGTTCTCATGGTAAAACAAAATGTTCGACGTCCTGAACACGTTTTTTAGCAATAAAGGTGTTACAGATGCTAGGCCTTGTGTACTATCGCTGAAATCAAATAAGAAAACAAGGTCCTCTTTGGCGCTATCTTGCAAAGAATGTTAAGCAAACTGAATACAAACATAAAGAACGCGACCCTCAAAAATAACGTTAATAAAATAAAAATCGTTGATGCTTAAAGGTGTTTTAATGCTTAAGAAAAATCAGGGATGGGAGTATTGTGCATAATAAGTAAAGAAATGAACATGAATAATGTGCAATACAGTATAGAGAGGAGAGATTGAAAGCGAGAGAGGGATAAAGAGAAATAATATAAATGTTCGTCGCAGACTAAATATGAGATTGCTCCTGGTTGGTGTGCGGAACACTTCGAGGTCTGAGACACTTTTATTTACTATAATAATGTTAGACTTTGAAAAAAAAATTAAGAGAGAAGATGAACAGTAGTTTGTATACAAAAATACATATTATATTCGCTGTCAGTGGATTAGAGAAATATTTAGATGGCAGAAGTTTGATTCTATATGCAATCACAATATACATAATGGGGTTCAGAAAAGATAGGTGATAGACTAGAAGAGAATAAAAAGTATATTGAAAAGAATTGAAGCAATATAAGTATTTAGGAAATATCTTACAAAACAGGCATTATAGAAGTAATATAAGAGATAGGAAAAGAAAATTGCAGTGGTAATGAAACCGATATAGGGAATAAGAAAATAAGGTTAAAAAAGATTGCAGAAGATTTCTCATTGCGTTAAATCTAGACAGTAACTTCCCTCTTCGGTAACAAAGTGTTCGAATGACAAAGTTTTGGTTGAAAAATAATGTTTTAATATTGGTGAAACCAGTAGTTTACGACGTTATAGAATCCGACATCTCCAAAATTAAACCGTCTACAATATAATACCCGTGAAAAATTAATAGCTCTAAAAAAATTAAAAACTTTTAAGTATTCCAAAAACATTAACCAAATAAAATTAAACATTTAGAAATTGGTAAACATCCATATTTAAGAATTTTTTCCTTCAATCCTTAAAGTTTAAGACATTTGCAAACACGTTAAGAATTACATGATTTCGAAATAAAAGCTTTAATAATAAATTACTTTAAACTTAAAGCATTTCAAAAACTGATTTATATAATCCAGATAATTCACAATGATAAGTTTAAGGAATATATGATTCGTGAGATAAGAAGTATAGAATATATTACATACTGTAATATAGCACCCGAAAAATAATTCTTTAGACTGTTAGTCAAATTCATAATTGATGAGTCAATCAGATTCTCCTCCATTGAAAAAATGAAGTTCCTTCCTACCCTGGTCCTACTATTGGCTGTGATCTTGAATTATATAAGTAAATATAATAACATAATAATATATAAATATTTTTACAAATACTTTCAAGATTTCTATTTATAGAAATTCGTTCGCCATAATCCGGACTCTGTCCTAAGTCAAAACAGCAAAAATACGTTGGAATATCTTGAGATCTTTTGTAATCATTGAATTCTTTGGAAATACCTTTACATTGTTTATTCTCTCAAATCTTTCAAAGATTTAAAAAATATATTGAAATCACAGTAAATGTTTGAAAATACCTGGAAATATTTAAAACTCTCTCAAGAACAAGATACTAGCATGTATAATACATGAGATAATGACTATATTGTATATTTTTCACTGTGAACAAGCACCTGAATCTTTGTTCGTATTGCTATTTCATCCGAAATTTATTTGAGCTGGTCTGAAATGAGAATGTTTTTATTTTTAACTTATTAAAAGGGAAACCTGAATGTCGCAAACCAGACTTTTTGTAAAACTTATTAACAACATATGATATTATAATTATAATTTTAAAGGATCAGCTTTATATTTTGCCCGACGTTCTCAAGAAAAGTGTAATCAACTATTTTTTGTTGCAGAATTAAGTTCACAGTTTGACTGCTTACCTATTGGTGCCCCTCTTCCTGGCGTTCCTCGACCAGGTACTTCCAATTCTCCCAGAAGGTCCAGGTCCAAGTCACCTCCGGCTGAAACTTCTTCTGCCGAGTATGATCCTGCCGGATTTCATCATGCTCGGCTTAATCCTGCAGAGTATGATCCTGCATGGTTTCCTCCTTCCGAGCTTGATCCTGCCGGATGTAATACACATGAGTTTTCTTCTGCCGAGTTAGAACCTGAAGTTCCTTTCTCTACACCCAGGTGTTCCAAAGGGTCTTCTTCTTCTGGACCTTCTTCTTCTACCAGAATGATAGTTCCACCTACCAGGCTTCCTTCTCATCACAAAGGTGGATGCGGGCTTGAAGATTTTAAATTTATTCAGCTTACTTCCAGAAGAAATCCGCAAAGGGTATTTGAACTTCGAAGATACACTTTCACCGCCAATCAAGGACTTAAATTGAGAAACGGACGGAATGTCTATGAGCCTATGTCAACCCAGGAACAAATTGTTATATCAACTTTCGATGGTGACGCCTTTGCAATATTGGTGAGCTATAATGTTCTTGCTGGAATTTATGTACAGCATAAGAAGCGGGCGAAAATCAACATAGCAAGCGGCGCGATTACCGTATTGACCCAAGAAGAAATAGACGATACTCCAGTAGGTTCCCAGCGTCCAATCACAAAATGTTTTCGAATAAAACGGCTTAAAGAACTGTAAGTCACAATCTTTTACAATATTGATTTAATTAAAAAAATATAAACCCTAAAATATAGTATAGTTTGCTGTTCCAGGTCGGATCCAATTGTGACCAGCAACTTTTAGTTGTGAATTATAATAAGAATTCAATGTATAATAGTTCTTGAGGCTTTAATCCTTCGACATTATACAACCAGTTTTCTCTAAAACAAACGAAAAAGTCTGTTTTTATTTCTTAGAAGAACGTATTTGAGTAGGAAAATTAGTTTAGGCTTATAATGATTTACCTGTATTGATGTCCAGTTATGGTCAGTTACTTTTAAAGAGAGCTTGTTATACTTTTCGTTACATTTTAGACGCAACATTAAATTGAATAAAACGGCCCAACATAGGATCACATAAACGAACAAATTCCATATCTATCTCTCTCTTTCTCTTACACGTATACTTTCTACAACTTTTCCCTGTTTTCCTTTTTTGCAGTGTTTTGTAATTGCTCTAAAGACTCCTTTCTATATCCACACTGCTGCCAGGCCAACCAGAGCCTATATATACTCTCTCGCTATTTTTCCTCTCCACTCTCTTATTATGCCTGAAAATATTTTGTTCTAATTAGTCGTCAAATTAATTAACCTTTTAAATGGTCTTTTTACGACCGAGCGTAAGTTTTTGCAAACACGTAGGATCGTGAAAAAATTTCCCTGCCACGGTACACACAATATCTTACGTAATAATAGGATGGTTCCCGAGTTTTCTGCGCGTATTTTAAAGTAACAAACGCACATGCAAACGCATTGAGTGTGGACAATAATGTGCACTTTATCGGCTTAGGCCAATAAAGTACTCTAGCATGAACAAAGACCTGCTTTGCAGCTCTATACGACGCTTCGGAAGCGAGTAAAACTCACACGCGTTTCATAAACATATTTAAACATATATGAACAATGCATTATTTTCTTTTTAATTTTGAATGAGGGGTGGGGGTTTTCAAAGTAAGATATTTTTCAATAAAACTTGGATCATTTTACTCTAAGATACCTTATGTGATATGTATGCACCTTGCCCATAATAACGAAATGCAGGGGCATATTATAGGATTATTTTTAAGTCTCCAAGAGTTGAATAAAATTTTTTTACAACTTACCAGATAGCTTGAGATAGATGTCAACAGCATTTGACAATGCTTTACAAACAGAATTGTGAAATATAGATATCTGGCATGGACAAACTAAAGGCAGATTTGATTCATGAGATATGGAATACTGTATTTATTCGAGGATAGTAAAAAGCACCAGAATGATTATTAGCTACGCTTTCGACAGAATTTTGCATTAACAAAATAATTATTTTCTACGCAGTTAGAAAAATTGACGATCATTTTTACACTTTTCTCATCATTAGTGATTATCCTTAACTCTATTCGTAAATATAATAATATAATAATACATGGGTATCTTTTAAATACAGTCAAACCTAGATTTTGTGATTATCCATTTTATGTTTCCTACAATTTACACTCGGACTTCACCTGAAAGGTCCGGGGTTCGATCCCTGAGCCGGTACCTCTAGAAATTTTTCAATGTGCCTTTACCGAGGTTCTGGTGGTTCGGAACCCACCTTAAGCTGTAGGTCCCCCCATCGTGTACTTGACTGCAACCCAGTCCGTCAATGATGGGGTATATACCGGGACAGCCCTGTGCAAAATGATCAAATAAAAACCAACACAACCAAAAATGCCTTCGATATAATGGGGAGTATAAGCCTGTGACAACATTTCGCCACAGAAATGTTTTTTTAAATATGAGAGCTTCCAACCAATTATTCTTGTGAAATATTACAATTCAGGTGACCGCGGAATGGTTTGGTAGATAAAGTAATTTGTTCTGCGATTGATGCTTGCATTTAAAGTAGAGATGAAAGCATAACACATAAATATAGTAAATAGTGACTTAAATCAATTCTTTTGGGGCAAAGCTTCTTTGAAAACAAACGCCTCAAAACAAATTATTAATTGAAAAAGTAATTAGCCCATAAAAACCCATACAGGCAAAATGTTGAGTGACTGTTTTTATGTCTCTGTTTCTGAAACAGCGTTTGGTATTACTCTTTTAAAATAATTAAGGTAAGCTCAGCAAGATATCTTCTACATTCGCAAATAATTGAAAAATCATATTTATAATTTCCAGATATCTCACTAGAACAATCTCGAGAGATTTTAAAGAGATAAGAAATCAAGTATGTATTATACATTATATATTGTAATGAAGCGTCAGATTATTATTCGTTACAGAGTTAATCACATTCTTTATTCAAAGAGTCGTCAGTTATTTTTTGTTTAAGAAATGAGAATAATTTTTGCATTGGTACTATTATTGGCGGTTAGACTCAATTTTATTGGTAAATATTATATATACATATGTGTGTTTGATTGTTTATGCAAAATGCCTTTGAATAGTATAAAATTCCTTAAAACTTAAAAAATGTTAAAAATCCATTAAAATATATGGAAATCCTATATAATCTAGTGAAATATCTCAAAACGCTGCGAAATCCTTTGAAATGCTATTACGATCTGAAAACATGCTTTAAAATTGTCTAGTAATTTATAAAAACTAGAAAATCTTGATCCCGGCCCAAGAAAAAATTATATATCAAATTTAGTATCAAAAATAATTATTTTTGTATCAAAGTATCATGGTTTAAAAACGGCATGTGTTGATTTACATTATTGTAGAAGCTCCGGTAAAAACATAGCATTATTTTCCAAACGAAGCGTAGTTGAGACATTCGAATTTTAATTGTTTCGACTGAGTCATGAAATATAAATATCTCACAAGCACAAGCTCTAAATCAGTTTATCCGTAATGCGTGAAAATTTTATCTTTATTCCAGTGTGAAACCAGAGTGTGTGGGTTTTAAAAAATGTTTTTAAAAAATTGTGTAAATTGATAAGAAATTTTTTGAAATTATATAATTATTGTTCATATACAAGATAGACAATTTTAACCAAACATAAACCTAATTCTACATACAGGAAGAAAATTTATTTACTGAAAATTGTGCTATCTTAGAGGTACCATCTATCACTTCATATTTTTTTACCCTTTTGATCCCTGATGGTCATATTTGTAATGGAACCGTCAATGAAATACGTAATAATGATAATAATTTTTTGTTTAAACTTGTTTTCGGGTGAACGCGGTTTTTCATCATGACAAAAAACGAAGTCAAGTAATTGATTTTTGGGTACAAAGATAAGCGGCTGCGAGAATTATAAGTGACAACGGTCGCATCTGTATATTTTTTTTTTATAACCACTATCAGTCACTCTATAGATTTTTAATCGTTTGCCTGCAAATTCAGGTGAGTGGACACGCAATGTCGATGCTGTAGACTCTTTCACATTTTTTTCTCGCATCTAGATGTCAGGTCGATTGTCTCAGATGTCATGATCCATCCTCGGTTTAGGGCAATTTGTCAATGTATAATTCCCACCACATCATTGTGACTATGCGTATATTCTCTCTAAGCCAACATGCGCCAGTCATCAATGATGTTCTCGAAGGACTCATTGGTATCTCCACATTATCGGCACTCGTCAACCACGTCCTAATGTAATACGTGTTTGCGATAATTCCTGGTGCTGACAATCTTTTTCTCTGTTGCAATGAGGAATCCTGCCTTCCCTGCAATGCCCTACCTCCTATGTGTCGCGCTATAACTGCCCTTTAAATCGCTAATTATTTGTCATGCATTCGGTGCTTCATCATTTTTTCGCGGACGATTTTATTTAAACTTTTCAAGGTCGGTGTTAGAATATTTGATTAGCCCGAATGAGTACGCAAGGACAGGGATGGCCTATTCTGAACCGATAAGAAATGGTGTTTAGTGTTTTGCTATTCTTTGAAATTCATATGGATTTTGAGCATCTGATTTTTTAGATGACATATACGTAGTACCTTGGAGCATAAAGCCTGGCATCAGATCTGAAGATTCAATGATCTTCTGGAAAAAAAACCTTGCCAACGCAAGATGCACACTCTTCAGGTACTTGCACCAGAAGTTGTGTACCATCTCCGAACCAGGAGCTTTCCAGTTACTTGCCCTTTTCAAGGTCGCTGAAACATCTAAAGCTGTGATGTTTCAGCTGCATTGCTGGGATATTGATTGCTCTTGCTTTCTCCAGTTTGAATTAAGCAGTGTCTAAATTGCACCTGTTTATTTTTCCCCAAACACCTGACCAGTAGGTAGTCATATTTTCCAATCGAGGGAGTTCGTTGGCTTGCTGGTTATTTTGCTTTACATTCAGTTCACGAAGAACCTCCTGACGATGAGAAGAAAAGGCGAACCAATTCAAAAACGCTGCAAAGTGAGACATAATGACATCCATACAAATAAAGCACCCCGAACAGTGAGGGGCGAGGGCACTCACTGGAATTAAGCACACCGGAGAAGTCTAAAATCATACTGTCACCTCCACATGGTAGACTCTGAAAACTGATTTCACAGATCGTAGGCTAACGACAGGCTCTAATTAAAATTTTCTTTGCAGTTCATTTATTTGAAAGAGCACTGTTTATATGTCAAAAACAGTTGAATTGTGCATTCATTTATGGAATATTTATGGATAATCAATAATTATTGCAAATTGACAAACTATAGTAGTAAGGGATTAATCATACTGGCAAACTCCAATATCACTTATGATAAGAGTAGTTTGCACATTTTATATGCTTATAACATATAACAAATAATTTATACTTCTTCTAAACCGACGGGAAACACTCTTAGATCATTAATTAGCTAACTACATGTCATTCTAAATTAAATTCAATGCGTTCAAAGAATGGTGTACTTGCTAACTACACCATGCGGAATATTAAAGGGTTACGTATGAACACGAGCATTAACACTGTCTGTGGATCAAGGCCTATGTCTCGCAAGCTATTAACTAGACCATATTTTTACTCCGGACCTTATTTAAAGCAGGAATGTCAGGCTTTCTTTTAAAACTATTTAAAAAAGAATAAAAATACCCGATTTTGTAAAAAATATAAATAAACAATTAAATTGGTAAAAAGATGCATGAAAATCATTAAATTTTGTTCGTTAATGGAATAGCATAAAAGAGAGAAAAATAGCCTTTCGAAAGCCTTATAAATTTAAATCGATAGAACATAAATGAAGTTACAGGCTTTTGAAAATACCTGTGCAGGCGTTGGGGTTGAAAATGTCTCCTCCCACCACATGAAGAGAGGTGGTAATCGAGGTCTATAAATGCTTCGATTAAGTACTGTTGGGTAGTTTAAACATATTCCAAAAAATAAAATAAAATTTAAGAACAGCACTTTTATTGTTAGGGCAGTTCAGAAATAATTCTCCATACACCTTGATCAAAAAATTCCCGGAATTTATTTTTAAAATTAAAAATATAAGTTTATTCTTGAATATTGATGTATTCCCCTTCAAAATAATTTCCATCGACTGCCACGCACTTATGCCAGCGCTTGATCCAGTTCTCAAAACATTTTTGATACTCAATTGTCGGTATGCCCATCAGTGCCGTTTTCGATTTTTGTATTATCTCCGTTCGGCTGCTAAAACGCGTTCCGCGTAGTGGTTTTTTCAGTCGATCGAACAAAAAAAAGTCACAGGGAGCTAAATCTGGCGAATTTGATAGCTGCGGAATTGCATTAGTTGAGTTTTTGGTGAGAAACTCACGGATAATGATAGCATTGTGCGTCGGTGCATTGTCATGGTGCATTGCAAAAATCGAAATTCGGAAAAAAACTGATACACTCAAAATTACGTTACATTTACAAATGTAAAGCCAGAAAGCTGAAATTCGCAGGGAATATTACTAAAAGGTGTGACAACCTACAGAAATGAAAAAAATGTGAATCGGATAGCAGGGGGCGCCACACGGTGATGATTCCGGGAACTTTTTGATCAAGGTGGTATACGTAATCTTTTGTATTTTGTTGCAGAATTAACTTCACAATTAAAGAATTTACGCAATGGAGCTCCTAATACCGGAACTTCTTATTCACCTGATTCCCCTGAAAGGTCTAGGTCCAGGTCTCCTTCTGCTACGTACACTCCTGTCAATGTATCTCCTGATAAATATGATCCTGCTGGATTTATTCATGCCAGCCTTCCTCCTGTCGAGTATGATCCTGCATGGTTTCCTCCTTCAGAGTTTGATCCTGCCGGGTTTCTTCCTGTCGATTGTCCTTTGGCTGAGCTTCACCCTGACATAACTTCTTTTCCTGAAAGATCTACACCTTCTGATCCGGTTTCTTATATCAGTCGCATGGATCCACCTGCAAGGCTTCCTTCTAATCCCAAACATAGATTTGAGGTTGAACATTTTGAATTTATTAGGCTTACTTCAAAAAAAAATCCGCACTATACATTTGAATTTCGAAAATACACATTTCCGGCTGATAAAGGTATTGAAATTAAAACAGGACGTGATAAATTTGTGCCTGCGCCAACGCAAGAACAAATTGTTATTTCTACACCTGCTGGTGATGTCTTTGGAATATTACAGAGTACCAATTTTCTTGCCGGTATCTATGCTTATAATAATAGACGTGTGAAACGGGTGAAAATTAACATGAAAAGCGGAAAAGTTACATTATTGACCTCAGAAGAAATTAATTATACGCCTGTAGGTCACCGACGCGCAATCGCGAACAATTTTCAAGTAAAGCAGGTAAAGAAAGCGTAAAGCGGAATCCTTTTTATTATTAGATCTAGACACAATGTGAAATTTATACATGATATTGTTAATGATTCAAAGTTAAATAGATATGTTTAAAGTAGCTGTGATCTTTTTATTAGTTGGTACCGAAAATTCGATAACGAAAATGCTTCTTTTCTTAAAGACAAGGAAAACTATGTCAGGCCTTGAGTTCTCAACAGAATCCCTCCGTGCCCAATTACACTGAAGATAATTCAAGGAAAGCAAACGTTACGTCGCACAACCTCGCCTGATCTTTTACATATCAATGGAAGATACCGTGAATCCTCTTATCGACAAACTGTCTGCGGATGTTTTCGTCCTTTAAATTCTTAATTCAGGCTTTTAGAAGTTAGTACGCAAGATGGATTATATTTGATACAATTCGCGTATTACTGATATTAAAGTCAAGGCCGAGTTTTTCAGCAGCTTCCTTCACTGTTTTGTACAAAAGCGCTCTTCTGCCTACTTATGCGTCCATTTGCGATTATATTGCACGTTAAGATCAATAGTGTGACAACTAAAAGAAAGATATTTTAAGAAAATTGAGCGCAAAGTTTTTAATTTTTATCGGTGGCATATTTTGCCTCAAGATTCTCCTTTCCTCTCAAACCTGAATTTTTCTGATTGCCTGAATCTGAATCATAAAATCACAAAGTCACTTCAAAATCTACTGTTATGATGAGGTCTGTCCAATGTGTTAAAATCACGTAAAAATCCGACGTGAAGTATAATATGGCCAAATCCGGGGCTATGACAGCGTTTGAAACATGAAAGATGAATAAATTTATTCGTACGGAATGCAGGTACCAATCTGATAGACGAATAATGAAAAAAAGGTTGGCAAACGTTTTATAAAAATTATACCACTTTTTGTTAAATAATGATGATTGTTTCGAAAGGTAACTTGCTAAGAAAAAATTTTAACGAAAAAATCAAATCTGGCTACCACCACTATTGGCAAAAAATAGGTTGCATTCATTGTAATTTTATAATTTGCTGTAGGAACAATGCATACTACCTATAATTAATTGTAACTAGTCTCAATGTGCAAAACCGCTAGTGCAGTAGTGTAACCAGAGCTGCCCCACCGTCGCTGGTGCACTTAGGATAGTCAATCTTCTCGCGAATTGTGGGGGTTGGAATTCCACATGTTGTGGTGGGGCTAACTCAAAAATCAACTTCTGTCAGTTGTCACACTATGGATCTTGAGGTGCAATATGTGCTGTATCCAGGATAATCCATGATAATCCTGTATCAGGCCCAGGTATATATAGGTCTCTTCAACGGCTAGGTGTCGAATAGCAAAGTTGGAGAAATATTGGAAATAAACAAATAATAATCAAATAATAGTGGCAGTAGGCAAAAAAGAACTGGAATTATTAAGTCGTCATAAAAGCACCTCTCTGAAAGGTGTCGTTGTTAGGTGTCACAAGATGTTTTCCAAATGAGATGATGAATCTGCTTCATAAAGCGGCATCAATTTGGTAATGAATTATTCGCCTATAGTGTTCTCTTTCGACGTTAGATATGAGGTGAACATTCAGGCCACATACTGGTTGTATTCGAGCCACATACTGCCAAGGCTTGTGTGTAACTGATTGCTCAAAACAGTTATTTTGAATATAGTGTCGTAATTCTCAAAGAATTTTCTGGTCGTGTTTCCGTCCTTTGTAGAACCACTTCCCTGCTCCACATCATCCACAGTTAAGCTCATCAGAGTACTAATTTCCGTCTGGATGAATATCATTACTTCATACCTTAGCTTCATGTTTATTTAATCTAAAGGCCCACTTTTTAAATGGAAAACAATACGCAATGCTACAAAGACTACTTGCATAAAAACTGTTTGAGTAGTAAGTAATTATTGTCAATGTGCGAAGTATAGTAGCAAAGAGTAATAGAAAAAAAGTCCCTAGTTGATTCCGCAAAGAAAAATTGAGCCTATTCAATGAAAAGTTGTCCAACTGTCAATTTGTTTATAAAAATTGTTTAAAAAATAAATAATTGTCATCAATCTGTAAAATATTATTATAAAAAGTCATGGAAAAGGCATAGATAAAATGACCGGTATATCGATTTTCATGTAAAAGAACTATAAACACTATGGATTTTCAAGTTTATTTCAGCCAATACTCAACATTCTGCAAAATTTTTCAAACCAAAGTTGTAGATCTCATTGAGATACAAATTTTTTTGGAGCATTTTCTTTCCACGAGTGTTGGTCTCCGAAAAAATTAATGATACATTTAACGATAAACTACACTGAAACCCCGTTCAGTTCAAGCTCGTACCATTTGAGCTGTGGTAAGCAAGCGAGCAACTCAGATTCTCTAATACTTTTCTATATATTTTCTCCAATAAACTTTGATTGTATTTAAATACATGTTACATTATTTCAGATCTCTTTAACCACTTACAATAGTCCGAATACAGTGACATTTTATTAATCTGTCGAATCGTATTCTCACCTTTCTTGAATCCCACATCCAATACAATTATCAATTAGTTCCTTGTCACTCTTTTTTATGAATTTTTGTTTTATTTTCTTGTATTTTCTTATGTGTATGTGGGTTTTTTCCCTTTTTCATTCTTTTCTCTTCTTTTGTTCATATTTTTTTCTTACCAAGTTTTCTTGAATATTTCAATCCTGGAATTTCTTATACTCAAAAATCAATATTGAGCAGTATCCTGATAACCTCGAGTTCTAAAACTATAGAAGTTTTATTGAATCATCAACAGGAAAATTTCTACTATAGAAGTCACTGAAGCAGGAGCTACTATTCAGCTATAAGACCTTTTGAATCATACTACTGCTGGACTGTTGAAACGTGAAGACGTTGAACCACCTGAATATAAGAGGCATTTGAAAATGACATTAAAATTTGGTGGTAATGGAACTTCCGTACTCAATCTTTATAAACAGCGATTTGAAGATTCTGAAACTTCATAGGAAATCCTTTTTTTGATGTCTTTGGTTCCCCTCCGCCTTCAATGTTTGGATGATTCGTCAATTCTAATGATTTGCGAGAATCACCGACCTTGTTTACGAAAACTTTCTTGCCAATAATCTCCGAGTATGTCGAAGAATCTAGAGAGAAAATTTTATACGAATTGGGGTCATTTACAAGCCATTGAAAAAATTGAAGCAAAGCAAGTTCTTCTTCTGCTGCTAATTGTATCACTTGCGGGTCTAAACCAAGCGAGATGAACTGTAAAGTTTCTCTTGTCTCGTATAATTCTTTATAATTAAGATTCTGTAATAATATTCTTTAATATATTCTTCAATAATATTCTTTATGACTCTACTTTTATTTGGTATAAATGTCGCATATCGATCAGTTTCAAAAATGCGATCAATTATTGAAAATTAGTTAATTTGCTAATTACTGTGTCCTAATCAGCAGATCGTAACCGCTTATCACCGTCGGTTCCAATGCTGGAAGAATATTAAAAATAGCCCTAACAATTTTCTTGTTAAAATAAACTAATAATGCAATCTTTGAAATTAAGATAGGTCCCTCTTGATTTACTGCGAACAGAAATTTGCTTTGAAGGATCCGGAGGCCTTTGAAGGCGAAATAATTCGCAACTAGAAATTGCTGTGAGATATAATTGTCCGTAGATCCATAATTAATTATTGCAGGAGACTCGAGAGAGAGAACCTGATCGTTTCTATTCATTTTAATGAGTTGAAAAACTAATGTAAAATTCACGACAATAGGTTCCATCAGACTCACTTCAATTAACTAATACTATTCTTCAAATTTCTTTCGAAATAGGTGCATAGATTCCGCACAGCGAGGTCTTTACGAAGTAGGGTGCAAAGCTGTAACGCAAATCATTGCATGAATTAAATTAAAAGTTCAGAGCTTACAATTGAAAACTTATTCGCAATGCCGAGGTTTCCATCGATTAGGATAGAGTACAAAGCTGTCACGAAATAAATATTCTCTTGACTGACATTTTGTTTAGAGACTTTACATTCATAAAATGACTAAAAATTATTTACCCTTTGATTCCTAAATTAATATTCAATTCTGCACAGTGAGGTCTTCATGAAATGAAGTACAAAGCTCTCACAAAACTAAACGTCAACTTATGCTTCTTTAATTATCAAATTATTTTATAAATTACACTGAACTTAAAAAGAACGAAAACCGTTTTAAATAGCCTGAACGTTGCAAAACTGTTCAAATTTAGGATTGCTTTTGCTTTCCTATAAATCGCTGTTAGAGGATGTAACTCCCTGCTTGACATCCTCTGAACGCAGACAGGAAACCAAACGTTGCTTACTCAACATAATATACGGGAAGTGTTAGAACGATCAGAAAATGAAGCAGCGTTCAAACTAGGGTTAGAAGTCTTACATCAATGAATTCGTTAAATGGAATACGTTTTGAACGTCAGTTATCGATTACCAATTGAAGTGTGGGCATGCATAACCAATGAGCAAAAGGAGGTTCGTAATTAAATAAAGGAGTATATCAAGAAAGAAATTTGTGAACGACTTGGCTTGATAGTGGATACTCCGAAATAAGGTTCTAGTTCTTTTTAACGATGGGAATACAGTCAGAAAATTCTTTGAAGATTATAACATTATTTCCGAAATCACTGGTTTTGACGAAGAAATCCTTAAGAATATGGACATAGTCTTACAAGTCGTAGCATCTGACAGAGCGATTGACACCAAAAAATTTCACAATCATGCTCAAGAGATGCAGAGAGAATAATACGAAGAAGACAAGTCACATCGACACTAACACAGATTTATTGCATTATCTCCTATTTTCTTCTGATCTTTATTTATCAAGTCTAAGAAGTGAGTTCGTCAAGTCAGAAAGAGCACTGTATCCAGAAGCCGATAAGAATTGGGTTTGAAAAATTGGTCATTCACAGTTAATCCATTTCTGAAAACGAAGTAAGAACATTGAGAAGTGGCCAAACTGTGTATTTGTTCATTAAATTTGTTTGAATAATCAACAATTGTTATCGGATGATCGAAAATAACGAATAGGTATCATCAATTAGTGATCTGCAGTTGAGTCTTTGTGGAAAACGCTATTAATTCCATGACGAATTAAAAAGATGAATAATTTTTCATAAAATTGTTTATAATAATGGCAGTTATTATTATTCATTCAAATCCTCCTAAGTTATTCGAAGATCAGTCATTAACAATTAAATACATCCAAAGAATGGACTTTGTGTGACAAAAAATAGCCGAATAATGCAATTGTTAACTAAGATCGTTGGAACAATTGCGAATTGTTATTATATGAGCAGATATGATAACTGAGTATCATTCACGAGCTCTATGGAGCTTATTTCATGGAAAATGACTCTTCTTTTCGTCATCAGTAACTAAAGCTAAAAACTATTTTCTTTATTTGTTTATAATAATGATGGCTCATTCATAAATCCTCACAGGTATGACACAAAAATTATTTTTGTAGATCAAGTGAGGAAATCCAGTGAGAATCAAGAGACCATACACCGTGAAGCCATATAAAACCATTTTCATCCTCTTATTTGTTTATAAAAAATTAAATACGTTTTTTAATATATCCTACGGTACTGAAAAATTGTACTGAATAGTTCTTCTACTCATTCTAGGTATTAGGTAATGAAGCTGAGTATTCTCTTGGAAATGCTACTCTTCAAAATTCAAAAAATTTGTTTTTCATTTTTGTCAAAAAATAACAAAAAAATACAGCTGCAATTTGAATATATCTTGTGATTATATCATGCGGATTTTCATCAGTTTTAGTTTTAAAAAATCGTTTGAATCAGATGAAAAATGTAGTCAGAAAATCCTTTTTTCCAGAGTCGTGATTTTCGTCCCACTGTGCGCCACCACGCTGCGGGGAAACTAACTCCCAGTTGTCTCGTTTCATCACGGTTCCTCTCACTCTAATAATCTTTAGTTTCAATCTGTCGACACTAGTGGCGTTCCGACCCTCACTTGAGACGACGAACGAAGACGCCACTCTGAACGTCATTCGGTACTGTGAGCTCGCAGGTAGAGCATTGCCTTGGAGGCTTTTTCAAAATAAAGAAAAGAAAAAGAACGATTAAATAAAACATGAAAAGAAATGTTCGCGGAGTTCGAAAATTACCAGCTAAGCTTCTTCACTAATCTTTGTTCTTTTTTATAAAGTTGTAATTTGTCGCATTCAACGTCATGTGTTGAAGTGATAGACGCACGCCCTTGAAGCTTGTTCATTGCTGACCTAGTTCAATGTCAACGTCGAGTCAATGAATCAAACTTCCTGTTTTGCTTTACAGTATCAAATAATCAACCGGGCAGCATGGACCCCCATGTCGTTAAGTCTTTTTTAATAGTGTTTGACCTAACCATTCTTTTATGCATCACTCAATATTTTCCAAATATCCGAGCTATGAAAATCCCAGTTTTATTATACCCTTTAGTGATTTCTTATATAATTTGTATATGCTGATTCAAGAAAGTATTTTGTTTAAATGCACTAGATACCTCGACTACAAAATACAATTCTAACATGTATTTCAAATAATATTTCAAAATATTCAAATTTATTTTGTAGCTACACTCGAACAACATGAGCTGATTTGCACTTTTCTTGTGATGTATTTCATCTACTACATGGTGCTGGAATACATGTATTTCAACAGTGTAGCATAACAATATGTGTCTGTATGGTATAATAGGATTTTTTTAGGTGACCATGATCAAAAAAAAATGTACCTCTTACTTTTTTAGACTTACAAGATACCTTTATCGAGAAGTCGACTACATTTGCGAATAGTTTACTAAACTTATTTATGAAATCCAAATATCTGACAAAGGAAAGCTCGAGCTCAATTTTGTGTTTTTAAATAGCAAGTTAAATTTTTGACATCGTGAATTGAAATAGTGGGGAATTTCTGCTAAAGTTCATTTTAGCACCTCTGAACTATGAGCTAAATATATATTTAAACGGAAAATATCCCACTCGTTTGATTACCTATGTCAAAAAATAGGGATTTTCATTTCAAAGCACAGGGTGGACGTTAAAATGACCTAAAGATCGAGTTCAAGGTCAAACTAAAGGTCACTGTAAGATTTCTCGTTAAAATTTACTACAAGAATGGCCTTGAATCATTTGAATATTATTTTATCTGGATAGTTATTTAAGTGTTTGGAGACTTTTTGGACACCCTGTATGATTCATAAGATAAGAAATACTGATTATATTTTAAATTCTATCAGGTAATAAAGTGCCAGACTGGCCATTGGTTACACAGATAAAAAAAATTTTTCACTAGAGGAGGGATCAGTTTTTTTTCAGTTCGTAAACATGAAGGCTGTTTATACTTTGTTCCTATCAGTGGCGGTTATTCTCAATTTTATTGGTATATATAATAATATAATATCATATATATATATATATATATTTATTTATTTATTCATTCGAAAAACTTTTTTTATAGATAAAAACTCTTTAGCCGTAATCATAATTCTAGTCTAATTTAAATCTATAGAAATACTTTGTAATGCCTTAAAATCTTATGGAATCCCTGAAAGTAATGAAAAACTACTCTAAATACTCTGAAATACCTTAAAACATTAAAGATAGAGTGATATTCTTTAATTGTTTTAAATAAGTTAGGATATATTAAAACCCATTTGAATCTTCAAAATTTAGGAAACTTTGGGAAATTCTATGAAATCTGTTGAAATATCTTATGGCAATGCAAAATATTTTCAAACTCTACCAAAATCAAATCAAATCCTGTACAATTTTTTTAATCTACTACAAGCAAATTGTTTTTTTCATAATAATTTTATTCGCGGAGATATTGGGCGAACACATTTTAGGCATGTAGGACTCCAAACAAAAAAATATATTCGTTAATCTTATGAGATGCCCTTATAAAGCTAATCGCAATATTTTTCAATTTTTTAAGAGATCTTCAATATGGAATCAGATTACTTTAAACTCGCAAATAAAAAAAAATGGCTTCATTATCACAAAGTAAGCCTGATAAGATAACCAAATTGTGATGGCTAAGACTGATTCACGCAATGTCAACATATCTCAAGGCAAGCTCAAGTCATATATAATTCATGAAATATGGAATATAGTAATATATTATTTACTATAATAAAGCCTCTGGATAATTGCACGTTTAGCTATTTTTTGAAAAATACTATTTGAGTTGGTCTCTAGTTAGTACTGATTTCATCTTAATTTATTTCGAGCAAACCAGAATGTGTGTGTCACAAAAAATGGTATGAGAAAAGATTACCTGATGATTGATAAGGAATTTCTAAAATTAAAATACTCAGCGGTTCTATAGCAGATTAATAATAAACAATAAATAAACCAAAAATTTTTAATTTTAATATGAAAAATATTTCCTAAAGTGTTTGAGTTTAATTAAATATCTCTTCAGATATGACGATTGATGAAATATTTTCAAAGATAAACAATTTTTTATCAGGATAAACTTTAGAAAAATTTGACATTAATATCTATCATAGGCCGAATTTAAGATAGAATGGTTTGTTATGATTAATAAAGATTCTGAAAAACTTAGTGAATTAATTAATGTAGTTTACTAAATGAAATAATTATGGACAGGTGGTGAAAGTAGGATGCTTGACGGTAGGGTCTAGTGCCAAAAGATGTATTTTTTTAGTGTTTTTGATATTTTTTGGAATTTGAGATATTTTTAGAAGCAAAACGAAAGGGTTTAACCAAACAAGGCTTTATGCAAAATTTAACACCAACGATATTTTAAAAGACCGCCTAACAGTTTTTTTATGTCTAGCTGAAAATATTTAAGAGTTGTCCTTAAAAAATAATTAGCAAAAAACCAGGATCAGGAAGCACCTTTTTAGTATACTTTTTGACTGGATTTAAAAATTAATGTCTAAACTGAATTTCAACTGTTTTGGCCTTCACGGCGAATAACGTAATTATATTATATTATAATTTTCAGGGGAGAGTTTCAAAAATCGAAATTTATTGAAAGTTTGACTTTTGGTGAATAACCATATGAGTTCAAATTAATTATCAGACCAAATTAAAGAACACAGGTTTATTTTCAGGATTTATAAACGAAGGTTCAAACTCCCACAACAATTCTATGTGATTTTATCTTTTGTTAATTAGGTACGTAAAATATGTAATTCCTTATTTCTTTTTGCAGAGTTAAGTTCACAATCTAACCGCTCGCCCAATAAAGCCTCTCCTTCTGGTGAAGCTAGTACTGGAACTTCTTATTCTCGTGAAAGGTCTAGGTCCAGGTCTCCTACTGCAAAACTTCCTGTCGCGGTTGTTCCTGCTAAACGTAATTATCGAGACTCTTCGTCTTCTCCAAGGCTTGCTCCTCCTACCAGGAGAATAGTACCACTCACCAAGCTTCCGTCTTCTAACAAAATTGGATATGGACTAGAAGATCTTGAATTTATTCGGCTTACTTGCCGTGCCAATTTACAGCAGACATTTAAACTTCGAAGATACACTTTTCCTATCGATACCCCACTTCAACTGCGAATAGGACATAATTCCTATGAGCCTATGCCAACCGAAGAACAAATTGTTTTGTCAACATTCGATGGTGAAGTATTTGCATTATTAGAGGATACGTATACCTTAGCTGGAATGTATGTTTATTTCAACAAACGAGCGAAAATAAACATGAAAACTGGCGTTGTGACCGAAATGACCCCAAAAGAAGTTAAGGAAACTCCAGTAGGTTCCCCGCGCCCAATCACAAAAAATTTTAAAATCAAGCGGGTAAAAGAACTGTAGAAGGCAATCCTTCACACTATTGATTTAATAAAAAACGTGAAACGAGCAGTAATTTTTTTGCAAATAACTTTAAATAAGATATAACAATATAAACTCAATTTGCTACAGTGCTCAAGGCTTCAATCTTTCGAAAATCTACTAGCTAGTTAGTTTCAGAACCAAAAATGCCTCTGTATTGTAGAAAATAATAACTCTACAAGCGTATTCGTGGTAACAATGATGTATATTTTTATGAAAGATCTACCGATACACAACAGTTTAACAAATATCTTTTAAAAAAAAGGGAATATCCAAAAACTGGTTAGCGTGGTGCACATGTCCGGACTCAATCACATACAGCGACTAACTGAGACTTTTCTGCGTCTCGAACTTTAGGACCTCTGAGTTAGATGGGCCATGTGTTTTGTATAGTCTTGGTCCCATAAACAAGTCCCCCTCAGCAACAGTCCTACGTCTGTTACTTAGCATTCATCCGAGTTACTGCTCCCATCATTATTGTCTTACGAATCTATTTTACAAGGAAAACTGTCAAAGGTTTATAATGAACTACCTGTAAAAATTTTCAGAGATGGTCAGGATACTTTTTGATGAAAATCTCGAACAAAACTTACAAGGCTCGACACATTTTGACGGAGTTCTGAACATATCATTCGCTTCAATATGATACTTCAAAAATTTCATGAACAAAATCATTACTAAGAAATGACACTGTTTAACATTTTCGCGCCACATGAAAAAATTTTACTCCCTGCACAGACCCAAGATCTAACTGAAATAGATGCCTGCCATCGTAATTATATCTAGCAAAAGCATGTTCTCTGTACAAAAAATTGTTCAGTTTATAGTGCCTTGTGACGTAAAATCCTAGTCTATTCATATAATTCATGAAATAAAAAATATAGTATAATTAATATACTGTAAAGAAGCACCTGAATAATCGTTTGTGTTATTCATTTTTCAAACTCTGAGTTTGTCTTTGATGACGAAAATTTTAATTTTTATTTACTGGAAGCATATAATAAAATAAACGCAAGTTGGTGATCTAAATATCTAGAAACGTCTTGAGAAATTTTAACTTGTTAAGTATTTTTTCATATTTTAACTTTAAACTGGAAAAAATTGATTTTCAGTAATTTTTCAGTTTTTTAGTAACACAAGTTAATTTATTAACGTAAGCTGCCCTGTCTTCAACAATATGAGCAATTTGGTTATGATGAAATTTCTTTTTACAAATTTATGAAGAAAAAATATTCAAGAACTGCTCTAAATATACACGAAGAAACTGAAAGTTAGTAATAAAATATTTATTGGTAAATATAATAATGTGATAGTATATCTAAATTTTCACAAACATTTTGAAGGTTTCCGCAAATACGATTTTGTCCCCTTTATGTATGATGGAATCTATTTCAATCTAGATTAGTCAAAATGCTTTTAAATCCATAAAATGTGTCACCTTCCATGAACAAAGGGACCTGATATGAAAAAATATATTTTAAGTTAAAAAAAAGTTATAGAATTCTTTTTTAAAAATGTGATATTAACACATACTTTACAAATAATTGTAATAAGCGGCTCGCATGGAGCAAGCTTCTTCTGTTGATAGATTGAAAACACTCTTTCGGACGAAGTTTATTCCCTTAACTATATTTGAATCCTATCAACTAAATATTAGACCTTGGAGCAGGGGAGACAGACAGAAATGTTATGTCGTCCGTAGCGTCAGCTAGATGACAGGGCTAGTAAAGGCGACGAACGAGTGTAGAGCACCCGCGGAGCTCGACGCGCGCAACTCCCTCCAACGATTCTATACCCTCTCTTCACGACTCTCACGGAACGTCCATGCGGCTTCCGCCATAAAAGGAGGCGCACTGGCCCAGAATGTCAGTTGTTTGTGAGTTGGATACCAGTACCCTTTCAAAAAAGCCTACATTTGGTTACCAGGCCTAAGTTCTGACCGCATTCCATTGCCATACCTCTAGCTAACCAGATTTTAGATGCTACAGTCCCTCTATTTGCGTTAAAACTACAGCTGTTTGCCAGCCCTAGGTTTGTCGAACAGAAATTTCTTCACTCTTCAGAGGCAAATACCTTTAATTAAACATTTGTCTACATACATTTTGTACATCATTGCAAGAAGTATCTAACCTGAATTAACCAATTTCTATTAAAAATCATTGTCTTTATGATTTTTTGTATTGTCTCCCCCCTCTCTGATGTCAGATAACTTGCCAGCTGACATTTAAGCCCGAGAGGGCTGGCATTCCAGCCCTCTTGGCCAAATTGCTTACCTACTTCATCTTGTCCCCCTCAAAGATAATAACGGGAACCTCTGGTAACCGGTTGCTTTCTAGGCTAAATTCAAAAATCGAAAATAACCGATTACATACTACACCATTCCACCTACCTCTCCATATTTCCTCCAGATCACTCTTCCTCCTGTTATCTTTTTCTATCTAATGAAATAGATAAAGTAGTCTCTCCTTCCACCTGCACTAATAGTTGCTTTTTCACTCTTTCATTAGATAGTCCCCAGATTACGCTATCTCTTTCTATCTTATGATATAGACATCTCGGTCCCTTCTTCTACCTCCACCCATATATTTCCACTCTCTCTGTCTCTCCCTACTGGAGAGTCTCTGTCTCACCCTACTGATTTTCCTGCTATCGATCTTCATACTTCCCAGTTTCCTCCTATTGTATTTCATACTACCAAAAATTCTCTTGTGTTCCAACTCGTGGGTATTCGCCCTGTCGAAGTTCCTCCTACCGAGTTTCCTGCTGCTGACTTTCACCGTGCCAGATCTAATTCTCTAGACGAGTTTTGTATTACAAAGCGTCCACTTTGTTCTGAAACAATAGTTTACACTACCAGGCTTCAGTCTTCTGACAAACTTGGATATAGTCTTGAACATCCTGATTTAAATCGACTTAGATCCAAAAAAAATCCTCGCCTGATATTCGAATTCCGAAGATACTCTTTTCCTGACGATAAAAATATTAAAATGAAACGAGGAACTAATACTTATAAGCCAGTGACAACTTAAGAAAAAATTGTTTTATCAACACCCGATGGTGAAGTCTTAGCAATATTTAAGAGCACTAATTTTCTTGCTGGAATATATACAACATAGAAAACGGGCCAAAGTCAACATGAAAAGCGGCAAAATTACCTTATTGGCACAAAAAGAAATGGATGATGCTCCAGTAGGTTTCAATCGCCAAATCACAAGATATTTTCGAACAAAGCTGCTAAAAAAGTGTAGTCCGTAGTCGTTCACGCTATTATTTCGCTAAAAAATGTGAAATTTAAATATAACATTGATTGTGTTCCAAACTCGGATCAAAATCCTACAAGTACAAGCAAGATACAAGCAAACCGATTGAAAGGAGCAAGACGAATTTTGTTCCCCCTGTTCCTGCTTTATTTGAGATTTAGCCGCACGCCAGCTCGCGCTGCCTTGCATTCGACGAGCGCATGCGTGTAGCAGACCTGTGTGCGTTCTCACGCATTACTCCGGAAAATAAACAACTCAAGAGTGGGAGCCCCTGTCACAATCGTATCTTTGGAGTTTCCGATGCTCCAACTTCTCGTATCTTTGGAGTTCGAGTGGAATTAGAGATAATATTAAACAGTCAATGTGATATAGTGCTGAAGGCTTCAGTCTTTCGATAATCCCTATGCTAGTTGACGATTCTTTTATTTTTCAATAAATTTTTTTTAAATAATCGCTGTTAAATATATTATTTAAATAATCTAGTGTATTTATTTTTTGTTGATAAAAGTAGATTCATGCTCAAATTCATCTAGTATTTAGTAACAAATCATTTCCATTAGGTGAGCAATTGTTATTTACAATATATAAAAAATAAGATGAAGCCAAAAATGTTTAAATACGTGAACTATGTATAATTTTACTTTCAGAATCGAATATTGTAATCAGTTTTACCGAAACTTTTGAATATTGTTTAATTTATCATGTGTTCCTATGTATTTTGTCAGATTTCTATTCACTCTACATGTTCACTCGCATTCATTAGAATTCAATTTCTTTTTTTTTTATATATTCACCTTAATTATTTTTAACTTTTTTTATTTAATATGAATAGAGTTGTAGAAAATATTTTTCCGGATAAAATAAGCCCTCACTTATTGAAATTCAATCATTTTTCAAAAATTGGTAAGAAGTGACGTTCATAAAAAATTCAATTGTATGATGCATGGTTAAAATGATTGTTTCCTTGTTGTGAATTTCACAATGTTTCATAAAAGTAATGTTTTTTTTTATTTAAAATTACATCATTTATAATATTTTAATTCTGAAAATCTGTAAGAAACTATTTTTTTTCAGGTATTTGACTTTTGTGACGACAACTGCCTCGAGTGCTTTATAGATATTAATTAAGCAATATTTAAAAAAAAAATCTGTGATCAACTTGTTTCTAAACTTGTACAAATACATATTTTATGATATTTTAAATAAAATTGGATCAGATTTTTTAATATTTTAGATATACCAAAGAAAATTCCAGGAGATTAAAAAAAAAATTTTGTTGACAGGATTTCACTAGATATTCGAAAAAATTCGAGACATTTTAAAAGATATTCAGAAAAATATAAAAAATATTTGATAACTACTTTGGAAATGCTTTCAAGTTTTAAAATATATTTATCATATTCTAACTTTTCTGAATAAATTTTTTAAAAATCATTGGAATTGTAAAAAAAGTCCCTTCAAATCTTTCAAATTTTCCTGAAATTTCTAAGAAAAATTTTGTATTCACTTCAAACTTTTTAAATCTTCTATAGTGTAAAAATCTTTTCTACTCTCTTAAAATCTTCTAAATATATATTTTTTAATTCATTTTATTTTGCTCGGCTTTCCAATCAGAGCAAATGAAAAGATTTGGCTTTAAAATCTTCTATTCTTTTCCGAAAATTAATAGAACCTTCTGAAATATTTTTCAATTTTCGTTTAAAGTTCATTTTTCAAATTAAAAAATTACACACGATTTTCTCATAACTAAAAAAAAAATTAATTCTCTCAAAATTGTAAAGTCTTCTAATATTTTTCAATTATTTAAATTTACACAAAATTTGGTTTAAAAGTTCAAATTATTCTTTTTAAATTAAACGTAAACCATGTAAACTTTTTCCCGAAATCTTTAAAAGATTTTAATTTTAAACTGTTTAAAAATTGTTAAAGAGTATCTATATTTTTTATAGTTCTTCCAAATAAGTTTTCCCCATAATTTGATTTTTCTTATATCTTTGAAAACTTACAAAAATTTATAAATTATCGTTTGGTGACAACATGTTAAAAACAGAATTATTTCCTAATATTGAAGAATCATTTAAAATTCAAATTTTCTCTTCTATCAATACGGTTAAGAAAAATTTCTAAATAAATATTATGATGAAGTAAAATTATGTATTTGGAAATTTCGATATACAAAATTGATGGTCCAGAAAATGAATAAATCTTTATTAATTTTTAATGTAACGTAATATGAGTACGATCCCTAAGTGCTTTGACATTAAAAAACTTTTCTTTCCGCTTCAAAAGTTATAATAATAAGAGAAAATCCCATTTTAATTAGATGAATAAAAAAACCTGCTATTAAAACTCTTCTCTTTTAAAATCTCCCAAATTGCTGTAACCTTATATTCCCCTGACGAATCGACATTGTAAAAATCTCTCGACACCTGAAATAAAAGCGCTGGCTCGAAAATTGCTTTCGACGCGCTTCTAAGATAAAGCGAAAAGAGTGCAAAAGCTAAAAAAAGGTCGGCAGATCGAGGGGACAAAGAAGCGAGAAGGACAGGAAGGAGTGGGCGGGGATAGGTTGGGGGAGGGGGTCCGAGAGGGAATTCGGTAGCGATTAAGCAAATGAGAATCGTTTCTCGATTAGCATACCGCACCATACATTATCCGGAACGGCTGGCTCTTTCGCGATCAGGAGTGGTTCATGGGGGTGTGTATTTGTGCAAGGTGCTATGGGGGATGAACAGAAACAAAAGACCGATCGGTATCTCCGGTTGAGCGTCACGGTGTCCGCTCTGACCTGTAAACATTCAGCCGAGCGCACGGCGCGGCGTCAGTGTGACCACACGGCAAATTCACCACACGGCGGCAGAGGCCTCACGGCGACATTAGCCGCACGGACACCTTGCCCCGATCTTTGCCTGCACCAGTTATCATTTGCGCAGATCTCGCCACGATATTTTTAAAAGAGGGTGCCGCTAAGGAGGCATACAAAGGCTAAATTACCCTTTTTAGGCTTTTTTGTCCACAGCCTCATCTTTGGTAAGTGTAGTTTGCCCCCCCCCCCCACCCTGGGCTCTTCTACCAAAAAAAGAAACGTAACCGGTGACTATAGACGGTTTCCGTGTTAATTCTACATTTTTTGAAGTTTTGGAACTAGAGTGTAAAAAAAAACCACGACCGCACGACCATGATACGACAATACCGCACGACTACACGAACTTACGACTATACAACCAAACGCCAACTCGCACGTACGACCAAGTACCCAGTGGGCACAAAGTTTCTCGACGTATTTACGACATCGTTACGACATCTTTACGACAACTTTAGGACATCCGATGTCTTTACGATATCTCAAATAAGTCGCACAATCTGACGATGTCTTTACGATATCGCAAAGAAACCGAAACGACATGGACATAGGATGTCGTAAAGTTGTCGTAAAGATGTCGTAACGATGTCGTAAAGACGTCGCCAAATTTTGTGCCCATTGGGTAGGATATGGATCGATAAATCGATAAATCTCCTTGATTACGGTCAACAGGGTGAAGCTTTACGAAAAAAGGGAAATAAATTCTTATGAATAAAATTAATATGAATGCTTTATTAAATTTCATATAGGTGGCTTTATATTCCAAAATTTTTAAGTCGAAACTCATTGCATTTTTAACGAAATACTTGAATTATTAATAAAACCAGATTTTATACGAAAAGAGACCCATTTCAACAAAATTTTTTATCTTTCAAGAGAATAGTTAAATTATGGAGATAGAAGGACGGATAATTATTCTTTCAACAAGAAAATAAATTTTTTACTGAGAAGGATGACTCTTCCATAATTGAATATGAATTTTTAACTAAGAGGAATAATTTTCGACAGAACAGTTTGATTTTCGATCAAAATAGATTAGTTGAACAAAATAGGTCAATTTTTAACAAAATCGTTAATTTTTTAACAAAATATATTAATTTTGATGTAACCAGCAAAGTTATAACTTACGGAGGTTAACCTACCAAAGGAGAAACTTTAAACAAAAAAGATCAATTTTCAACCAAAAATTTAAATCATCTGAGCGAAAAGACGATTTTTCAACACAGTTGAACTCTTAACAAAAAATGGAATAGTTCGATTTGCTGCGTAGAAAATCAATTTTGGAACAAATTTTAACCATTTAGATTCAACGAAAAATGAAAAAGTTGAAAAAATAGACACTCCTTAACCAAATATATGAATTTGTAACAAAAAATTCTAGTTTTCTACCCAAAAAGTCGAATTTTCAATAAAAAATTTGAGCTTCCAAGGGAAAAAGAAATTTTTTTAGAAAGCAATTGACTTTCAGACGGAAAAAATGAATTTTTAAAAAGAAATTTAATTTTTAATAAATTAGGTAGATTTTCAAAATTATATTTTAATTAAAAGAATGGTTAACCAAAAATATGAATTTTTTACCATGTAGATCAATTTCCTGTGAAAAAAAGGAATTTTCAACAAAAAATATAAATTTTTAACAAAAAGGGAATAGTAATATTTTGAGTTAGAAAAGCTACTTTAAAGCAAAACAAAAACTATTAAATTTGAACTAGTTGAATTTTCAAAGAAAAATATGAATTTTTTTAATAAAACAATTATCTTTTAACAAAGAAGATCAATTTTTTAAATCAAATACATTTTTTAACATATTACGAAAGCATCCAACCAAAAAAGAAATAGTCAAATTTTCTGTTGATAATTTATCTTTTTTCTTCAAATTAATTTTTTCAACGAAAATCATGACTATTCGATTTTTCTTTAAAAAATTGTGATTTTTGTTCAAAATTTAACCATTTATTGGAGAGTTGAACTACTTTCTTAAAAATGCAGTTATCTTTTTGAAGATTCTTGATTTAAATTCTAAATTTTTATCGAAATTTTTTTCTTGTTTTAGATTAATTTTTTCTTTCACTAAAAATGTAGGTATTTCTTTTTTGACAAAACTTTCTCTTACTTAGTGGAATACGCAGGTATGAAATAATACGCAGCTTGAAAATTCAGCTATTTGTTCAAAAATTCATGGATTATTATCTAAATTGTGATTTTTTAAAAATAAAAATTGAATTTTTTGCTAGAAACTTGATCTGTTTTATTGAAAATTGAATCATTTCTATTACAAATTTTACCATTTTATTAAAAGATTTTTTTAATTTAACTAACTGGATGAAAATTGAACATCTTTTTTAAAAATTCATTTTTTGTCTGTATGTGCATAATTTAGGTTGATAATTAATTTCTTCTAATAAAAATTGAAGCATTTTGTATAGATTATTAGTAATATTAAAAATGAATTTTTTTAGTTGAAACATTGGCCTTATATTTATTGATATATTTTATTAAAAATTAATCTTTTCCAGTTAAAAATGAACCTTTTCATTTAAATTTTAAATTTTTTGTTGAAAATGCCTCTCTTTCGTTAAAAAAGTATTATTTCTTCTTAAAATAATATTTTTTAATCTAAAATTGTACAGTTCCTTTCTGATTGCTTGTTTTAATTTAAAATTCATTCCTCTGGTTAAAAATTGAACTGTTTTATTAAAAATAATATTTGTTGTCTTAGGAATTTACCATTTTAAATAAAAATTGATCTTTTTCATGCGTGATGAAACAGTTAGCTTTTTTGGTTAAGAATTCAACTGTAATGTTTAAAACTGATATTTTTAATTGTAAATTTGACGAATTTTCCAAAAAAATAATTAATTAGGATACTTTGTCGAAAATTTGCCTTTTTCGGTGGAAAATTAATCTTTTTGGTTAAAAATTCAACTATTTATGTCAAAGTCCATTTTTTGGTGTAATATTTCTAAAAATTGTTAAAAATACAAGAATATACTTTTTTACCTATTCACACACATTTGAAATGTAAATAATGTAACTATTTATAATGTTTAATCTCTTCCATTGTTACACATTTTAAAATTTATTAAAATCTATTCATAAAAGAACAACAGGCTACGTCTGACTTGCATTACACAAGATCTGATTATCTCGCCTTTTCTTATTTTTTAACTTTCATCAGATCTTGAATAGCAAACAATGGAAATTTTTTCTACACCTTGACATTCGATCGATCCTTGACAGTAAAATTTGCGATTGTAGATTCAAATGATAGTTTTCTTCTCATGTTCTCAAAATATATTTTTTTAGCCTTAAAATATTAAAGGTTTTAACTATTTTTCAAACTATTTGAATAGATTTTTTCTAATAAAATATAAAATTATTTTGTATTATAAAATCTTCCAGGAATGCACTTCACAGGAAAGCACAGCATTAAACAAATTAATAAATTGATGCTATCATTTTCAATACTATAATTTAAAATATGAATTATTTTTTTATAAATGTTCATAATTATATATTTTTTATTAATTTTGAGCTAGAATAATTAATCTATACATTGAAAATTTGTTTGAAATCTTCTTAAATATTCTCTTCGAAATTTATCCAAAGAAAGTAATTTCCAAATTTTAGAAAATTGTAGAAATACTTTTAAATATTCATTTGAAATAAATTTTTTCAAAAAAAAAAATCATGTTGATTTTTCCCGAAATTTCGATAGAAAATTCTTATTATTTTTTAATCTTTAAAATTCCATTAAGCTTCGAAATTTTTTGATTAAAATTTTTTTAAATCTACATTTCATTTGAAATGTTTTGAAAGCCTTTATAGGTATAAATTATTTTGCATTCTTTTCGAAACTTTTAAATATTTCTTAAACTTCCTTGAACTGTTTCCAAATTAATAATTGTGAATTTCTTATTCATTAATTAAAATTTTTTAAATACTTCCAAATCCTTATAAGAATAAAAAAAATCCCAATTTTCTCAGAAATTTAAAGAATTTTTTTTCATTGAAAGCTTAAATGATCCTAAAAATATTTAAAAATGTCAAAATCAAAACATCACAACTCTTCTTAATTTCTAAACTTCTATTCATGTAAAATTCGAAATTAATTTAAATTAATGTATACAGTAAAAAATTTTATGTCTGAATTCTAAAAGGAATTTTTTCAAATAAAAAAATCTGAAGAGTGTCAGATTCTTTATTTTACGTATTTTCTTTAGATGAAAAAATTAAAATAAGTACATTTCATGCTTTTAACAGTTCATTAATTTTTAACGTTTTTATTGAAATTTTAATTCTGTAAAAGCACGGAAGATTGTTAATTTCCATGTGTAAAATTCAAGATAAATATTTTCAATTTGAAAACTTGTTATTAATATTTTAGTTAATGCATGGATGTAAGATTATTTATTTTAGACACTTTTCTGCAGACGAAGAAATTTGTTTCACGATTATTTTGCTAAAATTCAAGAGAAAAATATTGTATTTCTAACATTTTTATTAAGTTAGTAGAATTTTTTTTTTTTTAATCGAAGAAAATAGTTACTTTTAATTGAAACATTTTGAATAATATTTTTGTTGGGAATTAGCGGGACACATTCTTTATTTTAGCCAGTTTTCTTACTCGAATGTAAGGATTTTTTCAACTTTTTTCTGAAATGCAAGATAGAATTTTTTATGTTGCATTTGTTTCTGAATGGCAAAAGTGACTTTTTTAACAATTTATTTTCTGAATTTTAAGCGAAAAAATGTAGTCATTTTCCTTTTTTATATATGGCAAAGGTGTGGTTTTTTTAAAAGAATTTATTTTTTATTTTGTAGGATTTTTAAAATTCCAGAAAGAATTCGAGTCTTTTTAAAACATCTCTAGGACATTTAACAGTTTCAGAAAAATGAAGAAATATTTGACTTAATTATCCTATAAATTTTCTGAAATTTTAAGAAAATTTGTATATTAAATCGAAACCTTTCGAATTTCTTTCGAATCTTTTGAACTTTACTTTTTTTTTTTATTTTTCAATGTTAGCAAATTAAAAAGTTTTGCATTACAATCTTCTATCCTTTTTTAGATAATTTCAGGAAATCGTTTAAGTTTAAAAAACATTATTTTTAACTTTTAATTTTTTTCAAATTAGAAAATTAGAAAAATTGCGCTGACACCCTGCATACTCATTTTTAACCATTTTTGAAATCTTTTTAAATAATCTCCTAAATATAAGTTTCAAAATTGAAAAATTATTGATTTTTTCGTAGGAACCTAAAATATTTTGTCATTTACGTAACACCTTACAAATTTCTTAAAAATCTTTACAAGTTAGAATTATTTTTGAATCCTTTCAAAACTTGCGAATATCTTTTAAACTTACTTAAATTTTGTCTATGATTAGCTAATGTGGCAAAATTGTAAAATTTCGCTTAAAAATCGTTTACACTCTTTTTAAATATTTTAAGAAATAACAAAGGAAATTTTTTTTAATTTTTTCTTAGAATTCATTTCAAAGCAATCATTTTAAATTTTTCCGTAAATCTTTAGAACATTTTTTTTTATTTTATTTAATCCTTTCAAAATTCAGTTTACCAAAAGAATGCTTTATATTCTGAAAAATTAAAAGTAATTTAATTTTCCTTATTACTTTAAAAATGTAATAAAGTTCACAAATTATCAGTTTTGTAGCGCAACGTTGAAAAAAATAATCATTTCCCATTATTTAAAAAATTTACATTTTAAATTTTCTATTCTATTAATAATGCTTTGAAAAATTTAAAGATAAATTTTAGAATGATGTAAAATTATTTATTCACAAATTTCGATACGAAAAGTTGATAGTGCAAATGATTCTCAAATTAAAAATGTCACATACTCGGGAGTTTTTCTTTGAATGAAATTTTGAGACGAGTGTTAATTTCTGACATTAAAAATTTTGGAACTGGAGTAAGTGAAGCTTGAAATGGCGAGTATTTTATTAGAAGCAAAGAAGTAAATCGAACTAAAATCTAAAAATTTGAAAACTAAAAAAAATCTAAATCTAAAAACTAAAAACTAAAACTTTGATTTAATTTTCTGAAAGCTTAAATTGTTACACAAGATGTGGAAATTGGTTTAAATTTCCAAAGCGTTAAATCGTTATATTGAAGGTATGATAAAAAGCGAAGAAAAATGAAAATAAAAAAAATTCTTTGTATCTCTGACACAATGCGGCAGCCGCTGAAGCATCTACTTTACAAGCCTCGTTTACGCTTGTTTCTGCACTTTTATCCCAGTTCTTCTGAGAAAGGTTTCTCGCTGTGAGACGCGAAAAGGCGGCAGAGTCCTGTTTTTAAAAGAACGTGATCTAGAGACAAGAGGAAAAAAGTCAAAAGGAACCCTTCATGGAAATTAAGTTTCACATTAAGCCTTCCATATTCTTCTTTTATTTAAAAATTCAGCAGGTTCATTACTATACTAAAGCATCTATCTGAAATTGAATCAGTAAAATATAACTGATTTTCAGTTGAATTCCACTAATTGCTGTAGCTAGAATACAGTTTCTGATAATTAATAACAAAATTAGGATTAATTTCGTTATGATTGTTATTTGCATGTTTACTATCCGAATTTATAATTATTCATTTATCAAACATTTTAAACAAATATTTATTTATACTCTGAACAAAATTTTCAGTTTTATAAAATAATATTTTTTAATTATTAGGAATGAATTTAAATTTTTTTGGAAATCATTATTCTTAAGTTTATGTATCATCAAACTTTGAATTTGTTTATCCAACTAGTTTTTGTTTCAAAATAATTTGATTTTTATTCAAACTTTATATTTTCGATAAAAAATCTAACTGTTTTTTTTTTAAATTCGACGTTTAGACATACAAATTTAACTATTTGTTTTGAAATATTTTTTCTTTTTGAAGTAAAACAATTTTCTTTTTAAAAAATTCTCCTCCTTTGTTAAAAATTTATTTCTAGGGATAAAAATACGAATGAATAGGTGAAATTGATATCTTTTGGTTCAAGATTCAACTACTTTGTGGACAATTATTCCTTTTTCTTTCACCTGATAATTAAATTTGTTGTACTTACAATCTAAATATTTCATTTTTGGTTGCAAATCAATAGTTTTTATTTGAAAATTCGTTTTTTATGCAGAAAATTAATCTTTTTGGTTGGGAATTCACCTTTTTTGTTTAACAATTAACTATATTATTTTAAGATTGCTCATTTATTTAAAATTTTTTCACTGTTTCTGAGGTTCAAATAAAAATTTTGAAAATTTAACATTTGTGTAAAAAAGTCGTATTTTTTTTATTTTTAAATTCAACGATTTGGTGGAAAATGAAAATTTATGTTAAAAATACATGTATTTGGATAAAAATTAAGATATCTCATTAAAAATTATTCTCTCCGGTAAAAATTACCCTTTTTATTTTACCAGAGAACCGAATTTTTTTTTCAATCAATTTCTTGAAAATTAATTTTTTCAACTAAAAATTTGACAATTCCATTTTTTTCGAAAATCTATCCTTTAAACTTCTTGGTTGGTTGAAAATTCATCTGTTCGTTAAAAAATGTATGCACTTTCTTTATTTACCTTTTTTGTACAAAATACATTGTTTTGGCATTTATGGAAAATAAAATTTTTTTATTATTTAAAATTCGATTACTTCAATTACATACAATTTTTTTTTGTTTGAAAATTAGACTGTTAAGGTTAAGGATTCAAATAATTTATTAAAAATATGTATTTTTCAATTAATTTTAATATTTTTTATACTTAATTAAAGTACTTTTGCTTCATTCCAATGAAAAACATTTAATTTTAAACAAAGACACATTATCAACAAAATATATGGATTTTAAAACAAATAGTTCACTTTGCCACTAAAAAAGTTGAATTTTTAATACTAAAAATAGGACAGTAATGTTTTCAATTAGCAAAATTTGAAAAAATGAATAAATAACGAATTTTCAACCAAAAAGCCGAGTTTTCATCTAAATTTATGAATTAATTACAAAAAAATGTACTTTTAATGAAGCAGTCTCTCTTTTAAGCAAGTTATTAAATTCAAAAAAACTTTTGACAGAAATATTAATTTTCTACTGAAAAAGACGGATTTTCAAAAATATACAAGGAATTTCAATTTCAAATTTAAAATAAAAAACTTAAGTTTCCAATAAACAGAATTATCTTTTAACGAAAAAAAATTCCAAATATATTGTCAAATTTTGAACTAAAAATCAAGTAGCTACCAAACATGAATTAGTTGAATTTTCAGTTTGAAAAAAATCACTTAAAACCAAAAAAATGAATTTTCAATAAAATAGGTAAAATTAATAACCAAAACGATGAGCTTTAAGCAAGAAAATTAAATTTCTATTAAAAAAATTTTAAGTTTCAACAAGAAAGGGAAAAGCAAAATTTTGCTCAAATTTCCATCAAAGTGATAAATTTTTAATAAAAAAAAAATTTTTAATAAAACACAAGAATTTCCAACCAAATTTTTCAACGAATTTCAAAACTTATAGTTAAATTTTTAGTCAGCGAAACTTATTTAAAAAAAGTTAAATTTGTAACAAAATAGTTGAATTTCCAACCCAAATTATAAATTTTCAATCCAAAAGATTCAATTTCTATCAGAAAAAATAAATTTTACGAAAAAATCAGAACAGTAAAATTTAAATAAATTAGTCACTAAGAGGGTTAATGTTCTACCAAATAATATCAAGTGCTTATAAAACACAAAAATTTTCGACCAAATGGGTGATTTTTAAAACAAAACAAAAAAAATTAATCTTTAACAAAATAGTTAAATTTTGAACCAAGAAATTAAGTTTCCACTAAAATAATAAATCTTCAACAAATAAATTGAATTTTCAACCTAAAAGTTGAAGTTTTAAACCAAAAATACGAATTTTCAACAAAATAGTTGAATTTCCAACCTAAATAATAAATTTTAAATCCAAAGGTTTAATTCCTATGAGAAAAAATTAATTTTGAACAAAAAAAAACAATAAAATTGGACTAAATTAGTCACCAAGAAGATTAATATTTTACTGAAAATTATAAAGGTTTAACAAAATGCATACATTTTCAACCAAATAATTGCTTTAAAAAAATTTATCTTTAACAAAATAGTTAATTTTTTTATGCAAAGAAATTAAGTTTTAGGCAAAATAATGAATCTTCTACAAAAAAAAAGAAATTGCAACCTAGGAGTGGAATTTTGAAACCAAAAGAGACCAATTTTCAACAAAAATTTTGTATTTACCCAAAACAAAGTAAAATAATCTTTAACAAAATAGTTAAATTTTGAACAAAGAAATTAAGTTTCCATTAAAATAATAAATCTTTTACAAATAAATTGAATTTTCAAAATAACAGTTGAATTTTTAAACCAAAAATACAAATTTTCAATAAAATAGTTGAATGCCCAACCTAAATGATGAATTTCAAATCTAAAAGGTTTAATTTCTATCAGAAAAAAAATAAATTTTGAGCAAAAACAAGAACAATAAAATTTGACTAAATTAGTCATGAAGAAGATTAATATTTTACTAAAAATTATAAAGCTTTAAGAAAATACGTACATTTTCAACCAAATAATTGCTTTAAAAATAATGAATCTTCAACAAAATAGTTAATTTATTTAAGCAAAGAAATTAAGTTTTAAGTAAAATAATGATTCTTCTACAAAAAAAAAAGAAATTGCAGCCCAGGAGTGGAATTTTAAGACCAAAAGAGACCAATGTTCAACCAAAATGTTGTATTTAAGACCCAACATAAAAATTTTCATTCCAGAAGATTTAATTTCTATCAAAAAATATAATTTTTAAGCAAAAAAGGGAACAGTAAAATTTGAATAAATTAGGCACCGAGAAATTTTTAATTTAAATATATTTTAACTATTAAACAAAATATATGAAAAATTCTTTGAATAAAATTAATTTTTTCAAATTTATTTTTTATCTTTTTAAGAGTACCTTCTAGTGAACTACTAAAAAAAAATTAATGATTTTATTCCCACAACTAAGTTTATAAAAATATAAATTGAAGATTAAAATTAATTGCATTATTGAACTGAAAAATTGTCAATTTCCTTTTTAAATTTTGGGCTTAAAACCTAAATTTAACCATTCAAAAAAAATTGTAACAAAAAAGAATAATTTTATTTCGAAAATTATTAAGAGTAGGAATATTTTTATTTATTCTTCCAGAATTATTATTTTTTATTTCTTTTTTGAAATCTTATTTTCCTTCAGCTTTATCCCCAAGTTTAGAAATTGGTATATTATGGACCCCCTACAAATATGAGTCAATTTAATCCTTATGAAATTCCTTTATTAAATACAATTATTATATTATTATATGGTGCAACAATTACTTGATCACATCATTTTTTATTATTTAGAAATAAATCGAAAAGATTAATGATCAGTATTCCACCAAATAATACAAAGTTTTAACAAAATACAGAAATTAACTTTCAACTAATATAATGAATCTTCAAACAAGAAAATAAATTTTAAATCCAAAATTAAAAATACGGACATTTTATTCTTTTAAAAGTGGAAAAAATTAGAAGGAAAATTTGTTTGTGCAGATGAAGAGGAAGCCATTTTTATTTAAAGTTATTTATATAGTATTTTATAATTTTTTATAAATTTTTTAATAAATTTTTTATTTTAATAATTTTTTTATAAATCAAGTTAGAAGGAAATTTCTTTTATGAATTAAAGAAAAGAATTTTTCAACAAATATTCAACAGAGAATACGAATTTTCAAACAAATAGTTGACTTTGCCACAAAAAGTTCAATTTAAAAAAAAAAACCATCGTAATTTTTTCAATTAGCAAAATTAATATTCAAACAAAAAAATAAAGAATTTTTAAACAAGAAGCCTTTTAATCAAGTAATTGAATTTAAAAATAAATTTCTACAAAAATATTAATTTTCTACTAAGAAAGAAGAATTTTCAATCAAATACAATATCAATTCAAAGGAAAATTAGTGGACTTATGAAATAAGGAATTTCCATTTTGAATTTAAAATGAAAAAGTTAAGTTTCCAATTAAAAAAATTATCTTTTAACTAAAAAAATTCCAAAAATATTGTCAAATATTTAACTAAAAATGGAGTAGCTATGATTTCATTCAGCGAAAATGATTTTAATAAAAACGAAATTACAAGGAAATAATTCAATTCTCAAAACAAAAAATTTAATACGGAAATTTTATGCTTTTAAAAGTGGAAAGAAGTGGCAGAAGCATTTTGTTGTGTTCAAACTTTTTTTAATCATCAAAGAGAAATTTCAAACATTTTTATCGATTTAAAAGAATGGACATTTTAAAATTTAAATTGTGTGTGAAATTAATATTCTAGTTGATGCAAAGATTAAAGATTCTTTAATTTAGCCACTTTTCGGCAGATAAAGAGAAAGAAATTTTTATTTAAAGTTATCAATGTAGTATATTAGAGTATATTTATTTATTTTTCTCAAGTTGAAAGAAAATCTCCTTTTTTGAATTAGAGAAAAGAGTTGTTTTTAATCCAAAAATCAAGTGAAGAAAAGAGAGATAAAGCTTGAAGCGAACAGGGAATTATTGCAGTTGATATTATCATTCCATATATCAGCGCCAAGCGATAAATACAAAATAAGCGGTCGTCAAACTTGAAAAGTATCGGTAGACAATGCAGTTATCGATAGTCGATTTTAATGGGCTTCCAATTGGCGGTGCGGTTCAGTGTTGGTATTGTTTTCGGTCTCTCAAACAGGCGCCTCTACATATATATATATATATAGATAAAAAAATGAAAAAAAACACCCTCACGCGCCTTTTATGCTAAAAACACGGTCTCTTCAATTTAACCACATACACGCAATCCGGGAGCCGCGTTTTAATTCAGAAACGTTTGAATGGAACCGCCGTGCCGCACCGCCCCTTTACTACCAAAGCAACGCGGTGTAAACAGCAGAGCAGCGGTTTTAACGGGCTTGCTGTTTTCCAGAGAAGACCCTCTTTCTCCTCACCTCTCATGCACTCTTTTACGAGGATGCTCGCGTTTATCCATAATTTTATCTTAATTTCGTCGGGCCGCCCGGGCCAGTTCACATTCAGGTTTATGAAATTCACGGGATGACGGATTGTGCCTCTGCGGTACGTGACTCTTTCCTTTATTCTCCTCTTATTCCTTGCAGTTTGTAACATCCCTTCTGATCCTCAGGGACGCACGTGGACCCAAAATTTCACCTCAAATTTGCCCGGAACAATTTAATTTGATTTTTGGAAAGGAATTTTTTATTATTTTGAAAAATGTTGACGAAAAACTATTTTATTGAAATTTTAGAAGTTAAAAATTTTTTGGAAGAGCGTAATTGTTAAAGTGAAGCTTCTTTCGGGAAGGATTGAATTTTTAAAAAAACGTACAACCGCACGGACACACAATTATACAACCGCACGACCACACAATCATACAACCGCACAGCCACAAAACGTGTAGGCTCGCACCAACGCCCGTATGCCCGAACAGGGTCTTGATCAAAAAATACCCCCCCCCTCACTTTTTCTCACACAGAATACAAATAATTTGGCTATGTATGCATCTAAGTTTTGTAAACCAAGTTGACAAGAAAATTTGCAAATAGCGTTTCTAGGTAAACAAAATTATCGTTTTTCTAATCACGTTTCTTGTTAAATTAGGAATGACACTTAAATAATTTTTCAAATTTAAGCGAAATTAACTTAAAAACAAAAAACATCATTTAAAATTTTTTTGAAATGTATGGAAAAAGGAAATATTTTTTTAAACTGAAGAGATCAAGATATTTCCTAGAAAAATATACTTTCTATAATATGGAAAATTATTCACCAGACTATTTATTATTATAATATATATATTTATTTAATTTATGACTTGAATCCATTGCCAACTTTGTTTTAAACTATTAAAATGAACAGAAGAATTTTTTTCCACATTGTTTATAAACTTTCAAGTTAATATATTTTATGAAATATTAGTGAAAATATATTATTTTCAGGAATATACACAGTTTTGCATGCGATTAAGGGAAATTTCAAATGTCTAAAAACATCGAACTTAAAAATTCGCTACTGAAAAGTTTTATTAAAGTGCAGATTCTTAAATTTTTAATAAAATTAAATTTCTATATTGCTACGAATCTGCTTTTTCAGTAAAAAATCTCACTTAAACAAAAAATTGATTGCCTATAATTTTTTGATATTGGGAAACAGTTCTCTTCCTGATATTTTTCTGCTACACTAAAATTTTGCAACTTTTTCAGAGTTGAAAAAAATGTAATATTCATTTTAAACAATTAATTTTAACTTTTCAAGATTCCAAAATGTGTCCAAAATAATTCGAAACATTTGAAGACAATTTTATAATTCATAAATTTTTCGAAAAGTGTTGAAAAGCTCTAAATCAATTCAAAAAATATATATATTTGTAGTGAAGATTTAAAAAAAATTTAAACAAAATATACACTTTTAAATATTACGAAAAAAAATCTTTCCAAGATTATCTGAAGGTTCTAAGAGAATAATTTTTTTAAAAATTTCACATAAAGGTTTAGATGATTTTTTGTTGGAAAAAATTAGTTTCAAGTGATAATTTCTAAAGGTTTTGAAATATTTCAAAAGGTTTCGAAAAAAAATCTGGAAGTATTTAGAGGAATTTTCAAAATTTTTTTAGGATTATACAAAATTAATTTAAAAAATTCGAATAATTATAAAGTATATTCAGCAAAATCTAAGTTTTGGAAAATTTTGAAAAAATAGAAGTTTTTTAATAATTTAGGAACTTTTAAGGAGAAAGTTTTTCAGAAATTATATTGATTTTTTATCTAAAAATTATTTGATTTAGATGCAACCTTTTTTGCATAAAATGATCAATATTAAACTCTCACACAAATTTTAAAACTGAAATCACTATAATTTGAACCAGATTATTAATTCTTTAACTATTTTTTATTACTTAATTGTATTTATCTTGTATTTGTGATATTTAAAAATTGAAAGATTATTTTGTTTTAAAAAATATTACAAAACTTTTTGATTATTTTAGGTAATGATGGTGCGTTTTGCCTCAAATTGGAGCTTCAGTAATTTTAAACTAAAATTCTTATATTTAAATCCAAAAATTTTGATTCGAAATTAGGTATGGAAAATCGAGATTAAAAAAATAATTATTAGATTTCAAACATAATGTACAACTTTTTAAAAATGTGTGGTTGTGTGTATATTTTAAGTTAATTATTTTGTATTTTCAAACGACAAAAAATCATTCTGCTCCGGGAAAATTTGCAATTTTGTCACTTTTTTGTTATTTAATTTTACTGCCTTTCTTCAGAAGTAATTGGTATTTTTAATTCAAAATTATAAGATTTCAAATAACATTTACACTTTGTCAACAAATGTAGATTTTAAAGATTAAAAATTTTACTTAATATTTTTAAATTAATTAATATTGAAGAATTTTCCATTTTGAATCCTTCAAATCGAAGTATCAAAAAATGCAGACATAATTACATAAATTTCAAATAAAAACATTTGAAATTGAATAATTTGAAACTTTATATTTAAATTAAAGAATTGGTTAAAATTGCGCTTCTTAAAAATTCAAGTTTTTAATTTTTGCAAATTTACAATAAAGAATATGATTATTGTCATATGCGAGGACTTCAATGTTGAAAATTAAGAAATGAATTTAAAAAATGTATGTTACAATTTTTTTAGTCTTGAATATTATAAATTTTCGGGAGTTTTATTATTCGGAATTTTCCAATTCGACAATTTTCTAATTCTTTAAATTTTTTATTTCGAATTTTTTTTGATTATTTTACAGCGCGGGAAATTTTATGTTACGACATTTTTCACGTCTCAATATTTTTAACTTTTCTTACAAATTTATTTATTTAAATAATTATCTTAGGTCCACTTGAAAGGCATTTATTCATTAAATTTTCATGATAAGTTCTGTACCATATTCGGTGAAATGCAAAAGATAATAACACGTTTAAATTACATTAATTTCGTTAAAATAATAGGAATCTGACACTCAGTTGCGGGTTCGAATCCCAAAGCGGTCCCTTTTTTCAGTCAAACATGTTTAACAGATTTATAAGAAAAAAGTTTTTTTTCATTTTTTACAGCTATTCAAAGATTAGCTGCGAATGATCCTAACTTGAAAGTAATTTTTTCAAAATGCAGTATTTTCTGAAAAAAATGTAGGTACTCAAGATTTTTTGTTTCTACCAGGGAAGTCCTGCTCTTTCAATTAATTTTAGAAAATACATTTAAAATAAAAAACATTTACAAAATATCCGTTGTTTTTCAAAAGTTCTTGACAAAGGATTTTCCCAAAAAACTCAAGATTTAAAATTTATATTTTTTGACCAAAAATGTAACGGTCTAATTGTACATAAATAAATGCTATATATTAGTCCTAAATTTCAGATATGAATTTTCATTAATTATCAAGAATATTGTCTAAATTTAAAATTGTCCTGAGACAAAAGTAAATAATAATAACACTCGTATTCGTGTTCCAGTTTTTTGAAACTTTCCTTTCCTAGTTTATTATGAAAAAAGAGTTGTAATATTTAAAAAAGGTCCATTCCCAGCCTGCTGAACCACCTTCTCAACCTCCCTTTTTTCTTTCTTTAAACGCTCCCGCCTTTCTTAGATCACGAGATCAGATTCGAGATTTTCAGATGGCCAGTTTTGTTCTTTTTTTTCCTCCTAAGTCGCAACTCTGCTATGAATGAGTAGTCTTGTAATTCAAATATTTGAATTCATTAAGCGAGACTGTTCCTCCCCTGCCCCCTTCTACCTAACCCCTTTCCCGTTTCCCTTCCACCTTCCCCTTCCGACAATTTCTTTCATCTCGCTTCTTGGCTCTCTAGTTACCTGTTCTCTTCCATTTACGTCCTCCTAGACGTCAGTGACGAATCTCGTTCCTATTAATGACTCTGCTGACTCTCATAAATACGACCATTACTAACTGACGTTCCCGATTTCTCGACTTTAACGTGGAATAATAAGTGAGCTAGCTCTTTAAGGCTCTTTGCTTTTTATTATCAACAGTTCTTGGCAATGGCGAATCGAGAGACACAAATACTGACGCAATTCGAATTCAAATCGTCTTTGAATATTAAAATGTTAAATAAGATTTCAAAAAGAGAAAAGAAATTAGAATATTTTATTTAAAGAGCTGACTGTCATCGAGGTTAATTCACTAGTTTCTTATCCAAGCAAAAAATGACGAAAAACCATAATTTTTCATTTTTATACCTATTTGAGCCTATCCGAATCTATCCGTTCCTATTTTATCCTATTCGATTCAATCTGATTCTATTCAATCTTACGTAATTCTATCTGATTCGGTCCCATTCTATTTGAATCTTTTCGATTCTATTTTGTTATATCCGAAACTCTCCGAATCTATCCGATACTAGACAATAATAGCCGCATTTATCCAATGTGATACCATGCGATCTCATATAAGGATATTCCATTTTATCTGAACCTATCTATTTCTGCTAGTTCCTATTTCATTATATCTGATTTTACTAAACTTGATCTGATTCTATCTGATTACATTCGATTCCAGCTAATTCTAAATCGATCATTTCCAAACTTATTCGACTCTATATGATTTTATCCAGTTATATCCAATACTGTCTGATTCTGTCCAATTATATTTGAATCGTTTCAATTCTATTTTATTCAATCCGAATCTCTCCGATCCTATTAGATTCAATCCGATTTTATCCAATTTTACGTAATTCTATTTGATTCTGTCCTATCATATTTGAATCTATTCGATTCTACTTGATTATTTCCAAGCATTTCCGATTCTATCTGATACTAAATAATCATAGCCTATTGGATTTTATATGATTTTATCAAATTTTATCCAAAACTGTCTGATTCAGTCTAATTTTATTCGAATCGATTCAATTCCATTCGATTATTTCTGAACCTCTTCGATTCTAACTGACACTAGACAATAATAGCCGCGTCTATCCGATCCTATATAAAGCTATCACATTCTATCTAAAACTATCTGTTTATTTTAGGCCCTATTGTATTCCACCTGATTTTACCAAATCTTATTTAATAAGATTCTATTTGATTATATTCGATTCTAGACAATCATATCACATCACATTTGATCCTATTTTGTTCTACATATAATTCTATACAGTTAGATCGGATTCTATCCGATCCTGTTTGACCCCATTCGAAACTTTTCGATTCTGTCTGTTCAAAAAAAATTATATTTAATTCTGAAAATGTTCATCCAATCCTTTTTGATTCTATCTGATTCTATCCCATACTATATAATTATATCTGCTTCTATCCGATCTTATCCAAAGCTATCAAATTTTATACGATCCTAACATAATCTATCTCAACTTATTAAACTCTGTCCGATCCTATTCTATTTTTACCAAATCGAATATAATGCTGTCAGATTGTGTCATATTGTAGTTGATCCTATCCGATTTTATTCAATTCTATTTGATTCTACTCAATCATGCCCAATTATAAACCATTGTATTTCAAAATATCCGATTATATCTGACTCTTTTCGATTCTATCTTGAAATGTATAAGTAAATTCGCTTTTATTCGTTCATATCCGATCATATCCTACCTCACCCGATCCAATCCAAATATATCCCATTCTATCCGCGAACTCCCCGAAAATGTAAGGATTTTCATCCAGGGATAACAAAATTTAAAAACGACAAAAAACCATAATTGTTTATATTTTTACTACCTGCTTTCTACTTTTTATGGGTATTGCCTTATAAAATACATTACGAAAATTCTTACATCATTTTTACATATTATTAAGTGAAATAAGATTGCAAAAAGAGAAATATAACTGGAATAGTCTCTTTAAAGAAACGTGTTAAAACTGACATCAAGATTTTTTTATTAATTTGTTATTAAAGTGAAAAAAATGACAGTGAAACCTAAATTTTTATATTTTACACTATTCGATCCGAACCGATTCTATCCGAGCATACCCCATTCCATTTAAGCCTATCATTTTCTATACAGTCCTATGTGGTTCTATATGAACCTACTCAATTCTGATTGATTTTATGCGAATCTATTTAATTCTGTCCGATTCTAAATGATTCGGACTGATCCTATCCGAATCTTTCGGATCCCATTCGAATCTATTTTATTTTATCTAATTTTGCCAGATTCTACCTGATTATTTCCTATTATATTTAACCCCATCCTATTTGATCCCATCCAATTCCATCTAATTCCACGCGATCCTATTTGGGCCTATTTGATTTTATCCGATCTTATCCGACTATATCCAATAATATCCGATTTGAGTCTACCCAATCATATCCGATTTTATCTGATTATATCCTAACCTATCGAATGGCTTTAGGAAGCATGACATTTTCCTATAAGTTGAAAAAACTTAAAAAAAATTAAAAATGGCTATCAATTTAATACTTTAAAAGCAACCCATTTTTGCACTTTTTAATAAAAATTTTTTAATTTCCTATATAAATGAAAGTGGCCTTAGACATTATACGATGATACCAAAAGTCAAAAATGTTTAAAAACTTTGATGTAGTAGTTACATAAATATTGAAAAATGTTAATTTCTGAATTCGACAATAAAAGATTTAGAAAATTTGCTGTCAAAAGAATTGTGGATTAAAGAAGCTTCAGATGATTTTATAATTTCTAAATTTTGAGAAGATTCAAGATGACCGTCAATTAAAAAAAAAAAAATATATATATCTAAAGTCTGCAGTTATCATTGAAATATTTTTAAACTTGGCTTAAAGAATCATTTCGAATTTATGAATCAGATTATCGCATAAGAAGGAAAAAATAGAAACACAGTAGGCCGAAATAGTTTCCGTTAAAAAAACAATTGTCACCATTTATTTAATTAAAGATTTCTAAAGTTTGAAAAGATCTGTGTGTTTAGATTTTAGAGACCATTTTTAAAAAATTGAGTTTAACAAAAACATTTCACAAATTTTGTATTTAAGTTGAATCTTGAATGTCGCTTGACAATATTTTTTCATGAATAATTTTTAAAAGTCAATCTACGTAAATAGAATTTCTACGAATAAGAAAATTTTCTGAGAAAAGAATGAACAAAATAGCCTAGAATAATAAGTTAAAAATTTGTACTTTTTTGATAGTGATTTAAACAAAGTAAAAAAGAAAGAAGATAAAAGAAATAAAAAAGAAAGAGTATTCGAATACTTTCTTCTTTTTCTGTGCTTTTTTTTTTAATTTGTTTTTTTTTTTAATTTAGACATTTGAAATCCTGTTTTTCAAATTTGATAGATTCTTAAATGAGGTGGATTTTTGAAATTGTTTTATTTTTTTATTTAAAAAAGAATGGTATAAAAATACGAGAGCAAAAAAGGGAGCGGGATTTTGAGACTGCGACAATTAAACAATAATGTTTGGCTCTAAACAAAAATGTAAATTTTCATTTATTCTGAATTTATTTTTTAAATCAGTATTATGTTGTAAATTTGTAAGTAATTAAAAAAAAGGAATATGAAAGGCAAAAAATGCGAATTTTTGTAAACACTTCAATACAAAGAAGTCTCAGCTGCTGAGTGATTGTGATCTATTTCATGAAATATTTTGGATTTTCTTTTTCGAAAAAATGTAAATAATTTTCTCAATGATTAATTTTTTTTATTTCATAAGCCAAATATTAAATATTCCATCTACATGAAAATTGTAACGTAATAAAACTTTTGTTGATGTTCAATAGAATTTGCATGTTTCTCTAAAACTGAAGAGATGACTATTATACAGTTTCATAATTACTAGTGAAATAAAGATTGCTACTCAAGTAGAGCAAAATTTACGAAATTTAAATTAGACCAAAATCCAAATTAAAAATCCCATTTAACGTTCAATATGTTTTTTATTTTTATTTTATTGTAATTTGATGGTCATAAAAATAAAAAAGACAAAAGAAAGGAAGAAAGAGAAGGAAGGGGATGTGGTTGGCTGCCTTCTCGTTTTTCTTTCCTCTTTTTTATTTTTTTCCGAAAATTTTATTATTTTTTTTCAGATTACAATAGGGTTTTTTTGGTTTTCGTTTATTCGTTGTGGTCCAAATTTTTTCGTTGGATTCTTGTTTTGTTTAACAGGATTTTGCATCAAGTAGAGCAGTTAAATTCTTGTGCCATAAATGTCTACTTAAAGAACATATTACTCTCAGTTCATGTTATTGCCTCATTATAATTTCCAGCACATTCTTGCTAATGTTCAAAAACAAGATTATTTTCTTATTAGCAAACATTTGTGTACAATATGTAGGAAGTTTGGTCATTTCAGTTAATGGACGTCAATGATGCCAGTTTGTGGAAGGGAGAAAAAAAAAGTTGAAAAACGATTCAAGATTTTACGTAATCATAAATCTTGTCAGACGAGTAGAGTACCCTCATGCAAGTCGCGTGGATAAAACTAGTGGTACCGTTTTTATGCGTAGAATGAGATGGTAATTTGAAAGACCGGCTACTGGTATTAACGCCAAATGTTTCTATTGAGATTAAAAAAAAAAAACTGAATAAATAAATAAAAAAATTTTCATTAAAAAGAAAAGAAAATAATTTTCCTCTTTTGGACAAAAAGATAAAAGAGGAAAGAAAACTGAGAAGGCAATCAACCAAATCCCCTTCCTTCTCTTTTTTATTTCCTTCCTTTGTTTTTATTTTTGTCCAAAGAAAAAAAATATTTTACTTAATTTTTCGGGAAAAATTTTATCTTTTAAAAAATTTCGATAGGAAAATTTTATGGTGGTTGTCCAAATTTGGTCGTTGGATTCTTGG
>NC_046659.1:161045628-161069393 GCF_010883055.1 Belonocnema kinseyi
CTATCCATTAAAAGTATTCTTCCTTATTTATTAAAAAAACTTTAAATTTTACCAAATTTCAACTTTTTAATTTAAATGATGATTGATGGGAAAAATCAAGAGCCGGAATCTGTTGGACATCTATAAGAATAATCAGCAACATTTCTTATACAAAATACAATTATTATTATTTTAAAAAATCTTCAACTGAAATTGGTTCACAACAGTTTTTTTCATACTCATGAGTTTCTTCAAATTTTTCCCATCACCCCTTGTATGAGAAATAATGCTCTAAACTTGACTGTTCTTAAATGTACCGAAAATTCCTGACATTTTTTATATTTTTCAGTCGGATAAGCACAAAATTTTTTTTACATAAACGTCTTTAAACTGATTGACGTAGAATACTTTTCACTTTCATGTGACTGTTTTTTTATTGTGCTAGAATTTTTTTTACTGAGTATATAAGCTTCAAAGGCAGATGCCTATAATTTTCTCACCGATGGTAAATTCACATGCATATGCCAAGCCCTTCAATTTGCAAAAATCCCGAAAAGAATCATACTTGAAGAACAGGTTTCAACATTGTGTCCTAAACACGCTATTTCCTTATTTTTCTTATTCTTTGTAAGCAAAAATACGAAACTCTAAACTAATTTTTTTTTCTTTATATACATCTGCATATGAAAAACATGCTACTTGAGTCTCTTTCGAAAAAGTCTGATAATTTTCAACTATTAGAAACTCTGTAAAATAAAGTGTGTTCACTAATAATATTTCAGGAAATATTGTATCAGTTAACAAGGGGGGGGGGGATTCGTCTATTTAAGTTTTTTTCTGTTTCTATCGTTAGAAAAATTTTTTTTAAAAATGCACATAACTTTTTTTAATCATTTACAATGGGCATTATTTTTGAAAAAAATCTGGTTGAAAGATTCAAACACAAAAAAAAATTTCAAAATTTGTTTAAGAATTTTTGTGTGTAATAAAACTCAGGCACTATATCTATTGCTGTGAGTTTTTTCAGATTTTTAATTTTGGGGGATTTTAAGCTGAAATATTGAAAACAGTAATTTTGATATTGAGGTGGCCTAAATTTAATCATGTAAAAATCAAAGTTTCGATTTTTTGTGGTAACCCCCCCCCCCCCAATAATTTTTTCGTTTATCGAAAAGAGAAACAGCGCAATTTTTTTTGGACTTTAACTTGTGCTGCCGGACTTTTGAATTAATATAGGATTTTAAATGGAAAAAGCTGAATTTTCAAAAGAATGGAAAAAAGAACTTGTTATGAACTTTTTATAAATTCTTAAAGATTATTACAACCATATTACAACTTCTTAAAGATTATTTTAAGAATAATTTTCAAATAATAACCTCTGGTGTATATAGAACCTATCCCCTTTTATTGTGACCATAAAATGCCTAAAAAATTCAAAATAGCAATTTTATGCTAAATTCATGCTAAAGACGGTATTTTTAGAATAATTCTAAATTGTTTAAATAGTTATTAATTATTAAACAAATTTTTCGCCCCGTGTAAATCATGAAAAGTTATCAACTCTTAGGGTCAATTATACAAATTTAATAAAGGTCAATATCCAGTAATAATTTAAACAATTTTGATTGGGGTAAGCATTTTTTTTATCCTTAAAATCTTAAAAGTATTATTTAAAGGAAATAATGACAAATTAAAGAATGTTGGAAACAATATATTTTCAAAGGATATTTCAATTTTAATTACTTTCTATAATTTCAAGGAGAAAAAATTGTTAAAAATAAATAAAATTTAAAAACTTTTTATAATTTATTGTGAATGGTAAGAATTTTTAACGATTTAAAAGGCAAGAAAAATTGTTTGAAGAATTTTCAATTATTTGGAAATACTTATATATTCGTTACTTTTTGATTGAAAATAATTCATATTGCAAAAATTCCAAAAAATGCCGTCTATAGCATGGATTTTAAAGAAAACTGCTATTTTCCATTTTTTGGGTAATTTTCCAGGCACAATAGAAGGTTTTTCGGGTTGTCAAAATTAACGTTTATTGTGTAAAAATTATTATTTTTCTTAATATTTGAATATCTAGCTTCTTGCATTTAAAACTCTATTTTAATTTTAAGAGCCCGGGCGCACAGGTTAGCATTGAAAGAAAACTTCGCTATTTCTTCTTCCGAAAAATATAACCCCCCCCCCCCCTGTATCAACAAAAATCGACAACATTCGTGCGAAAACTTTCTAAAATCAAAGTTCAACGGATCGACAATCGTAATTTTACGATTGTGAAATCGCTTTCGTTAAAGCTCTTTGAGCTTTAACGAACACCTTCTCATCACGCATATCGTGTTTCGCAATCGACTTTTTTCCAATTGTCAACGTTTTGACATTGCACTCAACACTTTTTTTATTAAATATAATACATTTTTTATGTAACTCTGCCTGGGTATGCTTATTCAGATATTGAAAAATAAAGCACAAATTGTATTTATTATGATTGCTTTAATATTTGTTTCTCATTTTGCTTTAAATTATATTCTTAGCTGTGCTGAAACATGTATCATTTCAATAAATTTATATGACTAGAATTCATAATATGCATGAAAATTGAAACATACTAATTCTGATTTCCTTGTTTTTATAATTCCTTTGTCTAAAAATGATCAATAACAAATTTATAGATCTTTTTAGGCGAACAACTTTTGTCTGTTAATTATAGTAAGTACTTTGTGCCGTTTTTTCAAAGAAATTTAATTTTTTTATTTCTAGTGTTATTTTTTATGCCCACAACAAAAACTACGTGGCCTTTTAAAAATTATTTATGAAAAATTTTAATGAGTTTTTAGTATTTTTTGAAAGAATAACTTTTATCTATTTATTGTTTCATAGCTTATGTAGTTTGTCAAATATTTTATATTTTCATTATTTTTTATGCCTAAAACCAAAACTGCGCATCCTATAAAAATTATTTTAAAAAATTTGTAGCTCTATTTTGAATAAACAAGTTTTGTCTCATTTCTTTTTGATCAGGTACTGAAATTTACGAAATTAGGTTGCTGAAAATAAAAAATTACGTAACTTTCATATTAAATTTACTAATTTTTTTTTAACTTCAGAAGCGGTTTTTGAAAATTCCGTATATTTTTCTGAAATTCTTAAATGGTAACAGAAATGTAAGTTATGGTGGCGTAAAGAAATGCGCAGTTGCATGCGCACTCCTCGCTTCTCGAGCGCGTGTGGCTAGCAGACGAAGCATGACGGTTCAGTATTGGTGGTAATCAGCGCATTGAAAAGTTTCGTTATGATTTTTTAAGTAAGGGGCGCATTTTATTCTTGTACAAATTTTTTTGGAACATCACACGCTGAACAAACCTGGCGAGTAAAAACGAACCTGGCTAACAACAATTTTCTTTTAAGCAGAGAATTTTATTGATTAGGGAAACTGTCAAGCAAAATCAATTTGAAATTTTTTCAATTTTAATTCGCAATTAGTTTATTTGGTTTCTAATAGATTCTAATTTTAAAATTTCACAATTTTGTGATTTTTCTCTATGAACATTAATATGGTCAGGGAAAATGAAAAATTGGTCAGTTGGAAATAAGAGAAAATTAAAAATAAAGTTTTTGAGTAACCACACGGTATAATATTCTTGTTAGTGATTGGTTTGCCTTGTATTTATATTTATTTTTTTGCAGTGGCTTTCGCCAAAATATTGGTCGTTTAGTTATAAATTTTATTACTTGTTTGAAAATTCATCAATTTTGTTGAAAAGACATCCTTTCTGACTGAAAATTGCTTTTTGTGTTAACAATTCAACTAGTTTCAATGGTAAAAAGTAAAACAAAATGTTTTTTGGTTGAAATTTCAACTATTTATAGAAAATTTCTCTTTCTATTTAAAAAAGTAATCTATTTCACTAGAAATGGCATTTGGTTTAAAATTCGAGAATTTGTTATTAAAGTCTTTTTTCTTCTTTGTAGAAAATTCAGCTGTTTTATTGAAAATTCATATCTTTGGGTTGAAAATACAACTATTCTCATAGACCATTTTTTTCTCATTTGAAACTCATATTTTCATGCGGAAAAGTGAAACTGAAATATTTTTTGGATAAAAATTCAATTAATTTTTTTTAATTATTTGTCTTTGACTTAAGAACATATTTATTTTAGTAGACATGAAACTTTTCCTGGATAAAAATGCAACTGTTCTTATAAAAATCAAACCATTCTTTTTTCTCAAAAAGTTGCCCTTTTTAATTAAAATTTCGACTTTTTCGTTGAAAGATAGTATTTTTGCTCTGAAAATTGAAGTATAATTTTTGTGGAAGATTGACTTCTTGTTGCAATCTCATATTTTGATGTTAAAATGTCAAAATATAGTATTTTTCGAATGAAAACTCAATTTTTTTCAGTTTTTATTTTTGATTTAAAAATGCATCCGTTTTAGTAGGGATTTCATCTTTCTTGGATAAAAATGCAACTGCTTGCTTGAAAGTTAATCTGTTTGAGGATACAAAGTTTTTCGTTGAAAATTTTGGTTGAACCAATTTTTTAAGAAATCATTTTTTTAGGCAGTATTCGTATTTCAGTTGAAATTTATTTCTTTTTGGTTGAAGGTTTAGCTATTTTGCTACAAATTATTTTTTTCCCTACAAATTCATATTTTCTGTTTGAAAATTCAATTTGTTGCGAAAAAATTACACAAGAATATTATTTATAATAAATAAAATAACATATTGTGTAAATTTTGTGAGTAAAGTTCTCTAAACATGTAATGTATGGAGACATTATTGATGGGTTCATTAATTTTAATATAAATTTGCAGTAAATAGTTGTCTTAAAAATAAAAATGTAAGTAATACTATATACAAAGAAGTTTATACGTACATAACTACGTTATACAAATGTTTATAACAGTTTCTGGAATACTGCAAAAAATCTAAAAAAAAATCAAGAAAGTACTTAAGACTTCTAGTTAAAATAATCTTAAAGAATCAACAGTTAAATTATAAAAAATACTTTTTTTTTATTTTTTCAAAATTAAACACAGTTAAAATTCTCTTTTTTTGTTCAAATTATAACTTCTAGACGAATAATGATATAAAATAATTGAAACATGACTTTTCAAGGGAAAGAGTGTTGCCTTCATGAAAAAAAAAATGTTGCATGTAATTATCGCGAAAAAATGCCTAATTTCCCGACCTCAAAATTACCAAGAAATTTTCTGGAAAGTCGTAGTCGAAGCTGTAAAAAATATATAACTGCCCAAAAAGTGCCAATGTTATTAATGAAAAGTCAACTCTCACGTGTGATAATGATTTTTTATTAAAAAAGGTTACATATTTCGAAATCAAAATTTTCAAACTTGTATAAAAATTTTACGAGAAGCACATTTTACAGCACGAAGTACGATGATCGTCGCATGTTGGCTTTTTGCATTTCACGCAGCAAATGTTAGAGTCTGAAGAGTCTAAAAAAAATTTTTTCGTTAATTTTTGTGTACCTCGAGTTTTTCTGGTGCATTCCGCTCACGATAAACGTTTTAAAACGAAAGATAAAAAAAATTTTGCTTACACTTTTGAAACATGGTCCCCGTATACGTGGGTCTTTTTCGTCTAAACAAAATTGGACTTTTCTGCCACTATGGTTACACTGACACTGCCGCGCCGAGAATCAGTAGGCGAATCCTTAGGGTCTATAACTTTTTTTGCAAAGCAACAGTGGCGACCTGTATACACAATTTCGAAAATAACAGCTACATTTGATTTTCGGCTGGACACAAATGACCCAGGTTTACGGGATAAGGGATATTAAATGGCAAAAAGTTCTTATCATAAATGTGGGCTTTGATTATATATTTAATACAATGCGTGTACATATAGCATAGATACATAAAAAGTTGTTACTCTTAACTTATATTTTCTTTCCATTTATTTTTTTAGGACAAATATAGACATCGTGTTTTATATTAAATTAATAAACCAAACCAATTTTTTTAACCTCTACAAATTTTCAGTTACAGTAACTGAAAATTCCTAAACTGTAGCATAATTTTGTGATGCACATGACTGGAGTGTATTTATAAAACTCAGAGGCTGCTAACAACTACTAAAATTATGAAACATACAAGAAAATTCAGGTTCAAACGTCTATTTTCCCTGTTTTTCTAAAGAAGGCGTATCCTGATGAATGACCGTAAGTTGAAGATCGAGAGGTGCATGTTTTCCTGATCCTCGGACTGATACGACTATGCGTGATCAGTGCAGACCATATGTAGTTGCACTCTTGTTGCACATCCTCCTGGACCAATCAGGTGTCTCGTTACACACGTGTGTCGTGTAACTACCGCCAGCTTATAACCACGTGCAACAATCTGAAACACGTATCTGGGCGTGCATAATAAACGAAAGAGCTGGAGAGGAATACCAGTGGGTGGGAGTGAGACAGAAGTAGAGCATTTTCGCAGTTAAGGACCGTGTCTCTCTTCTATCGAGGGAGTCATCTCTAATTTGGTGTATTGTACATATATACTCTTATGTGTGTGTACCGAAGCCATATGCAGAAAAAAGGTACATTCGTGGAAAAATATGTATTATACATGCATAAATACATATGTACATGCATACACGCAAAAATCCAAATATATGCATACATGCATACATACATACATACATACATACATACATACATGCATGCATACAAAAATTCGCATATGCATACATACATACATGCATACATAAATGCATGCATACAAAAATACACATATGCATGCATGCATATATAAATAAATACATATATACATATATGCATGCATATATGCATACAGGAAGGCATTTAGAGAGACATATGTGGTAGCAAATCTTGGGAGAACTTACTAATAATACACCTTCGCAATACTCACTTGCGTATAATAATTGGTTAGTATCCACCTTCTACAACTGATGAAATCTCCTTTCCAGTCAGAGTTTATAATTACAGATTCTTAGTGTATTCAACGCCTTGTCCTTATAAAGACCTTTGTTTTTGAAGACAAAGAAAAAATTTCATAGATTTTTCTGAATTTATTCAGATATGAGTGATTCTTTACTAAGGTTTTTTTAGTTGTACTTGGTGGGAATTATTATCATTTTTACATTCTCATAATTTATGATTGAGAAAGTATTAGAATTTTTTAATTTTAGCACCACAGTTTTTTAAAGGGTATCCACGTCTTGAGATCACCTGAATCGGAAAATCAAGTTTTTACGATAGTTTCTGTCTGTCCGTCCGAACATGACACAGTGGGGAAAAGTACATTTTTTTGTTTGAAAATTCGATTCCGGCTGAACCTGTAAATCGATTCGGATGTTTTTTTTTTAAATAAGCTGATAAAATTTCGAAGAATGTTGTCAAACCTGATTTTCAGTTTTTTATAGATAAATAAATTTGACGGAAAAAATGCCAAATTCTTACACTCAACGCTTCGATAGGTTATTTTGCAAGAAATCTGAATGAAAACAATATTTCTATATGAAAAAATTTTTCTTGAGACTATTCTTATTAATAATATAAACAAGTTTAATAAACAAACACATTATTCAGGCATACGTCTTCAGAAAAATTCGTTTTTTTCTATGTCAATTTAAAAAAATTAGGAACCTCTGAAAAATTTTAGAAAATCCATAATTTTTTGATGAATATAATGATTTTAACAAACAAATTTAATTAACAAATGCATTATTCGAACACTTATCGACGGAAAACTTTTTTTTTATGCCAAACATCTTAATTGGAAACTTCATGATAATTTTAGCAATATCCATCACTATTTTATCATTTTTTCAAAAACAAATTTAATAAATAAATGCATTATTCGGGCATCTTTTGACCAAAAATTCGTTTTTTTTCGATGTGAGTTCTTTTGATTGAGAGCGTCATGTTAATTTCAGCAACATTCATAATTAGTTAATAAATTTTATGATTTTCCTAACAAATTTAATAAACAAATGCATTATTTGGAAATTTGTCGACGGAAACATTTTTTTTTTCAATGACAGTCCTTCCAATGCGAAACTTTACGATGCTGTTAGTAATATTCACAATCAGTTAAATAATTTTATATTTTTTTTAAACAAATTTAATTTAAAAATGCATTATTCGGGCATTTGTCGACGTAAAAGCTCATTATTTTCGATTTCTGTCCGCTTAATTGAGAACTTCATATTTATTATAGAAACATTCATAATTAGTTCATAAATTTCATGACTTTTCATACAAATTTAATAAACAAATGGATTATTTGGGCATCTGTCAACGGAAATCTCGTTTTTTTCAATATCAGTCCTTTTATTTGGGAACTTTATGATAATGAAATTATTCAAAAAGAAAAAAATATTTTTAAACAAAAATTTCTCTTAGGAGTATTCTTGGTAATAGTATAAACAAATTTAATAAACAAATGCATTATTCTAGCACTAGTCAACGGAAAAATTCGTTTTTGTCAATGCTAGTCCTTTTAAATGGGAACTTTATTATAATTTTAGCAACATCCATCACGATATAATAATTTTTTTTAACAAATTTAATAAACAAATGCATTGCTCGGGCATCTGTTGAAAAAATAACTCGTTTTTTCAATGTCAGTCCTTTTAATTGGGAACTTTACGATAAGACTTCTAAGTGTCTCCAGTTTTTATATTATATATAATTTATTTATCACAATTACTAAATGTATTGTGCAACGATTCCTTGTATTCAAACCCTTTTGTATTGGCCAACTGTTAGTACGGAATAAAAAAAAGGAATTTTTTTCTGAAATGAAAAGGGCTGAAATTTAAAAAAAAAACTAGTTTTCACGTCGTTTCACTTTTTTAATTAAATTTGTTTAACAAAACATAAAATTAATTAGCTAATTATGAATGTTACTAAAATTATCGTATAGTTCCCAAATAAAAGGATTGAAATTTAAAAAAACTAGTTTTTCTGACGACAAATGTCCGAATAATGCATTTGTTTATTGAATTTGTTAAAAAAATCATAAAGTATCAAAAAATGATCAATTTTTCAGAAATTATCATGAGTTTCCAAATTTACAAAAATTGGTACCAAAAAGAATTAATTTTTCTGACGAACAATGTCTCAATAATGCATTTGTTTATAATATGAACAAGAATAATCATTAGAGAAATTTTTTCTATTGAAATATTGTTCCCATTTAAATTTCTTGCAATATAACTTTAAGAAATTTCAAATTATTTGAAATTGTAGAAAATAAATTTTCAACAAATCATTTGTTTACGAATAATTTTTTTGTTTATTGTATCATGATGGAATATCTTCATATAATGTAAATCTATAAATCGTCGGCGATTACAACAATTTTCCTATTATTGACGAGCACCGGGAACGTCAAGTCGAAAAATTGTCATGTTTTCGTTATATTTATTTATTTATATAAAATTGAAAAAAGAGCCATTTTGGATAAAAATTCAAATAGTGAGCGCATTTAAAAAATTATTAAGACCACTTTTTTCTAAATTTGACAATTCTATGTACGGATATTTATATTATTAAAAAGGACGAACAATTTATCCTGATGACTTTTTTCAATAAAAAAACTTGTCAGAGTTGTAACATTTTCAAAACTTTAAAAATTAATCAAAAATCAAAATTTTAAACCAAACAACGCACAATATGAAAAAAAAGAAAAAATTCCTTTTTGAAAGGCCTAAAAGATTATAACGACAAATTTTTGGATTTTCTTTGCAAATCGAAAATTCAAATTTCGATTGCACAAAAAAAATCAAAAAAATTTATTTTCTGGTCAAACTATGCAGGATACGGAAAAAGATGAGATAACAAAAATTGTGAACCAAAAAAATATCTACAAATTCGTTAATAATCACTTGTTGATAGGACGCGTACTTTCTATTTTATTACTGAAAATTAACATTCAAAATAAAGAATAAATGAAAGATTTGTGGAAACCCGACGCAACTTACAAAAAAGAATGATTCAACCAAATTTGTTTATGCAAAAAAGAACTGCAAATTTCGGACCAAACGAACAAAAAGATAAAAAAAGTCTGCAAAACCTTTAAAAAATCCTGTAAAATATCTTACCCATTTTCTAATAAGGCTTGCAACCTCTTTTTTATTTATCGTAATAGATAGCCTGAAATTCGAAAAATCCAATAATACGCCAAAAGTCGTGAGATATGTAAAAATCTAAAAACAGGTTTTAAAGATATTTCCTTTGTCCATAAAAATAGTATGAAAACCAAAATTCTATTTTTCTATTGAATTCGCGGAATTCCTGAAATTTAGAGAAGTCACGGAATTCGCAGAATTCATGAAATTCAAGAAACTCGAAAAATTTATTAAACTGACGCAATTTATGTCATTCAAGAAATTCATGAAAACCATGGAATTTACGGAATTTATATTGATAAATTAATTCGCGCAATTCATGGAAATAAGTGAATTCGCGACATTTATGGCATTCATGAAATTCTTGGAATTTTAGTAATTCACGAAATTCATGAAAATCGTGGAATTTATGGAATTCGCGGAATACTCTTAATTTGTAGAATTATCGAACTTATCGGAATTCATGTAATTCGCGGAATTGATAGAATTCAAGGGATTAACAGAATTGCAGAATTCATGTAAATTAAGAAATTCAAAAACTTAAAGAAATACACCGAATATATGAAATTTGTAAAAGTCCATGAATTTTATACATTCCACGAATTTCTCGATATTCATAAATTCCGTGTACTCCATGAATTCCATGAATTTCTTTAAATTCATGAATTCCTTTCGATTCCGTAAATTCCTTGAATTTCGCGAATTCCTCAATTCCCGTGAATTCTTTAGATTCCGTGCATTCCGTGAATTGCATCAATTCCCTGATTTTGTAGAATTTCATGAATTCCGTAAATTCCGTGACTTCTCTAATATTCGTAAATTTTCTGATGTTTTTTTAATTCGGTGAAATTCCGTAGGTTTCGAAAATTAATTGAATTCGTTGAATTCCGCAAACTGAATGAATTCCTTGGATCCGCGAATTCCGCGAGTATTATGAATTCAGGGAATTTCCTGAATTTCGTAAATCCCGTTAATTCCACGAATTCCTTGTATTCTATGAATTCCGTAAAACTTTTGCTTGAAAATTTAATTATTTTATTGAAAATTACACTATTTTGCTAGCCATATTTTTTACGTAAAGTTAATTATTTTCTATAGAAAAGTCAACTGTTATATTTTTGGTGCAGAATAATTCTCTTTTGGTAGAAATTCTACTATTCAGTTAAAAATGTAATTATTTTGTTGAAAATGTAATTACTTTGATCAAAAGTCAGCACCTGTAGTCGAAAATTCAACTGCTTTGTTTAAAACTCGTGTTTTTGGAAAATCCTTTCTTTAAGATTAATAATTGATATGTCGTTAGAAGAGTCATCTTTTCATTAAAAATTTATCTCTAATGGTTGAAAATTACTTTTTTTTAAAGTTTTATTCCAATATTTTTGATTCCGAATGTATGGCCTTTGGTTAAACATTTAGTTATTTTGTTCGAAGTTCGGTTATTTTGTTAAAAAGTCTTTTTTTATTGATAGACAGTTAGTTTTATTTGAAAAATTAACTATTATCAGGGTGGCCCCGCCCAAGAGAAGTGGAGAAAAAAAACCGAGAGAGAAATACTGGACCTAAAGATTGCCCATTTTTCATAATTCGCACGTTCCCTCAATTTTGAAAGTGTTTAGAATAATTAGGCTTCATATTGAAAAATTATCAAATTGGACGATTTCAGGTTTGAATTTCGGAAATAGGAGAATGTCAAAACATTAAAAAATTATTACTTTAAGGTTAGTATTTTAGAAAATAGATAATTTAAAATTCAGAAAAATGCAAATTGTATTGTTTATAATTAAGAGCTTTCAAAATAAATACATAATTTGAAATTTAAAACTTTTGAATCAGAATAATGTTAAATTCAAAGCAATTAAAATTTTTAAATCTGAAATTAAAAACTTTCAAAGTCAAAGCTTTTGAAATTCTAGAATTTTAAATTAATAGAACATCCCCCGATTTTTTCCGGTTCTTACGAATGGGGCCACCCTGATTAGATTAAACTTTTTACAAACAAATTAATTAACTTTCAACCAAACAAAATATGACTTTTCAACAGAATAGCTAAACTTTCAAACAAAATAATTAAATTTTTAACCAAAACAGATGAAAAAGGAACCAACAATATAATAGTAAACGTAAAAAAATATTAACTTTCAACCATCAAAGATAAGCTTTCAATAAATGTATAAGTTTTCTAACAAAATATTAATTATTAATCTTAAAAGACGAATTTTCTATCCAAAAAGACGCATTTTCAAGAAAACATTTGAAATTTCATAAAAATAATGAAATTTTTAACCAAATCAAATTAATAACATTTTCAACAAAATAGTATAACTTTTAATTTAAAAAAATAATTTCGAACCAAAAATATAACAGTTAATTTTTCAAATAAAAACAATTGTCTATCAATAAAAAAAGACTTTTTAACAAAATAGCCGAACTTCCAACAAAATAACTAAATGTTTCACCAAAGGAGATACATTCGGAATCAAGAATATTATAATAAAGCTTTTTAAAAAATCAACTACCGCTCAATTTCGTAAATTGCGTGACTTCCTTGAATTCCCTAATTTTTTTTAATTCTTTGAATATCGTGAATTGCTTACATTCCATGCATTTCCTCAATTCCTCGAATTTCGCGGATTCTGTTAATTCCATGAATTCAACCAATTCCAGGAAATCTGTGATGTACGGGCGTATTTTTACTCGTCGAATACCTTGAATTTCGTGAATTCTATGAACTCTACGAGTTTCTTGTATTATAAATTTGCATTATAAAATTCTAATACATGGAAGGTACTATACCAATTCCAGAATTTAAAAACTACAACATTATTTATTGCTGCGTTTTTTTACGTTTTGTCAAAATTATTAAAGCTGCAATAATTTTCCAAATTTTTCTTACGTTCGATTCTTGGCAATATATATTTTATCTATCAGGCAAATAAGTAGCTAAAATTTCAAAGAAATCGATTATGTAAAGATCTGGCTTGTGTGAGACCGACATGGAACCCACCATAAGTGGTCTAAAGTATAGCTCTCTCCATTTCTCTTGGTTTCCCCTATAATTAGAAGTGGTTTATTATCTGCAATAATCGCAATATAAGACCAACAATGTAGAAAATATATAGAATAAAAAAATCTAAAGAAAAAAATATCTTGTATTGTTGAATGTTACATTTCCATTGTTATTGTAACAGACAACCAATTTTTACGAAAAAGATGCACAGTATTCCAACAGAAATTTTTGACGTTTTCAAAACTTCTAACATCACAAAATGTAGATATAATGAAAAAGAAAGGAAAACTTGTGTTTACCAAATTTACGAATTTGGTAACCATTGGGAATATTTAAAAAAGAATTTAATAAACTTTGTACATTTTTAAGATTCTGTGAATAGAATTATGCAATAATAAAAAACAATCACTAAAACTTTGTATTAATAACGGAAGAGATTAAGGAAAACTTATTAGACACTTATTAGACGACTTAAGTAGAGATTTATAATTTATAAAAACAGGCTCATACATCTGTTATATATTTGACACATCGTGTATGAAATATTATAGAATTCACAGAATATTACAAATTATCAATGTAATTGAAGAAAATTATTTTTTGGCTTCTCAAAAATTTAAACTTTCCCGAAAGAAAATAAAGATACCCAAAATGTTTATTCCCGAATTTTCAAATTCTTGAAAAGGATACCCCATAATATATTAAAAGATTATCGAAACCTGAGTTTAAATTTTATTTTCAAGAAAATAAGTATCACCTTATGTATTTCCTTAGAAAAAAAGATTGTCAGTCAATCACAGAGTCTAAATTTGAATAATTTTCAAAATTATTTAGCAACGGTTTGTCAGCTTGATTTGCTGTCTTATCAGGCTCAAATTGAGTTGAAAGAAAACATAGAGAAGCCGATTTGGCTTTCCGTTCCCCCGGATTTAAGAAAAAAAAGACTCGATTTGCTAATCAAGTGTAATAATTAACCCTTATTTCTGATAAATTTGATTGCAAATCAAGGATTATTCGATGAATTTTATTAATCAAAAACATAAAATCCCAGAAGTGAAAATAAAATATTTACCTGATCAAAACCACTCTACAGGAGAACAATAAAAAGTCTAAAACAACGAAAAGTCTGTTTATCAATCTTTAAAAAGTTTTTTTCAAAATACTTCCAACACTTTAAAATAAACAAAAATATAAATTATTCAATACTTATCGTTTTTGTAACCATTCTATATGTTGGTGGTTTTCAAAAAAAATTTACCCTGAATAGGTCAGAGAACCAAGATTTGAGAACTTGAAAATCCACAATTTCAAATAATACAAATTTCAGTAATTCCAATTTAGGAAGCAACAAAGAAGATATTAATTTTGTTAGAAATTTACTTTTGATTATATATTAGAGTTTAGAAAATATCAAAATATGAGTTTTGCAAATTGCGTTGCACTGAGCGAATTTTTTTGCTTCTATTGATAAAACATTTCAGCATATTTAAAAATAGAACAAGACTAAAACTTTTATTGGAACTTTCTCTAAAAAAGTTAGGATATTTTACATTTCTTAACTCCTATATTTTTAATTTGTTATCTTTTCTGAAAATCGATTTAATTGAAATAGGATTGTGTCAAGAAACTTATTTTGCAATAAAAGATTATGATTGAACTGCTTCAAAATGACTTAATTTAAACTACTTTGAACAGAATGAATAGCATTACAGTGAGGAAAAAATTATATTTACCTCATAAAACATTATTCATAAAAAATACCCTGCATAATGTGAAAACCCCTAATATAAACAAATAAGGCTTGCAGAATAGGCGAAAAATTAGAAAAAAGCAAGAACAACAAAAAACGGTTAAACACCATTTAATTCTGATATATTTGTATAAATGTACATAATATTTCATCGTCTGTTAGAAATTTTTTATGTTTCCCAGGTATCAAATGCTGTCCACCGATTACATTCCCTAAATAAAAAAAAAAGCTTAATGAGTTGGCTTTGAAAAAAACTGGAACCAGTTTAAGAGATATTTAGAAGTTTTGAACAAGATCAAAAATAAGTTGAAACTTTAAAGGATCTCAAAGACTTGTTAACAAAATGTAGATTTTTTAAGATTTAAAACAACAAATTTAGAAGCTTCTAAAGCCTTTTGAAAAGTTTTAAAATATTAAAAAGATTTATTTAGATTCCTTACAAAATTGAGAATATTTCTTTATCTTGAAAAATTATTTTTAAGAGAATATTTAAAATTTTTTAAATTTCCAAAACTATAAAAATAATAATTTAAAGATTCCAAAACATTTAAAAGAAATTGTAGTTTTTTAAAGATTTTGATACAAAATTCTGTAGGTTTTCAGGTATTTTGGAAGATTTCGAGATCATGAATTTTTTAGGAGGTACCTGAAAATATTTAAATTGATTTTTTAGTAAGAATATATATTTTTATGAAATATTTTAAAAGATTAAAAAAAAATTATGTTGATAAATAATTATTCATTTGCAAGGACTCAAAATTAAAATAATTTAACTTCTAATTTAAAAAGTACTTGATAAAAAATTTTAATCTTTCAGTTTATAATGTTTTTAGCTTAAAATTGTTTGACATAATATAATTTTTGAAAATTCATAAACTTGTCAATTTATTCTTCAATTTAGGTCATTAAAAAGGATAGTGCTCATTTATATATAATACAAGTTTTGATTCATTAAAAAGATTTTTTCATACAAATAATTTTTAAACAACAAAAAAATATCTGCATCAGCCCGGATTTGAACTGGGCGAAGAATAACTTGAAAATGATTATTAGCTTCCCCCTTTAGGGTGGAGGGGAGAGGGTGATTTTGTGCCCCCCCCCCCCCCCCGACCCTTCTTTAGATCCGCGCCTGGTTTAGAAGTGAGTGTAAATAAATGAAACCTTACAAAATCGAAGCGATCATGAAGTAAACCTCTCTTCTATCGTTTTCGTATATTTAAAAATTTGAGAGGAAAAAAAGTTTTCCACTTTTTCTATTCCGGTCTCGTTCCGTCTGGCTTTAGGCCCGGAAGCATTTTTCGTTTTGTATGTATTAGATCTGGTTTTTTGTCAATACGTTCAACTTTAAATGTCGTACTTTTACAATAGTTGAGCATGATTGTATTATTGAAAAAAAACAATAATAAAAATTAGAACTAATAGTCGAAATATTCCCTTAATTTTGTGGACCATTGTATATCTTTACTCATCTTTATCTGGAAAATGACGCTGACAATCTGAAATAATACGATTTTTCCATTCACATATAAAGTGCGAATATTATCAAGCCACAGAAACAAAGCGGAAAAATAAGGAAAATTATTCCTAAATGACCTGTTTTTGACCTCCTAATTTAGAAGCAGTCTTCACCAATGTCAACTTTATCTCAAATATTATATATTTTACTATAGAAGATTATCCTAACAGCATTTTATCATCTTTCAAAAATTTGCAATGTTTTTTTTCATCAGTCATTTGAAAGTTATTGCAGGAGATCTCATAGTTTATCCTGCGAAAATAAATATCCTCAATATTTGGTTACCTCGTTAAAATAATAATATTGATATTAATACTGATATTTTTGAACTATAGTTACTATAACGATTGACAGTTTGAATATTGGAATATGAGAAGGGAGGTGAAATAGTGAAACAAGATGTGTGGAAATAATGGAAAGCGGTAGAGGAAGCAGAGAAATTAAGAGAAAATCAAGAAACGCAAAGTAATGGTAGTGAAGAGAAATTAAAGGAGGGGAAGTGGTGTATGGAAGGACAAATAACAATCGTGGTTGGATGGGAAATCACTAAAAGTAAGAGGAGGTGAGTCGGGGATGCTAGAGAAGATAAGAGGACAGGAAGTATGGGAAGTGAGGATATATTAAGTCAGTAGAAGAGAAGAAGCAGCAAGGCGAAATGTGTGGAGGAGGAAATTAGAAATGAAGAGAAGAAGCGTAAGAATGTCAGGGAAATTAAAGAAAATCAGAGGTAGTGAAGCAAGACATATGAGGGGAGTGGAAGTAGCAGAAATAAGAAGATTGGAAATAAGGTGAGAGGAAGTAGGTATACTGAGAGCAAATATTGACAGTAAAATTAAGGAAAGAAGGACAGTAGAATTAGAAGAAATAAAAGGTGTGCCGAGAGAAATTATGAGAGTGTATATAGGGAAAAGAAGGGTTAAAAGTGTAGGCGGTAAGAGAAAACGATGGGTTAGATGTTAGGGACAGTGAGAGTAACTTGTGGAAATGGGAGTGGAGAGAAGTTATGCAAAAGTAGGTACGTTTATTAAAACAAATAAAGAAAGGAAAGGTATGGAAAGAGTGCAACTGATAAAAAATGAGAGTGTGTGATTAAGGCAGTAAAGTATTTTGCATGGTGTAATGTGTATCTTAAGAAAAATAATGACGTACTGTCTTGCTACTTATAACGGCTGAGCAAACGAAGGGTAAAGGAGTCTGGGAAATATAGCTGAAAGGTGGTACATTAATTGAGGGGAAAGAAGGAGAAAGAATATGTAGCAAGGAAGAAAGTGATTGGAAATGAAAAGTAAGGAAAATAAAAGAAGGAAAAGTATAAGATATGAATGAAAATAATGGAAAAGGATATGCGGATGGATCATGAAGTTCGAGAGAAACGCAAAATTGGGAAGCAAGTTCTTTCTTAAATTAAGATTAAAATTAATAGTTGTTTGTTGTGAAAAAATGAAAAAATCATTATTAGAGGAGAATTAAGATGACCTTTAATGTAGCAGCCTTAATTATTGCAGCTTATCAGAAATTTATTTCTTGCTTGTATGAATCACATTTCTGATAAATGATGCAAACAATTTCGGGAAACTTTCAGGAAGACCTCACCGTGATACCTTTTCGTTACAAACAAAAATTTAATAAATTTTCATAGCTTTTTTCGTTTCACTAAATTCAACTTTTTAGCATATAAGAATGTATAACGAGGCCATGCGGAGTACATTTGTGACTAAGATAAAATATTTTTATTGAATCAGAGAAACTTTTTTTTATTCAAGTCAATGAAAATTTTTCAAACTTCAAATTATCTTCGAATCTTTTAAAAAATTCGCAAACTTCTTAATATGTGATAAAATCACTGTAATTTTTCCTTAGCTTCTCCAAGAATTCTAGAAAATAAAAGAAATTGCATTCAAATCCCTTAGAATTTTTTTCGAAAATTCTGAAAATCTTTTGTAACCTTCTGAATGCTTTAGCAATCTTTTGAAATATTACATTAAGATTAATGTTTAAAAATTATAAATCAATCAAAACTTATCAGGAAAGCCTACAAAAATTTGGTTATTTTAACCTTTCAAAATCCTTTAAAAACTTAAAAAATTCCCAATCTTTGTTGAGGTCGTGGGCCTAATAATTTTTCTACCTTTTATTAAGTTACTGAAAAGCTTTCGTAACCTTAATACTATCTTACTTAATTCAGTAAACAAGTTTTCCAAAATATGTAAAATTTATAAATTGTTTTTTAAAGAATTCCCAATCTCCCATTCTACCGTTATTTTATCACATATTATGACACTTTTTCTCCATTTTTTCTCTTTACATGTTCTTCTAACCTTGTAATTTGAAAATTTGTTTTGGTTGGTCAAAAGTCACGCCGCAATCTGTGAAATTCGAAATCAAAACTATCGACCTAGTTAACTCTTCAAATAACAGCAAATACTTAACGTAATTTCTGACCAGATGGACAATGCATTAAAAAATTTTTTTTAAATAAATTTTTGTGAAAAAGATCTACTTTTTTAGCTATTTCTAAAAAAGGATTTGTCTTCTGATATCTCTAACAGTTTAATTGGAAAAGCATCCGACCGGAAATCAAAAGTTATGCCTGCAATAATTTTATAACTTTCTGAATTACTGTTCTATGAATGATGTTTATAAAATTTGGTATAAAATAAAACTACACATCAACCACTAAAAATTACATGCGTAATGAAATATATTTTCTAATATCATATGGTATTTTTTAAAAGTTCCAGAAATCTTTGTATTATTTTAAAATAATTAGATATACAAGGTTTCGAATACATAAAAAAAATTCCAATGTACCACCAAAGTGGTGAGCTGACCAATTCTTAAAATTTATGAATTTCCGTTTTGCAAATCATTTTCATAAAATTTTGTTCAGAATAAAACTATGCATGTACCTATAAAAATATTGTAACTTTAATTTAATTTAATTTTATTTTTTAACTGTTATATAAGTCACATTTGGTCTACATATTTTTTATCATAGGAAGTTCCTTTGCATTCAATTTTTTTTCTGCTGATTAGGCAATTCGTCAGGTTAAAACAATACTGTTTTTTTAATAACAAAGGCGATTTTTAGGTAAAGCGATGCTATAACTAATTTAAGCTGAACAAAATAATTTATTTAATACTGCATTATTATTATTATTTCTGGCAATATAATTATATAATATTGATAAAAAATTGCAGTTTTTCTCTGAAATTTTCAATTTTTCTTAGCTTTTCGATTTGAGAAATGTATTATAGAGCATATTTTTTCGTTTTTCGATGTATTCTAATTATTGTATCTTTCGTTTTAATCTATACTGTAAAATAGCATTTTGTTTAACTTAATATTCCTAAAAGATTAGCAAACGAATAAAACTGTTAAATTCCGAAAAAACGGAAAGCTATTTTGAAAAATGATTCTCATAGACGTTAATTTACTATTTGTTTATATGCCTGAAAACTCAAAGAAAAGTTAAAAGTAATATTTTTATAAAAATCCGTAACTTTCTATTATTAATCCAACATAAGATAGTTATAAAGAAAAGAAAAATTTTAAACAATTATTTTTTTTTACTCGCATTAATTATTAACTTTTTAATTATAAAATTTGACAATTTAAAAAATTGCCATTATCTAGCATTATTATAGTTGTAGATAATTATTATAATTGATTTTATTAATTTTCACTAATAAATCATGATAATTCATTTAAGCCATTCGACTTTTTTCAACTTCAATAATAACGAATGACCAGTTTATAATATGTTTATAATATATTTTTCTTAATTAAAGTATCACGTATGTTCAGTTTATATTGTATTTAAAGTTTTTTTTAGTGTTTATAAATTCCTTACAGTTCGTATGTAGTATGATTTAAGTACACTCGAACTCTAATGATACGAGAAGTCCGGTCATCGGAAACTCCAAACATATGACCGTGAAATGTGCTGCCACTCTTGCCACGTTTAGCTTCCGGGCGTAATGCGTGAGAACGCACACAGGCCTACCACGCGCATGCGCACGTCGAATTCAATACTACCACTACTAATTATTATTACAACTAATGATGTTGGAAATTCGTTTTTTTAAATTAATTCTACTTTTTCATATAAAAATAAATAAACAATTTAAAAAAAAAGGATATTAAAGTAGAGAATTTGTCTTTATTGGTTAGACATAAGACTTGTAACGAATTATTTTTTTATTGTTTAAGGATTAAATAAGCATATTTAATGAAAAAATTAATTATAAAAAAATAGTTGATTCATTATCCATGAAGATTTTTTTTTCAACCAAGCAAAAAATTATTTTTTCTTTTGACCTCTTGTGTTTAAAAACATTAAAAAATGAATTGTATCATATTTAATGAAATTATTTGTTTAGAAACTTTGAAGGATATTTAGAGAATTTTTTTAAATACTTTTTATAGTATATGCAGCACATTTATTTATGTAGTACGTAATTTGAAAACAAACAGTATCGCATGCTAAATTTTGATTAGATAACATATTTGTTACCATAAATTTAAAAGACTTTCAATTTTTCTATTTTTGTTTTGTTTAAATTAAATAAACATTTTAAAAACTTAACTTTAAAACAGAACAATTCAAGAGAATAACTAACGAAAAAAAGTTTTATATTTTAAAAAATTGGTGCAATAATATGTGTTGAAAATCTCTATTATCTCGCTTCTCATTACTTGAATTACTTTTAGTCCAATTTGAAAGTTTCAATCGACAAATAATAAATTTATAATGCTTTAATGATATTTGAGAGATTTCTGTGAAAAATTTTTAAAATAAAATATTTAGGTTTTAAACAATATGGACAATTATTCAACAACTTTTATCTACGTCGGCGTGTAATAATAATTTTTGGAAAAAATAATATTTTGCATTGCAAGTTATAATTTTTATTTAATATTCATTAGATTTCCAAAAAGATTCATAATTTTTTGACAATTCCAGGATAATTTTGAGGTTTTAATCGTAAGTTGGTGTTTTTGTCAGTCACGTTCGCAATGTCAAGATATGACTTTCTTATCGTGTCCGTAGAGATAAAAATGATATTTTATTCGTCGTTTTATTAAACATTGTTATTCGTTTCGAAATTTTAGTATATTGTTGAATTTTTGTCTTTTGCAGTGGAATGTTGATCTTCTTGTTGCCCAATTCGCCTATTTGGTTTAAAATTCCTCTACAATTTTAAAAATTCATCTACAAAGATGATAAATTCCTCTATTAGTTTGAAAATTCAATAAAAATTAAAACATTTATTTGAAATTCATGTATTTTGAAAAGATTATTCTTCTTTTATATTTTAAATAAATCATTAGGGTTAAAAATTCATTTCAATGATTAAAAGTGAACTTTTTCTTAAAAATTGATTTTTGAATTAAAAATCGTAACCAAATTTTTTGCTGAACGTTCTTTTTATATACATTCAACCTTTTTGGCACAAAGCTTATTTGTTTGGTTACAAGTTTAACAATTTAATGACTTGGTTAGAATTGCATCGATGTGGCTGCAATTTCACCTATTTCTTTTAAAAAAATTTGCATTTGGTTAAAAACCCTTTTATGATAGAAGATTCATCTTCGGAGATGAAAATTCTATTATTTGTTTACATTTTTTTTCTTATTTAAGATGCATCATTTTGGTTCAAAGTTCATTTCTTTGGTTAAAAATTTGATAAATATTGTTAAAAACTCTTTTTTCTCATTTGATAAAAAAACTTTTTTGTTGGCAACTTGTCTTTCATACTTGAAAGTTCATCCATTTCGTTGCTCCTTTCTTGATAGACAATTTATCTAATAAGTAATCTTTAGCATATTTATTTAAAACTTCATTCCTTAAGTTAAAAATTTTCATTAAATTTGTTGAAAATTAATGTTGTTTACTAAAAACGTGACTATTACATATTTTCTAGGATGCTGCTCCCTTTCATTTGAAAATTTAAATATTTTGTGGAAAAATCATATTTTTCTGCCGATAATTCAATTATTTTGGTAGAAAGTGCACATTATTCTGTTAAAAATTTAACTTATTTTTCAGGAATTTATCTTCATTACTTCAAATTTTAATCTTTTGGATGAGAATTTTTTCTTTATTAATTGAAATATCTATGTGGGTGAAAAATTAAACTCTTTTGTAGAAAATTCGTATTTTTTGCTGTAAATGAACAGTTTCTTATTAAAAATTAGTATATTACATTATCATCAGAGAAGGTATTAGAGTTGTGTAAAATTTACCCCCCCCCCCCCTAGTTGTTGTCAAATGTCTACTTTTTAAAATCCCCGGAATAAGAAAAACAGGTTTTTCACGAATGTAAAATATGATTACACAAAACTTTTGAATTTGAAAAAGATCTAGGGCGCGTGACTGTTGATTCTCACGCTTCGCGCTCGATAATGTGTTTACCTTGCGCTACGCGCTCGATCTTTGTGCATTGACTTTTTAAAACTAAAGGTGAAAGCATCGACAACAGTAATTTAGTGATTGTAAATTCTCTTTTGTTAAAGCTCCTTTGGCTTTAACGAACGCATTCTCATCGCGTATCTCGTGCTTCGCACTCGAGTTTATTCCTGAAATTTTATATCATTCCTATAAATGTATATTATTAAAATTTGTAACTTGCATTCGTATTAAAAAAGATTTCCGTGTGTTTTTGGGAATTTTGTAAATGCTATAACTCTAATAATTGTTTATTTAATGGCAAAAGTAATTAAATGAATTGTTCGACTTTTTAAAAACTATGAACAATCGTACAAAGAATTCTTGAATTTTGAAAAAATAGTCACTAAAAATTATTACAATGCGATAAACAATAAGTGGAGATTTTTTTGTGCTCTATGAAGCCATACATGACGTTTCCCAAAAAACTACCCCTAAGTCTTACACAACTACCCCCTGTGATCAAAAACGTTTTCAAAATAAAAAAACTACCTTCAACAATGTAAAGATGTTTTATGGCTTCAAATTAATCACATGACACTTGAAAATTTCGCTTCTTTTATAATATTCCCAAAATTACCCTTCCACGTGAACGTATGCAACAGAATATCTTCCGCTGGAATGAAATCAATTTGGAGTTCTAAATCATTTTCACATTGTTCAGGGTGGTTTTCCAACTCTTAAAACGTTTGTGATGACGAGGGAAAGGTATGTATGACTTAGCGGTAGTTTTTGGGTAACGTATTATATATTATCGTAGAGCAAAAAAAGAGCAACAAAATATCGACTAACAGTGTTTTCTAAGTTCTATTATTTTTATCCTTTTTCCATACATATATACGAGGGTGGATTGATAAGTTTCCGGCCTGACCAAGAGATGGCGCCACTAGGCCTACCTTGAGGTGGCATTCTATAGTACCATCCTTAGATAGCTTGT
>NC_046659.1:161069493-161070948 GCF_010883055.1 Belonocnema kinseyi
CTCTTAGCGTCAGATAGTATCCGTATTCTCTCAACAATATGCTGCCTGATGGTCAGCAGCTTTGACTTGTTAAGTGTGTGATAACGGGTCCGGAGTTCGCAAACAAACTTTCGAACCTTGGCGGTAAAATTTCTGCCAGATGTGATGTAGTCAATCACACATTGAATGCGGGACGCGTACTGTACGTTTTTCATTGCAGTATATTTTTTCTATTTAAAATTATTCAGGATAAGATGAGACGTTTCCCTTATCGAAATATTTCTCTATAAATTACTAGCCAGAAAAACTTGACGCTTAAATTAATGAAAAAAATTTTGCTACTTCTCTTTTATTTAGAGTAAATATGCCTTTAACATTTTTTTTTTATGTTTTCCAATGTGAGAGACAAAGTTTTCGAGTTTTTTCAAGTTACAAAATATAAATCAGGCTGCATGCCAAATTATTATTTTTGACGTCTCACAAGATTTGTATAGTATCTATTCTATAAGAGAATAGGAAGAAAAGACCAGACAAAAGACTGTGACAAAAAGATTGTCACATTTGTGTGCATAATAGAACTGAAAAGCTTTTTCACATTTATTAGAGTAAAATTTTGTAACAGTTGATGTTTCCACAGTTCTGTCCAATCAGCGCCGCTACCAAGACAAATTATAAAATGGAATAAGCTAAATTTTTTTTTTTTTTTGTAAATTTATGCTAAAAAAAGATTTTCTTTTGCTCTTTAAACATCGAAGAAAAGGATGGCGGCGCTAGTAGGACGCCCACTCAGCGCCGCCACCTACGAAAACTCACTAAAAATTATTATAATGCGATAAACGATAAGTGGAGATTTTTTTGCTTTTTTTGCTCTATGATGACATATATTACGTTTCTCAAAAAACTACCCCTAAGTCTTACACAACTACCCCCCTGTGATCAAAAATATTTCGAAGTGGAAAACTACCTTGAATAATATAAACATGATTTAGGGCTTCAAATTAATTACATAAAACTGGAAACTTTCGCCTTCCTTATAATTTCCTCAAAACTACCTTTCCACGTGCGCGTATGCAGCAGAAAATTTATATGTATAAAAAAAGCATTAAAAATAATCAAACTTAGAAGAAACTGTTAGTTGATATTTTCGGTCTCTTTTTTTGCTCAACGATAATATATAATACGTCACCCAAAAACTACCCCTAAGTCATAAATACCCTCCGCTCGTTATCAAAAACGTTTTAAAATTTGGAAAACCATTTTGAAAAATGCAAAAATGATTTAAAATTCCATATTAATTACATGGCACTTCAAAATTTCGTTCTCTTCATAATTTCCCGAAAAACTACCCTTCCATATGAATCTATGCAGCAGAACATACGAGGGTGGATTGATAAGTTTTCGGCCTGACCAAGAAAAACAACGTTTTTAAGAATTTTTTTTTTTTATTTCTCAACATAATCTCCTCCAAGGCTGATA
>NC_046659.1:161071048-161075794 GCF_010883055.1 Belonocnema kinseyi
TGGCCGATGCGAACCGTAAAACAAAAACAACGGCTAATCATAAGACCAAAAGACGAATGCATCAACTTGCCATAAAGATAGGCTGGGCAAGACAGTACGCGTCCCGGATTCAATGTGTGATTGACTACAACACATCTGGCAGGAATTTTACCGTCAAGGTTCGAAAGTTCGCGCGCAAGAGAAAATCAACAGTTTCTCTCAGACCCACCTCGACTCTTTCAAGACCCTCCAGTTACTGATAAAGAATGCCCACCCATCACTACCGAGGAGGTGAAAAAAGTATTAAGAGGGATGAAGAACTATTCCGCACCGGGACCAGATCAGGCATCCCTGAAGATCCTGAGCTCGTTGATAGAAGCGCCATACGACACCTTTGCGCTGGAGAGACTTATACATACCTGGGCGTGCCACAGAGCCGCATTCAGGATGTGACATCTATAAAGGATACTCTCCGAAGCAGATACAAACGTCTCATCCGACAGATTTGGTCTTCCGAACTGTCGGCGAGAAACAAAGTATCTGCAGCGAACATTCTTGCCGTCCCGGTACTACTCTATTCATTTGGAGTAGTTCCATGGACGAAGAACGAGCTCAGATCTCTTGATATCGGGACAATATATGGTGCTAATGTGGAAAATTGCACCCACTCTTAGCCAAATCGCGGTAAAATTTCAGCCACAACCACGTCTCACGACCGTGAGATAGGTGGTTACCGTCTGTAAAGGAATCAATACGACAATCCAGCAAAAGCCTCGTGCACCCTAAAAACACGGAGCGGCCCAAGGACAACCACCTTCTGCATTTTTCCCGCAAATGTTCTAGCATACTGTTGACACGCAGGGTTGCTTTTTAGGCCATTAGCAAGTGAACGTTTGGCAACTCCAAGAGCGCTGATTATAAGGACAATTAGTTTAACAGAATATTCCCGGTACAGTCGTTGCAACTCCCTTATAAGGTCTCGATACCTCTCTTTCTTTTCTTTCTCCTTGGCTATGATGTTTTTGTCAGCTGGTGCCGAAAATTCGATAACGAACATGGTTCGCTTCTCGAAGTCAAGAAGAACCATTTCAGGCCTCGAGTGAGCAACAGAAACAATTGTCGAGAATATAAAGTTCCAGTATATGCGGCACTTCCCATTTTCGACAATTGACTCAATTTCCCTAGGAGCATTTACAGGAGCGATATTAAGGTGAATGCCGTAGGAGTGACAGAGGTGGTAATAAAGTACTCTTAGTGCCGCATTGTGCCTTTGAATGTAGGTCCTTCCCGCGTGTGTTGGACAACTAGATAGTATATGAGCTAAATGCTCGGAGTGTGCATGGCACGCCCGGCAGCTATCATCGGGAATGTCTTGGCTCAAAATGTGGCGACGGTATGTTAACGTGGAAGTGACACCGTCTTGGCATGCAAAAATGAAACTTTCTGTACCAGACTTCAATCCAGGCGATTTAAGGAAATCAAACGTTAGCTCACAAGACATTGACTGATCCTTCACATTTCTGTGGAAGATACCGTGCATCCTCTTATCGAGGAGCTGTTCACGAAAGTTTTTCTACTGTGCTTTCTTAATCCGGGCTTTCAGGAGTGTGTACTCGAGATAGACTAGATTTGATGCATTTTGCTCACCCCTAATACTGAAGTCAAGTCCGAGTTTTTCAGCAGCCTCCTCCGCTGCTTTGTACAGAAAAGCTCCTTCGCCCACTTCTTCGTCATTCCTGACCATTTTAAGAATAGGGTCTCTTCTATTTGCGACTCTATGTGCTGTACTCAGAATTATTCTGTTGTGAAGACATTCAAGACTTAATATTCCGGGAGCCCCTTTTGTTGCTTTTGTTCATGTGCATAACCTTTCTTGTCCCGATATCAAGGGATCTGAGCTCGTTCTTCGTCCATGGAACTTCTCCAAATGAATAGAGTAGTACCAAGACGGCAAGGATAACACAGGCCGACAAAATTTGACAAAGGTCCGGAACCAGAGACCAGACCTAGTATACCCGAAGGTTTTTGCTGCGCTGAATCCGAATCCGACCTCAGAAAAATTTCATCACCCTCAGTTTTCGAGATATTGTAACCTAAAAGTGCAAAAAACACCGTTTTTTGCTATATTTGAGGTTACATAGCATCTTGAATAATTTTTTTTTTCAAAAACGGGCGAAAGCATCACAAAGGAGCACCCTTGCCCTCTAAAATCCATTTTTCAGATTCAAGATAGCTTTTTTTCATCGATATATCATTGATTGAAGTTAAGTATTTTCGCAGTTTCGTAATTTTGGATCCGCCATTTTGTAGCACGCCCAGGTATGTATAAGTCTCTGCAGCGCAAAGGTGTCGAATGGCGCTTCTATCAACGAGCTCAGGATCTTCAGGGATGCCATTAAGTTTTCCTCGCTTCAAATAAACCTTGGCGCATTTGTCTAACCCAAATTCCATTCCAATTTCCTTAGTATATCTTTCGACAATCCCCAGAGCTAGATGCAGTTGCTCTCTGTTTTTAGCATAGACCTTAAGATCGTCCATGTAAAATACATGAGTGACCTTGTACTTTCGATCTGCAGGTTTGCCGCACAAGTACTCGTCTGAATGGCGAAGTGCTAGAAATAGTGGCAATAATGTAAGGCAAAAGAGGAGTGGGCTCATGGTGTCGCCCTGAAAGACACCTCTCTGAAACGTGACCTTGACAGTTGTCACACGATTTTTTCCAGACGAGATAGTAAATCTGGTTTTCCAATATATATATGTGTGTGTGTGTGTGTGTATGTGTTTGGTATCTGAGGCCTTTATTTGAGCTAATTTTTTTAATTAAAGCTAGATATAATGCAATCTTTGGTCTACGAAAAAAGACCCTGAATCTTAAACAAAATCTTTTTTCTTTTGTGATAAGTTTTAGGTAATTGTAAGTATCAACCTTTTTCTTTGCTTTTAACAGAAAAGAGGATAAAATTGTTTAGTTACTGACATTCCCTTGCAGTATATTTGTGAAAATTCAGATAATTCTTTATAGTAACACATAAATTTCTTTATGTTATCATAACTAATAATAAATATGTATTTATTAATTTATAAGAAAAAAACCTAAAGTTAGTTACACAAATAAAAAAAATTCTGTTGGCATGAATATATACAAAATAGAATTAATTTTATTCCTCCTCAACTTAAGAGTTCATTTACAAAAACTTGTTTTAAATATCATGATTCTCTTAATTTGCTTTGAAGGGCACTAATTAATGAGTATTAATAAGCAATATCTAAAACAAGTCATTAGAATTATATAAATTAGCATACTCTTTATTTGTCAGAAAACTTAGTATTGCATCCCTATTTTTGACAAAAAGTATTCGCAAAGCATACTTAATAAAGCGCTAATTTTTATAACTTTTTATTTGTACTTGAAATATTGCTTGAGAAATTAAATGTTGAATTTTGCTCAATGACTTTTTTCCCTTCGAGCAGACAAAACTTGAATGTGGATTCATGTTTATTTTTAATATAAACCATTCTCAACTTGACTTTCTCGTCAATTAGATAAACTTTAAAATGAAAAGCACTAAACACAATCGTTTTTTAAAATGCATATCAATTTCTAAAACTGAATAATGAAAAATTGAAAGAGAAACTGCAATTTCCTATGCAAATCTCGAATGATCTAGATGTTACAAAATTGGCAAAATGGGTGTGCTACCATCTTCGAAATATTGATAGCTAATGGCCCTTATTGTCATAAACTTTATCACTCTTAACTTTGTCTGATTATCAGTGACATCCTCGAAAGGAAATCTCTGTTGAGCGTTCGTCAGAAGCCACAAATATCCCTCTTCATCAAAATCAAAAGCGTTGGGCCACTGAAAGAGGTCATCATCTCTTGCTAAGATGTTTTCATCCAACAATTAAACTGAATCTTCTCCGCAGTAGAAGTGAAATAAAGCGCTCTCTCTGATCCACTAGATGAAGCTAAAGCGATACCATCAATATTACCCGTCACAGTCATTTTAACATTATTCAAAGTCAATGGCTTTGCTTCATCTTCTGCCCACACTGCTCTATGACGAATCTTCCAGGAAGTATTGTTGGCTAAGGAATAAACTATAATAGCTGGATCCTTTACTGAACCTTTAGTTATATAATCAAAACCACCATGTTCATGATCCAATACAATATCATTCTAGTAACTTGTTTCATAATCTACTACATCTTTTGGAAAAATGTACGTTTTGAGCAGAGTTCCTTCAGTTTCAAAGTCAAGAATAACGAGTTTTGGCGGGCACTATGCTTGTGGCTTTCCGGTCTGGATATCAATTCTGCCACAGTCAATGATCCACATTCTGCCCATTGGGTCGATTTCGAAGCCATGTTCAGTTCAAATAGCGTTAGAATCACCAATTGTTTGCATTTTTCAGTTTCGGAAAGGTTTTAATTTTGGATTGACAGTGTTTAGTGTTTGATCTGGAAATGCTGATGTTACTATCAGAGTTACTGGTACTTCACTTTTAAATCTTGTAATAGTCACATAGAGATTGTCCTTCCACAATTTGACGCCAGCGATTAGACTGTTCCCTGGGATGTAAAATTAGCCATTAGAATTGTGTTACTTGATACGAGGGTGGATTGATAAGTTTCCGGCCTGACCAAGAGATGGAGCCATTAAGCCTACCATCCTTAGATAGCTTGTAGCTATAGTTTCAGCCCGATCGCCATGTTAGTTTAGGTTTCAGAGCACACTGAACAAGACGCCTCTGTGTTTTTCTTAAA
>NC_046659.1:161075894-161091762 GCF_010883055.1 Belonocnema kinseyi
TCAGCCTTGGAGGAGATTATGTTGAGAAATAAAAAAAAAAAAATCTTAAAAACGTTGTTTTTCTTGGTCAGGCCGGAAACTTATCAATCCACCCTCGTATAGATGTGACAAGACTAATTTTAATGTATCATTTTTAATGCGCGGTAGGATCGAAGTTTTACAACTATTTAAGAATCACAGATATCTGTGATCAGTGTTTAAATTAAAAATCATGTTTCGTATTATAGGAAATTTATTTTGTAATTTTCATAGTAAAATGAAACCTGTTTTTCAACTTATGATATGCCGTAAGTTCAAATTCATAGTAGCAAAAGGGAGACCTGACTGTGAGTGAGACCCTAGTAGATGGCGCATCAGAGCGTATGTTGCATTCATGAATATCACTACTGTGAATTGGGCTTTATTGTATAAATCAATAGGTATCGAAAATCCAGAATAGAATATGCGATGTTTTCAGGAACGCGAATTTCTCATGAAGAATTATAAATGTTGTCTCTTATGTTTACATAAAAAAATACAAAATGATAATACATGATAATACAAGATATTAAAACTAATCAAAATGACATTGATTCGTTGAAAACACATATCATTCAGTCGTGCAAATTGTATTAGGAACATAATATGTAAGCAAATAAATAATAGCTGTTAATTAATGTATACTTGTATGCAATTATGTTATATTGCTTAGAAGAATTTTTTAAAATTATATTTTGTTACACCAAAATTATTGTAGGTAGAAAGTCAATTAAAAAATAATCGAAATTCTCGGGTAACGCTTGATTATTCTCTATTTCATTTTTTGACAAGTTTAAGCATGAAACAAAAGTATTGCTCTTAACAATTTATTGCTGAAAATTAAAACTACTTTTAAATTTTTAAAGACTTTTTCTTGAAGAAGTAAAATTTGAAAAGTGAAAAATAAGGTCCACTCTACTGTATATAGTAAAATTAACTAAAAATTCCAAATTTCAGAGCATGCACCTTTAAAATATTTTGATCTGCTTCTGAAAAGACCCTCTCAATCTAAACAGAAACTTAAGGAAATATATCCGTGTATGTGTTTATATATCCTGAAAGCAATAAAAACATTACTCATAGATTCAAAAAGGCCAAATAAAAAACAAAAAATTCAAATAATTAATTAATTTATTTATTTAATAAAAAATCTTTTGCGGTAAAAAGTTCGTGTGTTTTAGTAGAAGTTTGATATTTTTTGGTTACAAATCGAAAATCTTAGCTGCAAATTCGATTGCTTTTTTAATGAATTCAATTTTTTAAATTTATAATTAAAACGTTCTTTGTTTAAAATATAAGCTATTATATTTTTTAATAAGAATTCATCTTCTTTGGTGGAACACCATACATATGAACAAGAAGTATTTATAAGTATTGGAAATCTAATAATTTTTCTCGAAAAAAGTACTGGATCCAATACTTATTGATACCTTTTTTCGTAAGGGTATTCTTTTTGACTTTAAAAATCCAGAATTTATTAGAAAATTTAAAATATCAGGCGAGTCAAAAAAGCTGAAATCTTATCCAAAAATACATTTGTTGAGACTTCAACCAAAAAAGATTTTAATTACAAATTAAAAGCAGACGAAACAATTTAAAAAAGCGAATTCTCAATGAAACTGTAGAACCCTAAACCAAATAATTTTCAGAAACAAAAAATTTTTCAGTCAAGAAAAAAAAAGATTGAACCAAAATGTTGAATTTTCAAGTAAAAAAATTGAGTTTTCTTCATAACAGTTATATTTTTGGCTCGAAAATATCAATTTACAACAGAAAAATGAATTTACCTAATTCAGTTAAACAAGTAAATCAATGATATTAATACTATTAGTATTTTTGATATTTAATATTAATCTATAAGATCAAATTTTAATGCATAATTACTCATTTTTATTGAAAAATTCATAAATATTCATAACTTTTAAAATAAAATCACTACAAAAGCCATAAATTTTATTCTTAAACGTATTATAAATGTGCAAAACTATTACTTTTTTTATTAGAGTAGGAAATTTCAATAACACAATTATATAAAATTTACTCGAGAGAATTTTTTTTTATTCTTTACTAAATGTATAACTTGCCAGAGAAAAAATGAATAGTGGTAACAAATTAAAAAGTACTTTCAAAAAAAGTAATTTAATAGAACTTTTATTTCAGTCATTTTCCGCAATTTTAAAAGGTCCAAGTTAGTGTTCTATTCATTTTCGACAAAAGGCAAGAAAGTTTCATTTTCTTCACATTTTACTTCGTTCTTATTTTCACTATATTTAAAGAACAGCGAATACTAGAATTTAAAACGAAAGTTACTTTTTGAAGTTCGCTCTTGTCAGTCTATTTTATAGCGTCACAGAAAAATCCCCGAGTGAAAAATTAGTTTTTATGAGTATTTTGCATTGATTATTATTGTTCTTTTATTTGTTTTAATGAAATTGAATCTGATATACTTAATATTACTTTTGACTCATAAGTAGATCAGCAGATTAGAATAATATTAGTGTGTCGAGGTTTTTCATGCTTTTTTAAAATTCCTCTTTACTTTTCAGTTAAAGCGAGGCTATAATTAATATGGGCTAAACAGAATGGTTGTTTGAACAATGTATTAGTTGATTAAACTCTTACTCGGGTAAACCCGGTTATAAATCGTAGCCACGGACTAAGTCAAGTGACTGATAAAATTAGGATGTTAAAAGACTATAAGTCAGTCCAATCCGATGCTAAAACCTCCTGCGCTGATATCGTAGATATAAAACTACGAGTAGCTTCAAGCGTTTGAGGTGACAACAGTCACCTCTGTATGCTTTCTTAGAGCTACCATCTTCTACTCCACAGGTTTTTAGTCGCTTGCTTCCTGATGGTCAAAAATGTTTCTGACAATGCGACAGCTGCTTAATAAAACCGCCTTTTAGGCTGCTGCCAATACCCTACAGACTCCTGAATATTCAAGATGTTCAGTCCGTCTTGCATGTTCATTGACTATAGCCGAATTCACAATGGGAGGAATAGATGCATGATCCAGATTCCTCCATATGGTCTTTACTTCATGCCTTAATTCGCTATACTTGTAGATCTTGGTTGTATAGGTTGACTGAAAATTTCGGTTAAGTGGACAAGCAATCCCGTTGATGTAGACTCTTCCACGTTTATTAGCTTAACGATGTCACGTCGATTGGCCCGGATGTAATGATCCGTCTGGATAGAATCATCCTAATGTAAGATGTAATTTTCACTTTCTGAAACACGCACTGGAATACATCTATAGAAAGGCATCTATTCTTTTAAGAGTACTAGGCTTAGGGCAAGTTGTTGATGTATAATGTTCGGCACATCATTATCTGTGCGTATATTCTCTCTGAGCCATTGAGCGACAGCCATCAATAATGTACTCGATGGATTCGTTAGTATCGCCACATAATCATCACGTGTCAACTACATCTTCATACAGAACACCCTTTTTTAGACAAATATTGTATGCCTCACTATCTACTTCATTTTGATCTAACGTTTTTGGCTGCTCCCTATGGATAGCTTTTTGCCTTCATTGTATTTCTAATTCCTCTATGGTTTCCGCTATGATATTTACCATCAGGCTCTATCTGAGGATAAATTTAAGGACGTGTAGCCAAGATCCGCTTTACAGATGGTGCTGTAAAGTCCAACATTTTTTTGCTATTTAAATAGTCTATCAACTGTATAAGTCGTGACACACACATTTTTTTGACACCTACAACGCCCCTGCCCCCTAAATGTTTTAGTTAAACTACCATTTAAATCGCTAAATTGTTATGGTGCATACGTTGCTTCTTCATTTCTACGATGACGATTATGCTTAACAAGTGAAGATGTTGGTTTCAAATAATTCAAGGTGTTGACTACTGGTTCAGCTAGTAATCGACTCTTTGAATTATTTCAAACCAACAGCTTCACTTGTTACTGATCCTGGTCAACATCATACCATCTTTAAGATATTATATTTAACTTTTAAAGGTTGGTGTGACACCATTTGATAAATCCAAATGAGTACGTGAGGACATGGATGGCATATGTGTTGATTGCCCTTAGACTCAAGAATACCTTGATCATTATAAGATTTGCCTGCAGCCATTACCACGATGTCTTTTTCGAATTCGTTCTCTAAGTCTGCGATCCCTTATTCCCCTCTGATTAAATGCACTGTTCTGCATTTATGTAGTCCAAACTCCATGTGGATATCCTTGGAAAACTGCTTTGTGCCATCGATCACTTTCTTCAGATTATGGGCTAAGTTAGCGTACAGTTTCAGGTCATCCATGCACAGAAGATAGGTCACTTGATGACCATCAGCATTATCATGAATTCTGAACGCATGAGACATGCTCTTTAGTACTTCGCTCAATGGGCTCAACGCTAAACAGAACCATAGTGCACTGAAGAAGTCTCCTTGAATTTCCTTTATCAAATTATTTGTTCTCATTTGAAATGTTGTAACATGCTTAATATGGTTACTGTCCAATATTTCGAAGGCATTTGTTTGTTCTTAGGGTCAGATTTCATTGGATTATTTTACACGGGGCTGCCCCGGTACATACCATCAGTCACAGACGAATGTTTGCAATGCAATCAAGTGATCTGATGAGAGCAGTGTGTTGCATTATTATTATTTCTAGCAGTATACTTTCGTAATGATGATAACAAGTTTGCGGGTTTTGCCCTACATTTTTTATTTTTATTATCTTTTCGATTTGAGAAATGTAATAGTCATTTAAAGTTAAAAAAAATAAATGCTTAACAAATGTAGTATTGTTGAAAGTCTCTTTTCTTAGAGTGATTATAGGTAGTTAAGGTTTTCTCAAAAACTTCCGACTTTATTTTATACTTTTTTTTATCTTATGGTAGTAAATAATGCAAGTTAATAAATAGTTTTTCTGAACAATTTATTATTGCTGATAACTATTTTCTTGTATAGTAATGCTCAAAGGTTCTGGTTTTCTTCAATGTTTTAACTTTTCTTTAGCTTTTCAGTTATAAACAAATAATAAATGAATCTCACAGAGAATCATTTGTTTAAGCAATCTTTTCCGTTGGTTGGTACTATTTTATAAATTATAAATTAGAAACTTATTCGTTCAACGCTTATTTTACACTAGATTCAATAGTCATTAATTATTGGATTGAGACCTTCTTAATTAATTAATTTACTAATTTATATAAAGTTCTAAATTTGCATTCGATGCTTTGCATGAAACTTCGGTTTCCAATTTAAAACAAAATTTTAAAAAATTATGCTTATAGCGAAACAACTTTTGATTGTTGTCTTGCATCAATAATTAACTACCTAATTAGAAACAACAAATTTTATTCTTATTACTTTCTTTTGCTGTTCAGTGATTCTTATCTAAAAAGCAATGGTCATAATATTGTTTATTACGTTGTTACATTTTTAGTTACTTTTATATTATAGAAATACTAACTTGACCAAATACGCGCTATACGCCATTAATTTTTCAATTCAAAGGATAAAATAAATTTTAATAGAATATGCAAATTTCAAACGACTATTCATTTGATCCAAAATGTATCAACAATAAAGTTGAAACCTTAATTAGATTTTAGAAATTTTACATCATTAAGGACTGAATAGATCAACTTTCGAATAAAATAGACAAATTTTCCAAAAAATAGTTTAAGATTTAAGCAAATAGTACAATTTTGTAGCGAAAAAGATTAATTTTTTGGAAGACGTCTAAACAAAGAGAAATGTTCTCTTCAAACAAGAAAGATTAACTTTCAAGGAAGTAGAAGGATTTTTTACTATGAATTTTCAAGAACATATTTAAATTTTTTAGGAAAAATGATGACTTTGCCCTAATTGTTCATAGTAATTTTCTACAAATAATTAGATTTTTAAAAAAATATGTAGTTGAATTTCTAATCATATATTTGAATTTTTAGCATACAAAGATGAATTTTGATCGAGTGGTGAAATTTACAATAAAAAAAGATTAAAATTTAAATATTTTAATTTTCATGACAAACAGCCAAACTTTTTAGAAGACATTTGAAGTTTAATCAAAAAACTTTATTTTTAATAAAAAAAGATGACTTTACTACCACCAATAATGAATTTTCATCAAAAGAGTAAAATTTTTAAGCACAAAAGTCAAATGTTTTAGAAAACTTTGAATATAAAAACAGACAAGATTGATTTTTAACAAGAATTTTTTTACCAAAAAGTGGAATTTCAACAAACAAGATTCATTTTTTTATCCAAAAAGACAATTATTTTGCAACCGAAAAGACGATTTTTGAATAAAATACCTCAATTTTTTACCAAGTAGTTTAATTTTTAACTTTAAAATCTTAGAAATTTAAATTAGACCAAAGTCTAAATTAAAAATCCCATATAACGTCCAATAATCAAAAAAACTGATGCAAATCCAAATTAAAAATCCCATTTAACGTCTATTTTTGTCCGAAAATCTTATTTCCTTTTTGTTTTTTTTTCAGATTACAATAGGATTTTTGGTTTTTGTTTATTCGTTGTGGTCCAAATTTGGTCGTTGGATTCTTGTTTTATTTAACAGGATTTTGCATCAATTTTCAGCTTATCAAATATACAGCTTAAAGTTTCAAACAAACCTAAAATCGTGTATTTTTCCGATAAAAACTTTAATAAGAAAAAACTGCACAAAAAACGAATTTTAAACAAACTTGTTACATTTTTAACCTAGTTAAGAAATTGTAAACAAAAAAGAATACTTTTTCGGAAAAAGACGGCTTTGCAACAATAAATCTACTTTTTCACATGAAATTAAATTTAAAATTAAAAAACAAATATCTTGTGGTAAAAAATTTGTCTTTTTGGGTTCCACATAAAAACTTATAGCGAATATGGGTTGTTTGTTTAAGGATTCAATTAGCATTTTTAACGAAAAAAATTTAATTTAAAAAAAAACTTGATTTATTAGACAGGACCAGAAACCGTCTAAGCCTGCAACATGAAAGAAACTAGGTGCACCTTATGTTCTTGAGGTCGCTGAATCCGAATCCGACGTCCGTTTGATGCCATAATGTCAGTAAAAAGGTCAGTTCAAGGTTAAACCCACAAAATTCATCGCGAAGTAACTAAATCAGGGCACTTTTAGGTTTGAGTGGACATCTTGAGATGAAGGTTAAGTGATTTTAACGGTCAAATTTGTAAAAACCTTAAGAATTTTTATGTGGGTTCTGTGCTCTTAAGAATTTTTAACCTTGTCGACATTCAAGAAAACTATAGTATCAGGTACTTTTTCAATTAATTCAATTTGAACTTGCTTAATACAGCGTGAGAAATGTGTTCAATTCAGTTGAAGTGGTCTTAGCGTTATCCATTCTGAACCACGTGGAGGTACCACTACTTTGAGAACTTACCCATTACAGAAACGGGGGCGCCAACACCACGTTTATGTGATGTTTTAAGTATGATACTAAATATAAATGAAAATGTGTTGCTTGTTTAAAACGACTTATTTTTTATGAAGGACGCGTATTTTTTTAAATCAAATGATCTTTGAATACTCTTTCGTTTATGAACGGTCATCATATCCCTTTTTAAGCACCAGCAATTGTCAGTCATCATATAAGTATCCCATACACCTTGATATCTATGCTTCATGTCTTTAAAGTCCTGATGGATCCTCTTTCTCTGCTCTACACTCATATCTCCTAAATTCTGAGGAAATTAATCGATATGGGAATCCAAAAAATGGATCTTTAAATTAATCAAACACCCTAAATTTTCAATAATTTTAGCAACTATTTCTTTGTTGCTAGGGTTTTTATAATTTCCTAAATACTTGGAGCAAACTTCCCAAATACTTTGCCATGCTTTTGTTTCATTACTGGCCATGCTTTGCTCGAATTCATCATCGTTCAGCAGAGCTCTAATTTGCGGGCCGTCAAATACTCCCTCTTTTATTTTAGCGTGGGAAAGTTTCGGAAACTTCTTAAAAACATACTTATAAGCATCATTTTTTTTTGTTTCTCTTTGCCTTAACAACTTGTTTCACTAATCCGAGTTTTGTAAGTAATGGTGGTAACAAGACTTTTATTAGATCAACTAAATGTTTATCGATAACATTAAATGATCCTGGATTCAGATTTTCTTGAAGTCGAATTTTTTTATATAATACTGCTCACAAGCTCGGCTATCTCATTCGGATATAAAAGACTAGTGTTTTGTAAATTGACAGCATTATTGTTATGATTTTTAAATCTCTACTGAGTGTAGCGGAGTGTGCAACTGGCAGAGGTGCGTATTTATTACCATTATGCAACAAAACACCTTTTAAATTTCTTGTAGAGGAATCTGTGAATAGTCGCCACTCGTTAGAATTTATAAGGTATGATTTTAAATTTTCCAACTGATCCCTTCACATTATTACAATATACTAAGTCTCTTATCGAAGAAAAAAATTTTATGAAAGGTCTACCTCGATTACAATAAAAGCTAATCTTAGTGTTAGGTGTTAAACCATTTTTTTCTTTCGATCTTGATGTTAGGAGTTCCGCACTTTCCTTAGAAAGACCTAGATCTCGAATTGGATCGCATAGTTCTTCTTGGTTACAGTATGCTTTTTTTTCACTATCCGATGCGGACTCTTTCTCCATATTATCTTCTTTACCTTCTTGATTTTCTAAATCTTCCATACACTCTGCATTTTTTAAATTGTCCTCATTGTTGCATTCATTTGATTCCATAGAACTATTTTTTTCAATGTTCCTGGTATATACTGGAAACGTAACTGAATCAACAACAGGGTAATGCAATGTATGTAAATTCTTTAAATGGAAACCTTCAGTCCTGCGTAAGTAAAAGTAACAATCCGTTTCATGACTTGAAGGTTTGCGCCAAATCATAGGCAGAGAGATACCAAGTTTTTTTTTAATGTCTTCGCAATGTCTGCTAATGTCACTTAGACAAATCTAACAAATGATATGAGGAATCCAAGAATGGTCATGACTTTCTTATGCGCCACTATAAAAATTAATGTACATTTTTTTTAAGCATCTGTTAAAGACCTTCTATTTTTGGGGATGATGTATCTACCACATATAACTCAAAATTCCTCTTGACTGTCACAAGGTGGCATGGTCAAGGAGACAACGTGGTTTAAAGGGTTATTTCCAAAAAATGAAACTTAGTCAAAACTTACATGAAACTTAGTCAAAACTTACATGACATTCAAACCACCAAAGCCGGGATGTAAACACTAAGTCATGACCGTCTGCAACAAAATTGATGCCTAAGCGTTCGAAAAAATTTACTCTAGATTTTCCGTATTCAATAGAATGATGTGGACGTTCATGACATTTTCTACACATCTCGACTTTAGTTTAAATGTCAACCACCTTGTGATAGTCGAGATAAATTCTACGATTCCTCATCTCGTTTGTTCGACTTGTCTAAGTGACATTAGCAGACATTGCAAATACGTGGTTCAGAATGGGTAATGCTGAAACCCCTTCAACTGAATTTAGAGTGTTTCTCACGCTGTTTTAAGCGAGTTTAAATTTATTTTATTTAAAAGGTACCTTATACTATAGCATACTTGAATGGCGACAAGGTTACAAATTCTAAACAGCACAGAATCCACATAAAAACTCTTAATGTTTTTTCAAATTTGATTATTAAAATCTCTTAAACTTCATCTCAAGATGTCCACTTAAGCCTAAGAGTACCCTGATTTAGATGGTGAGCGATGAATTTTGCAGATAGGACCTTGAGTTGGTTAGTGATTAATTGTGTAGGTTTGACCTTAAACTGACCTTGAGACTGCCCTGATGGCATCAAACATTCACCAGATTCGGATTCAGCGACCTCAAAAGCATAAGGTACGCCTAGTCCCCCTTATGTTGCAAACTTAGGCAGTTTGTGGTCCTCTGTTATCTATAAATATTTATTTTAAACCATGCAATAAATTATTTTTTTTATTTTTACCTCTCGCGTTTGGAAAAATTAGAAAATAAACTGTACCTTATTCTATGAAATCACATCTTTGAAAACTTTGGAGAAAATTTAAAGTATCTTTCAAATACTTTTTATAGTCCATGCAAGACGTTTATTCATATAGTACGTCATTTTAAAAGAAACAAATACTATGAAATACTAAATTTTTATCATATAACATATTTGTTAACATAAATTTAAAAGGCTTTCAGTTTTTTAGTTTTTTGAAATTAAATAGAAATTAAATAATCTTTAATAAAAAACAGAAGAAATTGAGAGAAGAAACAACAACAATTTCCTATTTTGATAAATTGGTGTAACGATATGTCTCGGAGATCTCCCAATCGTCTCAATTTGAAAGTTTCAATCTATAAATGATAAACTTATAATGCTTTCATGATATTTCCGAGATTATTGTAAAAAATTATTAAAATGTTTTGAATAGAATTATTAGGTTTTAAGTAGTATTGACAATTTGTCAACAACTTTCATCTACAGCGGCATGTAATAATAATTTTTAAAATAAAAATAATATTTCTTACCACAAGTTATAATTCTAATGTGATAATCATTAGATTTCCAAAACCATCCATAATTTTTTGACAATTTCAGGTCAATTTTGGGTTTTTTATTGAAAATTGATATTTTTAAACAGAAACGATTATGTTTGATTGCAAATATTTGTGCACAGAGCTTGCCAAATAATTGAAATATTCTATGGAAAATAAGGAAAATATAAAATCGAAATAAAGTGAACATCAAAACCTAATTAATTAAATAAGTAACTGAATAACTAAAAATCTTAATAACTAAATAACGTAAAAACTAAATAATTCAAGAACTAAGTAAATAAAAAATAAAAAACTAAGTAACTAAATGACGTAAGGAGTAAGCAAATAAGTAACTAAACAACTAAATACCGAAATAACCAACAATCTCAATAAATAAATAAATAGATAATTAGCTAAATAACTAAATAACTAGATAACTAAATAACCATATAACTAAATAACTAATTAGCAAAATAACTGAATTTCTAAACAACATAAAACTTTGAAATCGGTTAACATAATAATAAAAGCCCTCAAATCAGTTTAGTTGAAATGTTTTTATTTTTGTAATAAAAAATATATTTTGGTTAAAGGATCATGTCTTTCGATAGAAATTTGAGATTTTTCAGTTACAAGTCGGAAAATTATAATTAAAACATTTTTTGGTTGAAACATCTACTATTATATTTTTGGATAAAAATTCATCTTTTTGGTTTCTTACTTTTTTATATTATATTTATATTGTTAGCTCGAAAATATAAATTTAAAGCTGAAGCGCTGAACTTATAGAAAATGTTCTTTTATCGGTTTATTATAAATAATAGTTTTGATTATAAATCATAAGTTTACAACCGAATTGTCTGTAAAAAAATAATTTATTTGTTTTTTCTTGAATGCAAAATTGATGGCAATTTACATATTTAGTACCTTGCATCATTTTTCTAAAAGTTTCAATTTTTTAAATTTTCCATTTTATTTTTCAGGATTAATTTTTTTAGATCTTTTTTGGGTGAAAAAAATTTTGCCCTTTTTTTGTAGTTTGTGTCGTTTGTCTACAAATTTAACTTTTCTATTTTCAATGATACTTTGTACGAATAAAGCGAAAACTACGTGTCCTATAAAAAGTGAATAATCACAAATTTGTAGACCTTTCTCAGGTGAATAATTTTTGTGCATTCATCTTTTGTCGTATCTTGCATAGTTTAACCAAAAAATGGAATTTTTTTATTTTTCATTATGTTTTGTTACGTCAATACTTTAATTTTAAAAAAAGTTCAAAAAGCTGTTATGTCAATTTTTTTTTATCTAAAAAATTCATTAGGAGAAAATGTTCGTGTAGCAAAGGTGACTCTACTAGATTAATTTTTTTAAAAGTCATCGTGCTCACAGACAGACGTACATGGAGATGTACATGCAGACGCATTCGTAAAATCTGTGTTTTGATTTCAGAGGGCCTCTCAACGTCGAAATTCAACAAAAATGATGGGGGGGGGGGGTCAAGTTTTACGCAAATCTAATTCCTTCTTTGATGAGAATGTAAAGCTTCTAATGGCGATATCTCGTAAAAGATTAATCGAATGTTCTGCTTTCTGTGCACGACTTTTAAGCACCAAAGGTATTAATGATGCTAGGCCATGTGTAGTGTCACTGGAATCAAATGAAAGACCAAGCTCCACTGCTACCCTATCTGCGGCTCGGTAGAGAAACGCCGCAACGTTGATGACTTCATGTTGGTGTACTAGTTGCATTAGAGAATCTGTGTCGTTTAGAACTGATCAGGCTTAGCCAGAACCATTTTTCGATAAAGATACTCTAAGCTCAGCAAACCTCTGCCCGCTTTATCTCGAGGGAGTTATATACGGGGTACAGAAGATCTAGACAGATGATTTCGATAGATTATGGTATCATCATTTTGCGTGTGCTTCGGTCAAGTTGCACATCTTGGAATTCTGCTTGCGGTATTCCAAGATATGCATATGTTTCTCCATTACCAAAATGTTAAATAGTATGGTATTTCCACCTGTGATTTGAAGATCCTGATAGTCAAACGTTGATTTGTGTTCTAGACTTCTTTGGTGTAGCTGGAGGCAGGCGCAATTGTCTAGGCCAAAGCTAATGCCGAAGGCTCTAGAGCACCTATTAACTGCAGCCACAAGGATCGCAAGGTTGTCTTTAAAAGAAGCAAAGAGTTTAAGATCATCTAGGTATAAAAGATGTTTGACCTTGAATTTTCTTCTGTTTGGCAGGCCACATAGAGAGCTTTTGTCGTGGAGCACAATTGGTAGAGGCAAGAGAGAGATGCAAAAAAGTATCGCACTTACAGAGTCTTCTTGGAAGACTCCCCTCTTATATGTGACATGAATTGAAGTCACTTGTTTTTTTTTCGGATTATGACAAATCTTGTCCACCACAAGATCATAATCTCTTTCATATATCTCACTATTTTTGTATGTACTTTCAGGCACTCAAGGAGGTTAATAAGTAGCTCATGGTTAGTGTTATAGGTTGTCTTTAGGTAATCAATCCGAGCCGTGGACAAATTGCGTCGATACATGATGAAATCCTGGGCAATAAACCTGTCTATTAACAGGTATTCTCTTCAACCAGCCAGACCTCTCTTGCATCTGCATTGTTTAACTATTGCACTTCATACCGGCTAGATAGATATTAACATTCTATCTTTAAGGATTTCAGTGAATAGCTTGTAGTTGAAGTTTAAACAAGCTATGAGCTGGTAGTTCTTTGAACTTGACAAATCTCCGGTCTTAGGGATCAGTGCCGTGCGTCCTTCAACTAACCACTGCGTGATGGGTTGTTCTCCGTTTAAGAAAGTAGTAAATATACGAGCTAAATATTAGTGCGTAGAAGTGAACTTCTTCCACTAAAACTTGTTGATTTTACCTGGCCCTGGCGCTGAAGAGTTTTTAGTTCTACCGATAAATTCCTTCACTTCATCAGCAGTAATTGTTTGACACTCCTCTTTTGAGCGTTGCAGCATTTACTGCTGGCAACAGTTACGAAACAGTGAGATATCTGAAGCAGCTTCATCTAGCTACTGAGTATCTCTATATAATTTTTTCCAGAAGGCTTTAATCTTTTCTCGACTGGGCGGATTTTTAACGGCACATGACGTTATGTTGAAAAGACGAGAAGGTTTAGTAGAAAAGGTGGAACTTTCCTGAATCCACCTAACTCACCTCACAAGGCGCTCTTTCGCTGTTATTAGTTTTAGATCATTTGTTCATCTTGAGAAAAACTGTTTTGTGGATTGTTGATCTTTTATTTCTCATGTTGGGATTGTCAACTATCTTCAACGGTTGTCTGGATGGAATGAGTGGTATGTTCTCTGGAGGATTTTGCTATTCTTCTTGATAAGGAACGTCATATCCCCCTTTCCATAAAAAAATACCTTATCTCTTAACTACTGGGAGGTTTTATGAGCATATTCCGGGTGCATATTGACCCAACGTTCATGCAGCATTTGCGTGTATCCTCTTCGCGCCAGCAAGCTTTTTTCCAACAGGTAAGGATATCCCTCCTGAGTTGGTCCAAACATTTAAAATGCTGTTCTTCCGTTTGTCCAAGGCCATTGCCTGGTTGTACCCTCCCTCCTTTCGGTCATATTGCCACTCCCAACTTAACCATGGCTTCCATCCGAGAGAAGCCTATTTTGGGTGGCACTGCAAATGTTGAAGCAAACTAATAACTAAAAATATATTTAATATTCTTGGGTGAATTTTCAATGCATTTTTTCGAAAATTAGTTTTTAAAGAAAATTTGAAAACACTTACTGGCTTTGAAAGATTTTTAAAAAAATGTCCAAAGAACTAAAAGGTTTTTAAACAACTTCTTTTATTTTTCAAAGATTTCTGTCAATTTTAGAAAAAAATTGACAGAATTTAACAAATTGTTGAAAATTAATCTTCTTTTGTTGAAATTTCACCGTTTTTGTTCAGAATTCTACTCTGACTACTAATTTTGTTGAAAATTATTTTTTTTAATAAGTTCTACTTTTAAATATAAAATTGAATCTGGATTAATTAAAATTAATTAAATTCTTGATAGGGCGCGTACTTTTGGGTTTATTCGTGAAAAATAACGTGGGAAAAAAATAAAATATAAAAATGTGTGGAAAAACGATGAAAGTTACGAGAAAAAATCCAACAAAACCTGTTTAAAAATGTCTGTCGGAAACCGAGCGCGCAGCGCGAGTGTCACGATGAGAATGTGTACGTCAAAGCCTACAGAGCTTTGAGAAATTTAATCTTTGACTATACTTAATTAAGTAGACAATTCACAATATGAAGACGCATATAAATACTGCCATCTAAAAGAGATCTTTTTGATAAAGTTTTTTTCAAGCATTCCAAATGCAAAAAATAAATATCCGAGCGCGAAGCGCGTGGTGTAACTATGTTCAAGCGCAAAACGCGAGATTCAACCGTCGCGCGCCCTAGGCATGTAAAGGATGTTGAATCAAAATTGTTTAATTTTCTTATACTACCATCGAAATAATTTCAGAAATTGTTCATAGATTTTCATTTGAAAAAATTTATTTTGAAATAAAATTAAAAAGTATAATAAAACGTTCGAAGAGATTTGGAAAATTGCTGAAAAAGAAATTAGTAGAAGTTAACGTATTTTTCCTATTTTCCTAAAGCTTAGAACAAATTGCCAAATGAGTTAAAAATGTAAAGGTTTATCAAAAAATTAATCAGCGAATCAAAATATTTGCATGTTTTTTAAAAAGCTTCAGAAGCTTTTTGAGATTTCTGAAACATTTTAGAAGAAAAAAATCCTGATTAGGATTTACGAATTGTTATGACTTTTTATTTAAGAAAAATTAATTATTTAGAACATTTTTTTACAGATTATAGAGTTTTTTGAACTTTTAGCTAAAGTCGTAAAATTCTAAAATGGAAAAAAAACAAAACAACTAAACTCAAGAATAACTAAAAAGTTAAATAATAAAAATACTAAACAACTAAATATATAAATAACTAAATAAAGAATGAACTTAATAATTACATAGTTCAATAAATAACTAAATGACTAAGTAACTAAATAACTAAATAAATAACCGAGTAACTAAATAACTACTGGACTATTAAAATAACTAAAAAAACTCATTGATTGAATAATTTAATTTATTCGTAAATGGCTAGACGAATCGATGATCTTGAAGCTAAAAAAATCTTGTCGCCTACATTTTTTTAAATCTACAAAAATGTAATTTCTAAGAGATTCTCGGACTTGAAGTACAGAATTTGCCGAAATAATTAAGTAACTAAATTAACGATTTACTAAATTGCTAAATGACTAAGTAACTAAA
>NC_046659.1:161091862-161139046 GCF_010883055.1 Belonocnema kinseyi
TACTAAAGAACTAAATGACCAGATAAGTAGATAAATAACTATATAAATTAATAAATAAGTAACTGAATAACTTATTAACTCATCAAGTAAATAAATAAGTAACAGAATAGCTAAAAAACTAAACAAATAAGTAACTAAATAACTCAATATCTAAATAACTAAATACCTAATGACTGAATGAATAAAGGAACAAATAACTAAATAAATCAATAACGAACTAACCAGATAACTCAATAAATAACTAAATAATTAACTAAGTAACTAAATGACTATGAAACTAAATTAAAAAATAACTGAATAACTTATTATCTACTAAACTAACGAAAAAAATTGAACAACTATTCTCAAAAAAAAAACAATAAATAAATAAATATATTGTGGGATGGATGGCTGGTTTGACAAATGGATGAGCTTAAATTAAAAAATTCTGATACTTGAAGTATAGAACCCAAATTGCTTGAAATCGATCTGGCTAAATATTTTAATTTTTTGAATGAAGAATCTTTTGTGGATAAAAGATCATGTCTTTTAGTACAAGTTTAATATTTTTTAGTTATAAGTCTAAAAGTTTGGGTGAAAATTCGATTGTTGGTTTAATGAGTTCCATTGTTTTAAATTTATAATTAAAACATTTTTTGATTAAAATATACTATTATATTTTTTGTAAGAATTCATTTTTTTTTGTTGAACTCGATTCTCATGAAAAAGAAGTATTTATAAGTATTGTAAATTTACAAATTGAAAGCAGAGAAAAGAATTTGAAAAAGCGAATTTTCAATCAAACGATATTAATTTTAATAGTGTTTTTAATATTTAATATTAATCTATAATATTAAATTTTAATGCATACTTACTCATTTTTATTGAAAAATTTAATTTGTGAGTTACTATTACCTTACTTACCATAGCAGTTGGCAATATATTTAATATAATGTATTCATAAATATTCATAACTTATCGAATAAAATCACTACAAAAGTTATGAATTTTATTCTTAAACGTATTACAAATGTGCAAAACCATTACTTTTTATATATTAGTGTAGGAAGTTTTCATAAGACAATACCATAAATGTTATGTGACCTGCGCGTCAAGCCTATGCGGCGCGCCTGCTAGAACTTCAAGAGTATTCAAGTAGACTCGTACTCTAAGAATACAAGAAGTTCGGAAATCGGAAACTCTAAAGAAACGACCGTGAATGGGGCTCCCACTCCTATTACGTTTAGACTTTGGGCGTAATGCGTGAGAACGCACACAGGCCTACTATGCGCACGCGCACGTTGAATTCAAGGCAGTGCGCACTCACGCGGACCTGACACTAATATAGGGCAGGTGTAGAGGGAAAAAATTCCACTCGTCTCTTTGGATCCGGCACGCTCATATCTTCGGAGTTCGAGTCTATTTTAATTTAAACAGTAAGTATTGTTTTAACTAGCATCCAATACACGTAGGGGTACTCCGATAACTGTACCAAACTTCTTTATTCGTGGTTCTCATTCAATTCGTGTGTTAGGGGATCCACAGATTGCAGTGCTGGGGGGTGATGCTTACCTGGATTACTTGGTTTTGCTGGAGGTTTTTGTGGCGTCCGTAGATCTTTTTCAATTGGTAGTCTTTCTTGTTCACACGTTGCCAAAACCATTAAGGCCGCCACTAATAGCAAAACTATCCCCCTCATTTTGCAACTCACTGCACAAGTGTAGAATACTACAAAGTAAAAATAAATACTTTTATTTATATTCGACTTAATTTCAGATTTAACTTGAATTAATGAAATACATAAATTTAAGTGTGTAAACTATCTTAAATAAAGAGCTAACTTATCCTAAATAAGAAATCAGCATTTTTCTACTGGAATGAAGTAAAGCATGCTCCTGAATTCCAATATTCCGTTCTAGTCATACCTGGCCCCTTATTATCGTTTTTTTTTTCATTTTCCCTACATTTCCTGTATTTTCTTGCATGTTAGAACTCAACTTGTATATTTTGCAAAACGAATAACTATATAACAACAGCTGAGGATTCTCAGTTAGGCGTGCGAAATTTCTGGTTTCTTCTTCGAATATTACCCTTAATTTCAGTTAGGATGGAGTATTAACTTAAGGATACATTACCTTTCAGTATACATATATTCTTAATTGAAGAGCTAGCTTACCTGAATTTCAGGTGGTGGCTCCCTGAATTTCAGATAATATAAGATAAAAATTCTAAACCACTTTTCATTTGATAAAAAATGTGTCAACAATAAAGTTGAATTTTTAATTAGATTTTAGGAACTTTACACCATCAACAATCGAATAGATAAATTTTCGAACAAAATAGATAAATTTTTCAAAAAATGGATTGTGAATTAAGCAAATAGTACAATTTTGAAGCAAAAAAGAAACATTTTTTAGAAGACGTCTAAATTTAAAAAAAAATCTGCCGGCTTCGCGGACACATTCTCATCACGCGCTATGCGCACGGCTCGCTTCGCTCGCAAGTTTGAGCGCGCCTGGGGCACGCGACGTTTGACTCTCGCGCTTCGCGCCCGATAATAGACTACCTCGCGCTTCGCGCTCGAACATAATTACACCTCACGGTACGCGCTCGGATATTTTTTCTTTGCATTTGGAATGCTTGAAAAAAACTTTATCAAAAAGATCTCTTTAAATGGCAGTATTTATATGCGTCTTCTTATTCTGAATTGCCTACTTAATTAAGAATAGTCAAAATTTGAATTTTTGATTTTTAAAGAAAAGCCAAAAATTGGTTATGATAATCTTGTAGGGCTTTCAAAAAAAAATGAATTTCTTTTCTTGACTTTTATTAATATCGTGCGTTTTTCGGGTTCAAATTTTGATTTTCGGTTGATTACAAAAATTTTGAAAACGCTATAATTCTGAGAATTTTCTTTTCATCGAAAGAAGTCATAAGGATAAATTGTTTTTTTTCTTTTTAATACTATGAATATCCGTACATAGAATTTTCAAATTCAGAAAAAAGTGGTCTCAAAAATTTTCAAAATGTGCTCACTTTTTGAATTTTTATCAAAAATGGCTAGTTCACAAACTTATCCTTTCTTTTAGAACCTTAAAAAAGTGTCCCAAAGATGAATATGATTGGTTCATTTTTTCGAGAGTTATCGTGTTTACGGAAGGACGGCCAGACAGACAGACGCCATCGTGAAAACCTGATTTTCGAATTCAGGGGGTCTCGAATCGTGGAGATCCGTTGAAAAAGTTTTATGTCAAATTTCCGACAATTCAAATACTTTCTTAATCATAAATGATTAGAATGTAAAAATGATCTTTTCGAACAAGAGAAATAAACTTTCCACTAATTAAAAGAATTTTTAAATATGAATTTTCAGCAAAATCTTTAAATTTTTTTCAAAAAAGATAATGACTTTAACCTAATAGTTTAATTTTCTAAGAATAATTAGTTTTTGAACAAAATAATTAAATTTCTAATCAAATATTTAAATTTATAGCATACAAAGATGCATTTTTGATCGAATAATCGAATTTGTAAAGAAAAAAGATTAAAGTTTGAATATTTGAATTTTCATTAGAAATACACAAAATTTTTAGAAGGCATTTGACTTTTCATGAAAAAAGTTAATTTTTAATAAAGAAAGATGACTTTCCTACCACCCATTAAGAATTTTCAACAAAAACGTAAAGTTTTTAAGCGCAAAAGTAAAAAAAAACCATTCTTTTGTGACCAAGAAGAAGAATTTTTAATAAAATATCTCAATTTTCTACTAAGTAGTTTAATTTTGAACTTTTCAAATATACAGCTTAGAGTTTTAAGCAAACCTAAAATCGTTCAATTTTCCGATAAAAACTTTAATAAAAAAATAACTGCACACAAAAAAATTTAAAACAAAATTGTTAAATTTGTAACCTAATTGATAAATTCTCAACAAAAAAGAATACTTTTTTCGAAAAAGACGTTTTTCAACAAAATACATCAATTTTCTACCAAATAGTTTAATTTTTTATGTATACAATATACACTATCAAGTTTAAAGACAAATAATTGAACATTAACCTCCTTTTCTCGAAAGTTTATTTTTTTTTTTTTTGGTTCAAGATTCTACTCTTACCACTATGTTGAAAATTAATTTTTTTAAAAATGAATTCTACTTTTGCATATAAAACTAAATTTAAAATTTAAAAGAGGATCTTGTAGTAGAAAATGTGGTTCCACATGAAACTTGTAGCGAATTTTGTTTATTTGTTTGAGGATTCAATTAGCATCTTTAACGAAAAAAATTTATTATAAAAAAAACAAATACTTTTTATAGTCCATACAGAACATTTATAGATATAGTACGTAATTTAAAAAAAATGGTATCGCATAATAAATTTTCATTAGATAACATATTTATTAACATAAATTTAAAAGATTAAATAAAATTATTAGTTTTCAAACAATATTGACATTTTTTCAACAACTTTTATGTTCGTCGGCATGTAATAATAATTTTTGGAAAAAATAATATTTTTATCGCAAGTTATAATTAGTAATCATTAGATTTCCAAAAACATCTATAATTTTGTTGACAATTCCAGGTCAATTTTGGGTTTGTAATCGAAAATTGGTATTTTTAGACAGAAATTACTATACTTTGCATGTACAAACTACTTGTTTTCCTTGACTTTGTTTAGGGTTTGCAATTCATGTATTTTGTTACAGATTTTTTTCCATATCAAATAAATTTTTATAATTTTTTAGGTAAATTTGTAGTAAACTGTTTCTTCAAAATTTATTTTTGCATTTAAAATTTTTTATTATACAATATTTAACCTTTTTGCCCGAAAGCTTATTTATTTGGTAACAAACTTAACTATTTTAGTTCGAAAGTTTATTTTATTTTCCTGAAATCCTTTTTCTATGATTAAAAATCAAACTATTATATTTTTTGTTAAAAATTTACTTTTTTATGGAGAAATACATCTTGTCGGTTGAAAAATTTGTCTTATTTTTGTGGAAAAATTATCTTTCTGGTTAAGAATTTTCATGTTAGGTTGAAAATTCCATTTAAACGAAATATTTGATCAGAACTGCATAAATCTTATTAGAAATAATTATTTTCTCACCAAAAAATAATCTTATTTTTTTAAACTTACATAGAATTGGCTGAAATTTTACCTACTTCTTAAAAAATATATAGTTAGGTAAAAAACTTTTGAACAGAAGATTCATCTTCTGAGATGAAAATTTAATTATTTGGTTATATTTTTGTTGTTGTTGAAGATACATATATTTGTGTTAAAAATTTTACTTCTTTTTCAAAAACTCGTCATCGATACTTAAAATTGCAATGCTTTGGATGAGATTTTTTTCTTTATTAATTAAATAACGTATGTTGCTAGAAAATTGAACTGTTTTGTAGAAAATTTGTATTTTTTGGTCCAAGTTAACAGTTTCTTATTAAAAATTAATCTTTTTTTTGGTGGAAATATCAACTATTACACTTTTTGTTTTAAATGCATTTTTGTGAAGAACGATTTATCAGGTTAGGTAAAATTTAAATATTTTCTTAACAATTCCTTTCTTCTTGGTTGAAAATAATTATAAATAAACACTAATAAATATTTTTAAAAACTGTTCAGTTCTATTATGCACACAGATCTGACATTTTTTGACACTGCCCTTCAAATGAAATCATTAGATTTCCAAAAATGTGTATAATTTCAGAATAATTTTTAGATATTTTGAGTTTTCTTGTTTCCTCGTATTTTATTCCTACCTTCTTATAAAACAGATACCATACAAATTACACTAACTAACACTAAGAATATATTTAACAATAATTTTACACCGTTTTTTGGACAAAAGATTTATTGATGTTAAATTCATCTCAAATATACTTAATAAATAATAATTAAGTTAATAATTGTGTACGAAAATCAACTTTTTATAAAAACAACGATCAAAATCTTCAAAAAGACGATCTCTTATTTTTTTGTACTATTTTTTAGAAAATTTCGAATTTTTAGGAACATTCTGGACTGGTAGCTTTAAAGAAAATCCGCAAGGGCGCGACGTGCCGCCTCTCGCGCAACAGAAATGACGTGTCTAGTGTTTGAGACAGCAGTCTTTACGTAACGAAACATAATTACCTGGAGCATTTACATAAATTTATGTATTTTTACGCTTAGGATATTTTCCACGTTAAATCTTGGGTAAATTTGAGCACTTTTAAATATTTCAAAAAAGTTTATGGAGATTTCCGTAAATAATAAGTATTTTGACAAACTTTTAGGGAATTATCCACAAATTTTGGGGAGTTTGTTTAATATTCCACGCGGATGTAGTATCATATGACCCCTACTAGTACCCGATCAGGCCCCGACTAGGATAAGTCGGTGCACCTGACTAGCCCCCGACTAATCTACCGTGACGCTACTGGTCGGGGGCTAGTCAGATGACCCGACTAGCCCCCGACTTTAAGTGGGGTCGAATGAGAGAAAATAGAAAAATATGCAAATGTCAATAAATACCTATATTACTCTGCAAAGATTTTTAGAATTAAAAATTTTTATAAACGGCTAGGTAGTTAAAAAAAATGGAGGAACTTGATAAGAAAAAATCTTCAATGTAAAATTGTTGCTTGGCAAACTAACAATTAATATAAATTTGTTTCTCTACCTGGGCCTGGGATTGCCAATTCAGATCAATTATTTTTCATTCTTAATATTCTTTTTTACAAATGTAACCAAAACTGCCTGTCCCATAAAAAAATTTTTCAGCATAAATTTTCAGATATTTTTTCGGTTGATAATTTTGGTCGATTCATCCTTTATCGTATCTTGAAACGGAACTTTTCTTTTTTTGTGCATAAAAAAATTTGAATTTTCGATTTTCCAGAAAAATTTGAAAAGTTATAATGACAATTTTGAAGGATGTTTAAAATGCAATTTTTTTCTTTCTCTTGTTTTTTTTTTCATATCGTGCCTTGTTTAGCCTAATTGAAAAACATAATCTTATCTTTTTTATTGAGAATTCGTCCTTTATGTTGGAATTATTAGTTGGTGAAAAATTAAACTTTCTTGTAAAAAATTCGAATTTTCATTGAAAAATTCAAAAATTCAATTGAAGATTTTTTTTCTTCTGATTTAATCTTTTTTCGTTAAAAATTTAACTCTTTTATTGAAAATTCATCTTTTTTCGTAGAATCTTTTTAATTTTTGGTTAAAAATGTAACCGTTTTGTTTTTTATGACTGCCTTACTCAAGCTTTCTAAGATTTCAGTAAAAATTTATATAATTAGGTTGAATTCGATTATTACTCATTAAAAATTAAATTTTTTTGGATAAAATATCAATTCAATTATTCTTTTTTTTAAACTAAATAAGTCTAAAAATAACACCATTAGAATGTAAGAAATCAATTTCGGATACCTCATAGATTTATAGCCCAATATAGAAATTTTGACAATTTTCTTGCACCCTTTGAATTCAAAATATATCCTTGGATGTCCATATACAGGAAAAATGAAAAAAACCTCGGGGAAGAAATTTTTTAATATTATTATCAATGTCACAAGTTTTGTAAAACTTTGAAATGTTTGCAGAGAATAAACAATTTTTCTTCAGATTTACGACAGAAATGAATTGATTTTTCATTTAAAAAATTCCTCTCTGAAAAGAGAAAATGCCAAAACATTTCGAAAATTGTATATAGTTTTCTCAATTTACAAAAAAAGAATGTAAAATATTTTAAATCATAATTGTTTTATTTTAGAAGTTTACAAACTAAAGGATTTCACAAATTTTTAAATGATTTTAATTTGAAAAAAGTAATCTTAAAAAATATTTAAAAGTATATTTAAACGTTTTAAAAGACTTCCAAAATGGTGTTAACGGAATGTAAAAGTTTTTAATTTTTTTTTCCTCAAGCTCAGTACAAATTGCAAAAGAAATTTAAATGTGAAAGTTTTTTGAAAAATTTAACGCAAAATGTAGTTATTTGCATGTTTCGGAAAAATCTTCAGGAACTTTCTAAGATTTTTCAGGCATTTGATGCTCAAAAAATTCTTAATACAGCTAAATAATTAAAAAACTAAATAATCAAATCACTAAATAACTAAATAAGTAAAGAAATAAGTAACTAAATCACTAAATAACTGAACAACTGAAGAAATAAATAACTGAATAACTAAAAAAAATAAATAACTTAAGAACTAAATAATTAAGTAACTAAATAACAAAATAACTGAACAACTAAATCAAGATATATGTAATTAACTGAATAAAACAGTAACTAAATAACTAAGAAACGAAATAAGTAAATAATGAAATAAGTAATCAACTAATTTAATAAATAAGTAACTCAATAACTACAGAAAGAAATAATTCAAGAATTAAATAAGCAACTAAATCACTAAATAACTGAAAAACTAAAGAAATAAATAAGTGAATAACTAAAAAAATTAAATAACTAAGTTACTAAATAACTAAAAATATAACTCAATAAATAACTAATTAAAGAACTAAATAACTTAAGAACTAAATAACTAAGTAACTAAATAACAAAATAACTGAACAACTAAATCAAGATATATGTAATTAACTGAATAAAACAGTAACTAAATAACTAAGAAACGAAATAAGTAAATAATGAAATAAGTAATCAACTAATTTAATAAATAAGTAACTCAATAACTACAGAAAGAAATAATCCAAGAATTAAATAAGCAACTAAATCACTAAATAACTGAAAAACTAAAGAAATAAATAAGTGAATAACTAAAAAAATTAAATAACTAAGTTTCCGAATAACTAAACAAATAACTCCATTACTAACTAATTAAAGAACTAATTGAATAATTAAGTAACTACATAACAAAATAACTAAATGAATAACTAAATAAATAAGTAACTAAGTAACTAAATATATGAGTAACAAAATAATTAAGGAAGAAATAAATAACTAAAAAAATTAAATAACTAAGTTACTAAATAACTAAAAAAATTACTTAATAACTAACTAATTAAAGAACTAAATAACTTAAGAACTAAATAATTAAGTAACTAAATAACAAAATAACTGAATAACTAAATCAAGATATATCTAAATAACTGAATAAAACATTAACTAAATAACTCAGGCACGAAATAAGTAAATAATGAAATAAGTAATCAACTAATTTAATAAATAAGTAACTCAATAACTACGGAAAGAAATAATTCAAGAATTAAATAAGCAACTAAATCACTAAGTAACTGAAAAACTAAAGAAATAAATAACTGAATAACTAAACAAATAACCCCACTACTAACTAATTAAAGAACTAAATACATCAATAATTAAATAATTAAGTAACTACATAACAAAATAACTAAATAACTAATTAAATAAATAAGTAACTAAATATATGAGTAACAAAATAACTAAGGAACGAAATAAGTAATCAAGTAACTATAATAAATAAATAAGTAACTCAATAAATACAGAAATAAGTCATTTAATAATTAAATAAGTAACTAAATCACTAAATAACTGAACAACTGAAGAAATAAATAACTAAATAACTAAAAAAATTAAATAACTAAGTTACCAAATAACTCAAAAAATAACTCAATAACTGACTAATTAAAGAACCAAATGATTTAATAACTGAATAATTAAGTAACTAAATAACTAATTAAATAAATATATGAGCAACTAAATAACTTAATAATTAATAAATAACTAAATCAAGATATATGTAAATAACGGAATAAAACAGTAACTAAATTACTAAGGAACGAAATATGTAAACAATTAAATAAGTAATCAAGTAACTATAATAAATAATTTAATAATTAAGTAAGTAAGTAAATCACTAAATAACTAAACAACTGAAGAAGTAAATAACTGAATAACTAGAAAAATTAAATAACTAAGTTACAGAATAACTAAACAAATAACTCCATCACTAACTGATTAATGAACTAAATAACTCAATAAATAAATAATTAAGTAACTAAGAAACTGAATAACTAAATAGTTAAATAATTAGGTAAAGAACTAAAAAACTAAACAAATATGTAACTAAATAACTCAATAAGTAACTAACAGAATCACTAAATAACTCAGTAAATAACTAAATAACTGAATAACTAAATAAATATGCATATATAACAAAATAACTGGCTAACTTAGGGATTCAATAATTTGATAACTAAATAATTCAATCAGTATATAACGGAATAATTAGTGTGTAAATAACTAAACAATTAACTAAAAAACTAAATAACTAAATGACCGAGTAACTAAATAACTCAAGTGCGGATTAATAAATAACAATTGGACTATTCAACTAACTGAAAACACGCAATAAATAAATCAATTTATATATCGGTGGATGGATGGACGGATCGATGGATGGATAGAAGAATGAATGATCCTAAATCTGAAAAAATTCTTGTCGCCTACATTATTTTCTCTGAAAAATTAACAAATTTAATTTCCAAGAGATTCTGCGACTTGAAGTACAGAAACTGCCTTAATAACTAAATAACTAAAGAACTGAATATCTATATAATTAAACAACTAAATAAATAAATAACCAAGTAACTAAACAACTAAATAACTAAATAGTTAGCTAAATATCTAAATATCTACATAAGGAACTAATTGCTTAACTAAGCAACTGAATAACTCATTAAGTAACTAACTGAATCACTAAATAACTAACTAAATGACTGAATTATTAACAAATAAATGACTAAATAACTCAATAAATAAATAACTAATTAGCTAAATAACTGAATTTCTGAAAAAGCTAAAAACAAAAAACTAAATAATTGAATGACTAAATAGCTACATAACGAAAGAACCAGATAACTGAGAAACTAAATTAGTAATTAACTAAATAATCTATTATCTATTAAACTAAAAAAAAATTGCAAAACTATATGAGTAAAAAAACTTAATAAATAAATAATTCAATGGATCGATGGATAGATTGACGAGTAATTGATCCTAAATAGAAAAAATTCTTGTCTACATTTTCTTTTTCTGAAAAAACAGAAAATTTTCTGTCTGGGAGATTTTTAGTATAGAACTCACATTCCTTTAAATCGGTTCATTCTTATGAAAATATGAAATGTGGGCGTCCGAGGGACAAAATATGGTAACTTTTGTATATAATAAATTTGCTCATAAAGAAGATAAATGTAATATTGTGAAGAAATGTGATTTGTGAAGAAAATACATGAGTGAGACCTTATTGAATTGTTTAAGTTTGTGAGGGACGCAAATTCTTCTTGGATAATAAGGTTGAGAGAGGAGAGAAGATTGGATTTTTTGTTTGTATTTCGTTTAACGACGCAGCTCGTTGTGCTTGAAGATTCATCCCGTCGACCTCACTCAGCAGCCACGGAGTCTGATCGTTCCGACTACCCCTAATCGCGTGACTCCGGCTCCGGCACTGGCTCTGGCTCTGGCTCTGGCTCGTGTACCGACATCGAGTTTACAACCATATAGTCGTCTTCGTCAAGTACGTGAGCCAGATCGTCGCGCTAGACAACGGGCGCCGTTTAAAACGACGATTTAAATTCACGCCGCGTTCATGCCATTCCTGCGTTTCCTCGCATTAATACAGTTTGTAAATTAGTCCGAATGTGCCTTGCCAACTCACCCCCAATTTTGCGGCTTCATTATCTACACTGTTCGGATTACGTGCTCCTCTCTGTTTCCAATTTTAGAGGATTTATGAACCTTTCTTGAGGGTTTTATTTATTAAGTTGTCAAATCATATCAAGCTAATTCTCAATCCTTCTATTCAGATTATAAGACTGAAGGATTAGAAGCATAGGCTGTTTCATCTTATTTTTCTAATTCAAATAAAATATTAATTGAATACATTTTTTTTCTAAGGGTAGGAAACCGAATTTTAAATATTCAAAATTCAAGACCGTGTGGAAATAACTCCATTTGGCCCTATTGCAAGTCGGGCAGTAATCGGGGGCTAGTCGGGTTATTAATTTTGGCAAAATACCCAGTCAGGGACTAATCGGGGACTAGTTGGGCTTTTTGTTGTCTAAATTTCAGTCGGGGTGTGGTAGGTTATTCTTATGTTTGAGTTTTCGGCGAGGTCTTATTAAATGATGTAATATCTAAAAATCGTAATGATTTTTTTATTCTAAAACACTAAGACTATATTTAACAATAATCCTACACCGTTTTTTTTTTTAGAAAAGATTTGTTAATGTTAAATTCATCTCAAATATATTTAATAAATAATTATTAAATTAATAATTTTGTACGAAAATCAACTTTTTATAAAAACAACGATCAAAATCTTCAAAAAGACGTAATGTTATATTTGTAGTGCTTTTTAGAATTGCGAATTTCTAGGAACCTTAATTTGAGTCTTGCGGTTCTGGACTGATAGCTTTAAAAGAAAATCCGCAAGGGCGCGACGTGTCGTTTCTCGCGCAACAGAAATGACGCATCGAGTATTAAAGACAGCAGTCCAGTCGTAACGAAGCATAATCACCTGGAGCAGAGACTACGGTGACCAACATTGCGGTTCCTTCAGAGCGAAGCTCTTCCATTGCTGCGTTCCAGCTGAAGTTTTTTTTTTTTAATGTTCCACAAATTTGAGGAAATATGGTTAATGTTCCACGCGGATGTATTATCATATGACCCCTACTAGTACCCGATCAGGCCCCAACTAGGATAAGTCGGGTCATCTGACTAGCTCCCGACTAATCTACCATGAAGCTACTGGTCGGGGGCTAGTCAAATAACCCGACTCGCCCCCGACTAGTTCCCCATTTGAATTTCTACACGGGAGGGATTGTAGTTTTGAGAATTTAAAATTAGAAACTATGCAAATTTCAAGGGTGACAATGAAAAATACATCATTTTAAGAAATAAATTTAATCGTTGAAAATAAAAAAATTGCTCTCAAGTCCCAAGGTATACTGACCATCACTGGGAGAGTTAGGTGAAGCTAACCCACATGAACATAATTTGAAAATGGTGAATTAAAATTTGGTGTACACAAACCGTTATAACAAGTGGCTCAGACATTATTGGATCAGTTAAAACAAAAAATTCATTATTAATTTTATAAATAATTAATATTAATTTATATTTTTAAGCTAGTCAGATCGCCCATTAGTGGGAGAAGATTTTTGGAATATATCCTTGAGTGGGATACCTACGAAGCCAATGCTGAGGCAAGGCAAAACCAATGGGGTGTATTAAAATAAAATGACACAATTTACTTATAATTACAATACATTAAAATACAAAATTAAGTGTGATGAACTTTGTATTGATTATTAATTCTAAAAAACATTTTCAAAGTAGTTTATTGAAAACTTGAATTCCAACCTCAAATTTTGCTAACTGCTTGGGTAAGTGATTTAATATTAATTCGTAAATTTAATTTCTTAATAAAATTAGTAAGTATGTTTTAAAATTCAGTAGTAAATTTTGATTTATAATTCATCTTAATTCAAGTTAATACATCAACTGCAAAAATTATTCAAACAATTTCAATTTTTCTTTTTAAAAATTTTATTATTTGGTTCACATTCTTATTGACTGAAAAGTCTTTTTTTTTTTGTTAAAAATTATATTAATAGGGTATAAAATTTAATAGTTTGATTGAAATTTTTTCTTTTAAATAATTTTGGTTAAAAGATCCTATTTTTTTGGTAGAAATGATATCTTTTTTGGTTACAATTCGAAAAGTTTTGTATTGATCATTATTGGATCTAATACTTTTTTCGCGAATTATTACTGAAAATTTAATACTTTTTCGTGGAAAAAGTTCTGGATCCAATACTTACCAACACTGTTTTTTCACAAGGGCAGTCTTTTTCTATTTTAAATTTCAAAAATAAGTTAAAAAATTTGAAATAATAAGTGAACCAACAAATGTTAAATTTTATGAAAAAATATAATCGTTGATATTTCAACTAAAAAAGGTTTTAGTGACAAATTAAAAGCAGTCGAATCAAGTGAAAAATTATTATTATTTAATAATAATTAATATTGATTAATATTAATGTTTAGCGGTTTTTTTATGAATTTTCAAACCTCAGTAATTTGAATATTATTGTTTCTAGCAATATACTTTTATAATAATAATAAAAAGTATCTTTTTTAAGACTGATTTTAGTCATTTATTATTGCTTATAACTATTTTTTGCAGGGTAATGCGCAAAGGTTCCGGTTTTCTTTAAAGTTTTCAATTATTCTTTAGCTTTCCAGTTATGAAAAAATAATAAATAAACATCAAAGAAAATCATTTGGTTGAGCACTCTTCTCCGTTTGTCAATGTTTTTCATGAATTATAAATTAAGAATGTGTTTATTTAACTGTTACTTTAAACTAGATTCAATAGAAAAAATTATTATCTAATTCGGAGCTTATTAATTTATTAATTTGTATAAAGTTTCAAATTTACATTCGATGCTCTACAATAAACTTTATTATCTAATTTAAAACAACATTTTTAGATTTATGCGCATGTCAACACCTGTGAACGACTTTAAATTATTGTATCTTTCATTTTAATTTATAATGTAAAATAGGATATTTTTAACTTAATATTCTTAGTGGATTAGAAAACAAATAAAACTGCTGAATTTCGAAAAAAATAGAAAGCTATTTTCAAAAACAATTATTTTTGTTGAATTGCATTAATTATTACCTTTCTAATTAAAAAATGAACAAAAATTGGACAATTCCAGAAAAAAATGGCACATTATGTAGCATTATTATGGTACAAGATAACTTTAATCAATATTAATATTTATAACTAATAAATCATGATAATTGATTAAAGCAATTTCGGCTTTTAACCTTAAATTAATTAATACGTCAATCTCATTGAAAAGTTGAAATTTTTTTATAACTAATAATAAATTCTCTGAACATTTTTTTGTTTAACTTTAATGAAATATTTCCTTACTCCACACGTGAAAAGTTGAAAGACAGTTAAAATTGTAAGAAAATAGAGCTTAATAACTCTAATTTGAAATAAATTTGCTGTACACATTAATAGATTTTTTTAAAATTTACTTATACACTGAATTATTAGTAGAAAGTAATATTTCTTTCATTAGAAATAACTTTCAAAATAAATAACAACAATAAAATAATAATTAGCACTCATAAGGTTTCCTTGAGAACCTATATAAAAGATTTATGGCGTTGAAGTTTAAAAAATTTTTTAATTTGTATTCTATGGATAATTGTGAGGAGAATGGTTAAGGTCCAACTCAATACACCTCAAAATGAGGATTCTGAATTAAATTTACAAAAATTATTTTTTAAATAAGAAGCACTATCAAAATACCTTTCTTTTTTAAATATAAATATTAATACGAATACTAACGATAATAAAGCAAGGATATGCTAGACACGATTCCTAAACATTTTTATCGAAAAAAGCACAAAAAGCCATATAATGGAGAGAGCATAAAAAGAGTTTGCGAATTCAATCCTTTTTATCTATGAGCGGAAGAAGGAGCCCTTTTAGGGGATCGAACTACGCTACGCCGGATACGCGTTCGCTTTTCGGGTTGCGCCACCTCAGGCGTAAAGTAGGAAGAACGGTTCATCGACTACAACCCCCCAAATGATAAGTAAGTGCATTTTTTTTTCAACTATTTAAAAAAAAACTAGGTTAAAAAAGCAATTAACAAATAAAAAAATTTGATTTTAATTTTTCTTGTCTGTTTATAGTGTAAAATCAATATTTTTTGAATACTTATTTCCTCCGAAAAATTATTTTCACCTGGCCGCTGCTGAGAATTAAACCACATAACTCCCGATTGCCGACGTCTTTTTAGGCTAGATGTAGCCAAGAATTAAAAAATTAAAAAATCAAATTCTTCCGGAAAAAGATCAAGTCTAAAAAGAGGTTAGGAATTTTTGTTATTCTCTGATGATAATACAGATTCCTTGAAAAATTTGACTTGTAACACCTCGAGAAATATTCCGTGTATTTCTGAAACAGGATTCTTGTTTCTATCTCTCTAGTAGCTTAAGGGAAAAGCAACCGACCAGCAATTTAATAAAAAAATTTGTAAAAAACCATTTTAATTCCTAGCTTCATCTTGTCTGAAAAGACGTTGACAATTTCTGCTATTCTCTGATGATAATACAAATTGCTGGAATCCAAAAGGGTAGCAAGTTTATTACCTGGAATTACATATTTCAGATTACAGGTGGATTAAGATGGGATTAAAATGAGTTTAACTGTCCTAAAAAGTGGATGGTGGAGGATTAGAAGATTATAATTTACGATTAGAGGTAGATTATGCTGATAACAGGTGGTTTGTTTCGAATTTTGTAGGACTAAAATTCAGTTTTATATGTTTACAAAGGTATTATCCAAAATTGCAATAGTAATCACTTACATTAATTGGATTACATTAGATTACATTGAATTGTAAATTAATTACCATTAGGTAAAAGCGAATAAAAATTAATTACCTAGGATTATAATCAAATTACCTAGGATTACGTATGGATCACTTGCAATTAAAAGTTGATTACCGCACTTATAAAAAATGAATTACAAATAATTAAAAGTCGATTAGCTTGGGTTAGAAATGGATTACCCAGTATTAGAAGTGAATTGCAATTCAATCACCAAAGATTACTTGGGATTAAAAATTGATTGCACTGGATTCCCTTAAGAAAAGTTACCGTTATAAAAGACAAGGAATTCAATGAAAAAAATGTCGCAGGACATTCGCTTCAGCAGTGACGTAACTACGATAAAGGGGGCCCTAGATATTTTTTCGGTAAGGAGCCCTTTATCTGTAAAATAAGACAATATAGACTACAAAAGTATAGTTTCAGACAACCTACCTGGCCAGCCTGGAGGTATTTACGCCGCTGCGCTTTAGTTCGTTTTCATTCACTCAATGTTTAAATTTACAAATATTTTGAAGGGAAAGCTCTGTATAAAAAATTTTAATTTACCATTTATTATCAATTAAAATATTAAGAATTTCTGAAAAAAACTTCAAAAAGAATTTTAAATTTGAAAAAATATAAAATATCTTCTCGATTTCTCAAGATCATTGAATTATAGTTTAAAGCTTTTCTAGGGTGTTTTAACTTTTAGAATAAAATAGTTTACACTCTGATATACATAGTAGTTAATTAAAAAAAATTAATTCTTCAATCTTTAATGTCTCTAGCTTAAAATTGCTGAACGTTGTTGAATTTGGAACATTTTAAAATTTATTGACTAATTCTTTTATTTAAAACATTGAAAATTATACCACGATCTATATTTTTTGAATTGGATTACAATTTAATAGTCCCACTTTGAGAATTTTCAGTTTATCTTTGATTTTTTTGAATGGAAGAATGCTTAGCAGTTTTTTATTTTATTGACCGTGAAAAATTATTACGATCTTTGAAAGAAACTTAGAGTGACCGGGATTTTTTTTTATTAAATTGCCATCCTGATGTATGTAAATACATGTTTCAAAATCAGTACTTTTATGAAGTTTCATTTTTAACCACACACATTTTTAAGTTCATTATCACATTATAAAACAAAAATGGCAGAAATACAAAAAAATATATATTTTTGAAGACGAAAGCCCAACAGAAATGATTATGACGGCTCTGTTTGTTTATGGTTTGCCTAGCCCCGAGATAGAACGGAGATAAAAGTTACCCTCGAAATAGCTTCTATAGCGGAACTTTTGTATATTTGGAATTGCAGCAGATTACTGCATTTTCTCGGAATACAGTTTCAAGTTTATAGTTTCGCTGGGTTTCCGTCCATTTACTTTTTCCCCAGTAGGAAAAGAGGACAGCGGGGAGATCAAGTTAAATAAGGGAAGAGACGGGAAGTAGAAAAAATGACAAAATAGAGATTTGGGATGCCAGAGTTATTGAATAAGGGGCGTACATTGAAGGGGGGAGTTGTGGTAGCTATATGGAAGCACAAAAGATGAAGTAGAGAAGCAGAAGGGAAGAGAAGAAGCAGTGGATTTAGGATGACTAGTAAAAAAGTAGTACGGGGTATGGTGTAAGGAAAGTAGAAAAGAAGGGAGAAGGTAGGTGTGGGATGTAAGGGGTGTTTGGGGAAGATAGGAATACAAAAATTACAAAGTAATGGAGAGGATTGAAAAAGGATGAGAGAGGGGAACAGTTATGTGGAGGGAAAGATATGTAAATTAGGGACGGAGCAGTAGAGCAGAAAAATTGCTGTAGTAGATGGAGGAAAAGTAAGAGACCGAGATGTTGAGAATAGGATCTCGGAGAGAAGAAGTAGTAGATGTAATAAAAGTGATTGGACAACAGAGTGGATTATGGATTAGGGCAAGTAGGGAAGGAAATAGTGTTGGGGTCGAAGGAAGATGTACTTAAAGTGTAGCAGGAGCAAGGCGAGTAAAGTGGGTATAAGTGGGTGTTAAGTGGAGAATCAAAAGAGGTAATTTGTAGCAGGGGAGCGTGTGGGCAGGAGAGGGAAGTAGAAACAATAGAGAGTAAGAGTCTAATTGTAGAAAATGATGGCACATCAGGAATTATGAAATTAAAAGTATAGAATTGGTTTATAGGAGAATGAGAGAGGGGTCTACTAGTGAGTAGGGTAGGAGATTGGCAGTAGGGAAACAATCGAAAAGAAGAATTGTAGTAGTGAAGGGAGAAGAAGTAAGGGAAGGAGTAAATAGGAAGGAAAAAGGAACTAAGATGATTTAAGAGTGGGGAAGTGACATGAGTCGGAGAGGAGACTGCAAGTGGGAAATAGGAAGTAGGAGAGGTAAGGAGAGTGGATCAAAATTAGGAGACATATAGGAGGGTTGTTGATAATAATCCTTTTTTATAGGTACATCGCACACAATTTGACTTATTCTTTCATAGCACTTTCATGTACACTTCAACATAATCCACCGAATATTCTGAAATAAAATAGAGCCTAAAATAAACCCTTTAAATTCTACCTGGAGAGTAGTCTGAAACCGAAATTTGCTGATTATCGCAGAATATTTTATAATTTTTTTTATCCTTTCAGTGTGCGTCAACGACGTGTGGAGATTGGAATGCATCCTACCACAGACTGTTTAGCACACAAAGAAAGTCGAAAAATCCCTTTTTGCGGATTTTTTGTCCTTTTTGTTTGATGCTAATACACGCACGATGCGCAACTGTTCTCGCGGCCTTCTACCTCTGTCTTTAGTTTTGTCTCTCTCTCTCTCCATTTCCTCCATCCCCTAGAAAGGAAAGAGATAAAGAATCACCCCTTTATTTGGCCAAATTTGATTCACCAACAAGATCTGATCTGACGTACGATCGCTTCTTGTCTCTTCCTCTCCTCCACTACCCACTTTCTCTCCTTTTCTCTCTCTCCTTTTAGGTTTCTTCTTTTTCTTCACTACGCCTTTGCTTTCAGCATTCTACTTTTGAACGACTGTGAATCATTCGCGATGTTGACTCATTGGTACGTTAGAAAAAAAAACAAAATTCCACTAAACTCTGTTCTACTGATTCGTGAGAAATTACCGAATGATCAGTAAGAAAATTATGAAAAAAAAGTTTAATATTAAACGCAACTAAATTCTGAGTAGCAAAATCGAGAAAGTTCGAAGCAGACGGAAGTTATACCTACCTAGTTAGGAATAAGTAATTCGGTGCGAAAGACAGAACGCAGCGAATGCGCGCATCGTCCCATTGTCCACGGCGTTTAAATTTAAATCTTGGAGAATCTGATCGTTTATTGTTTAAATTTGTAGACTCGTTCTTAATTTGAATTTAAGATTATTCGCTGGCGCGTTGCGAGAGACGATTTGACTTGGTGATGGTCGCCAGCGCCCCCCCCCCCCCTTTGATCCACCCTCATTTATACAACACTTTACATTTGTATTTATAATACAAAGCTGTGTGTGTATAAATATATCTATGGATATCGCTGAAGCAATTTTTTCTACACTGGTATCTATGTGTCTAGTAGAGTGTCCAGAAAGGTGGACCAAACTTACAAAAAATCGGAATTTTTTTTGCAACATGCCCTTTAAAGATTCCAACAAGAACAAAATAGGGAAAACATTTATTTTTGTAAATTTATTCATTATAAGTTGTTCAATCTAGATTATGTAACTTTCATGAAATAAGGTTTAGGCTAACTTTTTACAACTTTTTAAGAAACGAGAAAAAAATAGGATGTTTTAGCTTTTGATTAAATTAATTAAAAAATAAGAAATCAATTGAAAAAAAATATACTGTCTTGAAGTACATTTGATACATCGTAGAGTTAATGAGGTAGCCTAATTACAGGATGTTCAAAAGAAATAAGACTCCTCAAATGAAGAAAAATATGTTTAAATCATAATTAATTATTTATTAATACATACTTTATTTAACTTATTTATTTACAAGTATCTGCAAAATAAGTGAGAAAAAATATAGCTAAGGGCACTTCCACAAAATTCTGATTGAAATTAGATGGGATATTTTTTCTAGGACTATGAGGCTTAGAGAGTTGAAATTAAAAAGTTACTGACGGATTAATATTCCTGAAGACTTTTAATGAGATCATAGAGCTAATGCTTGTACTTTTTAAAATATTTTTCAGGTTTTGGGCGGAATTTACGAAAAGGTCTTTTTAGACAATTTTGTTTATTTGGCCATTCTAGTTCCTATGTACACAAATTTTTATTTAAATTCTCCCGCCCCCCCCCCCAACCCTTAAAAATAAATGTATATTTTAAACGAGTAATTAACCTCTGATCGAATCACTTTCGAATCAGGAAGGTTGTATACTTTCAGCGATTTTGTTTTTTAGAGGGAACTTTTTGTCAGGTATTTTTTAACTAAAAAAAAAAAATAAACAAAGTTCCAAGTATTCAAAGTTCAAAATATAGATTTATAAAGTATTTCAAATGATAAAAATTCGAAAAAGAATCTAAAAGATTTTAAGAAATGTTTTTTATTTTAAGAAATGATAAAATTTTAGAAAAAATATAAGAAAGATTCCGAAGTTTTGAAATCATTCATTACTAATTATAATTTATTACTAGCCAATTATATAATTTTAAATATTTTAGAATTTTTTAAGTATACAAAAATATTTGTTAAATTTAGATTTCTTTACATGAAATTAAAAAAAAAAGATTTTTAACGATTTTAAAAGTTTTCCAGAAAATATTTTTCCTTATATAAGATTCCTAACGAATCTTAAGACCGAATTGATTTCTAATTATTCAGGTTTGAAACTTCTAATCAAAAACTCTCTCAGTGATAAAAGATATTTCTTTTTTAAATAAATTAGGCAACAAATATTTTTCCGATTTAAGAAAAAAAAATCAACGTAGTAACCAGTATTTAAATCTTAAGTTCTATTTACAAAAACACAGATTTCTTTTAATTTCATAGATTTTATGCTATTTAGATATACGAAATTTTATATTTGGATTCTGGTACGATTTTCCGTTTTCTTATGAAATTTGTCGAAAATTTTAGAAAAAGTTGAAACGAACAAAGTGGAATCGATTTCATAGAAAATATAAAACCTTAGCTTAAAAACAATTCGAACTCATTTTTTTTTCTTTAATTTTTTGGTTAAATTTGGCCTATTTTTCTTGAAAATAAAGAAAGATACAAAAAAATTAAAGTTTGAACATCTAGAAAAGTTATACCACAAATACGTGTTGCCCCTTTTAAATATCTTCTGCTTTTAAAAAAATGTTCATAGAGTCCTATCCCACTAGGCAAAAAATTTGGGGACGTTTTTACGACATCGTTACGACATCTTTACGACAGGTTTACGACATCATATGTCCATGTCGTTAAGTCATCTTTATGATATCGTAAATATGTCGTATGATCTGACGATGTCTTTACGATATCGTAAAGAAACTGTAACGACATGGAAATAAGATGTCGTAAAGTTGTCGTGAATATGTCGTAACGATGTCGTTAAGACTTCGTCAAATTTTGTGCCCACTGGAATTGCATAAATAAATTTCAAGAAAGTTTGTCCTTCAATTTACAAAAAAAAATTTCCTCTCTTCAACCTTGAGAAAATTTTTTAATCTAAAAAAGAACCTGCTTCTAATCGACAAACAGACATTAAAACTAAAAAAATTTAACTTTTTCAGATCGAAAGCATTTTGAATGTACCTTATTAAAAATTTGAAAACGTTATGTGATAATAGAACGGCTGACACCTAAGGAAGTTGTAGAGATTTTTTATTTGGTGAAAAAATTAAAAAAATTACAATCTTAAGAGTGTTATAAAACATAGAAACACATTTTCCTGTTAAAGATTGCCTTACGCGTCCAAGGGATTCTGACTTAAATTTTTTGTAATTAAAGTTTTATAAATTCACGAATTTTAATTTTAATGACATGAAAAATATTATTTAAGCAGGTGGTGACTATAAACTTATTTTTATTATTTTCTTCTCTAAAATGACCATTTTGAAAATTGTGAAAAAATTATTTCTAAATTAAAGTATTGATGATTCAGGCCCTTTTTTTAATCATCAAAAACAAATATTTTAAAACTAAGTTTGATTTGTTTTATTCAACGATACCTAGTGAATAATTATGATGTGGCTTAGGCAAAAACAATAGTATTTAATAAATTTATTAACAAAAAAATAATATTTTCGCATTATACCTTTATCCACGAAAATACGGTGGGATGTTTTTTAAGTCTCCATTAACACAAAAAAAAACTTTTATTTTCATTTTGAAAATTAACAGGTAACTTAAGAAAGGTGACAGCAAAACTTTTAAATGGTTTTAAAAACTCATTTATCAAATGCAAATACATGATAAGGACAAAGTCGAGGCATAGATCATTTATGAGATAAAGAATGTTTCATGTATTATGTCATGTATTTTAGCGTTAAAAAATCTCTAAAAACACTTTTTCAAGTTCTTCATTAATGCAGTAATTAGTTTTTATTAAGTGAAAGAAAAATGAGTTTCTTTTCTGCTCTCGTCCCAGCATTAGTGATTCTTCTTAATTTAATTGGTAAATTTAGTAAATATAATATATCTAATTTTTACAAACAATTTCGAGAATTCCAAAAATATCAATTTGTCGGCATTCTTTCCTCATTTAAATCCTTAAAAAAGTTGAAAATTTATTGAAATAATTTTAAATTATTTTTAAGTACCTTAAATTGTTTAATACCATCTGAAATCGTTTGACCACTTTTAAAATACTTTTAAAATCACTTGAAACACTTAAATAATTTTAATTATACAAAATCCTTCAATATATTTTTAAATGTTTGGAAATACATTGAAATCAATTCAAATCCTTAATAAAAATATATACAAATTTTTATCGGTTGCAACTTAAGTTTGAAAGCGAAGGAAAAACTTATTTTGTCTTCTGACAATTTACGTATTTTGTAATACAAATATTAGACATTGCCCATAGATAAATAGTTTTATAAAACGAATGTAATTTAGAAATCGGTTCATATTGATAAATTAGTTTTTAGAAGGTTTATTTCAAATATGATCTTTTATCTGATAACAAATACACACAAGCGAAGAATATGGAACTTTTGTCTGCGCAAAAATTTCCATTCTAAGGCTAAAAATTATTTCTGATTATCAAGCAGTCTTATGAAATTCTTAAATATCATCAAACTTTACTTGAGAAGTATTGAAACAATTTGATGAACAATTTCAGTTATAAAATATACATATAATTTTTTTTATTACCAAACTCATTTCTCTTACACATCCGAATAATTTGGTATTTCTTTTTTTTTCAAATTAATCCATTAGACAAGTTTAAGATAGATAAAATAAATTTTGTTTTACAACGTTTTATAAGCTGAGGCAAAATAAAATACAAAATGTAGTCAACGATAGGTAACAATCTTAAACTGAGAAAATTATTCTTTTTTGAAGATTAATTTCTTTTCGTCCAAAGAATAATATTATCATCCTCGCAAAAATGACCGATTGAAATTAATTGGACAGGCTGAAATTACGATGCACGATTATAAATAACAGAAGAGAGGCCTTGTAAATTATTGGCGATTGAAAAAATTGTGTTACTTAAAAAAGAAATATATTCTTATTCGGGGATTTTTTAATAACTAAGCGAAAAACTTTATCGGTATCAAAAAAAATTGATTTTTATGGTGTTATATGGTATTTTATGGAGTTTTATGATGTTTTATAGGGGTTGAAAAAATGCATTTCTGCACCCTTATAAACTTTTAATTAATAAACTATATAGTGGTTTGAAAAAGAAACATAATTTTTCAAAGAATATTGAATGTGTTGTATAATGATTTAAAATCAAATCAATCCTTTTCTTGAATGAACAATATTTATTAATTTTAAATCATAGATTTTTATTTACGTCTAATGGTCCACATAAATTAAAATGTGATTGGGCTAAAAAACTTTTTTTCGAATTCAGAAATTTATTTCATTAAAAACTCCTTTCTCAATCTTTTACGTTTTGGTACAATGCGTACCTCATCCATGAGGTTTTGACCTTAATATTTATATTTTTACAATTGGTAATATTGAAGGGAATGATCATGATAATTATTTTTTCAGATTAATATCAAATTTCACCTGAGTTTTTGAAGTTTCAATTAATCAAACATAAGATTAATGTCGAAGAGTAAAAACAAAAAACAATAAAATAAAGAAGGATGTCAGTTTAAGACATCTATCTACTAAACCTTTTATTACAACAATTTTGTGACAAAATAAATTGTCATAATTATAGCTTAAGTATCTACCAGACAAAGAAGTTTTTTTTGTACCAATTTGTTAATAAATAACTACTTGGAGTTTTTATAATTTTAAATCAAGATACTCAATAACATTATTAATCTCGCATTTATGGGTGAAATTTCTACAATTTTCAATACCATTAAATGCCAAATCAGAAAAAACTGGAGATAAAGGTGAAACTATAGAAGCAAACTGAAATTTGTTTATAACTTTTTTAATGTTAAAGGAGAAAACTATGTCATTAAAGATCCTTCTGATAGCTATTCGAATTTCATGTGTTGTTATTTTTCTCTAGTTATGACTTAAATTAAGTTTTTCTTCAATGCAATCTAAAGCAAGATCTATCGGGATGCTATCAAACATGGATACAACATCTTAAGAAACTATTAAATGATTTTTTGGTACATTAATATTTTTTTTAAAAACTTCAAGTTCCTAACTATTTGTTACAAACATACTGGTGTTAATAGATATTGCCTTTAGAATATTTAAAATATACTTTAACAGATTATAAGTGGGAGAAACAGCAGTAGAAACAATTAGTCTTCAACTTAAATTAGATGTGTGATCTTTAGGGAGAGCATAAGCTTTTACTATGACACTATTATGAGTATTTAAGCGGTGTTGAAATTTATAATTAATTATTCTTATATTATTTAGAAATTCGAATAATTTATTTAGTCATAAAATCGATTTAGTAAAAGGTTTAGTAGTTAGATGTCTTAAATTAAGTGATTTCCCATTCAGAAAATAAAATTTAAATCAATTAACAAAAATCTTTAGCACATAATGTCTATGAGATTTAGGCCGTTAAGGAGATTATTACAGCACGCATTATTGATATTTACAGTAACAGTAATAAAACTAATAAATAAAATAAAAAATGGAGTGGCACTTAAAATAGATTTAATTTAAATTTCACCTTACAATGCATTCAGGATCTATCTGAACAATTGAGGAATGCGTTTAACAAAGGGGGAGGGTCGGTAAGGCCGGTTTATGGCCTAATTTATTTTTGGACCAAAAAATCTGAAAAAATCATGGTAGTATCTTATAAGTATCCCGAGTCGATTGCACGCTAAACGGACTGCCCTCCACCCCCCAGCCACCCCCACCCCCCTACAAATATAGGAAACACCACTACCCACCAACTGTATTTTCGAGAGATTTGACACTCTTAAACGTGTATTCTGAGGTCAGCTCGGGTTTACTATGGTTTTCGGGGTCGCCGAATATAAATCTGGCGTCCTTTGATCTTTATCGCTTCAGGTGCAAGGTCATTTGAAAGTCAAATCGATAACATATTTTTTTTCAGCGTTTTCTCTCGATTTGACCTTCCCATGACCTTGAACCTGACGCGATAAAGGTCAGCGGACACCAGGTTCGTAATCAGCGACCCCAAAAACCTATAACATATTTTTTTAAATTGTTTTTACCGTTTTTCTCGATTTGACCTTTAAATGACCTTCAAATGACCTTGAACCTGAAGCGATAGAGTTTAACGGATGCCAGATTCGTAATTAGCGACTCCAAAAACCTATAACGTATTTTTTTGGATTTTTTTACCGTTTTCTCTCGATTTGACCTTCCAATGACCTTTAACCTGACGCAAATACTTTAGATAATTATTTGTGAAAGAAGAAATACAGTAAATCCATTGAAAATTTGTCTGGTGTTATTTATCTAATTTAATGTAAATGTTGTAATAAAAGTTGTACAAGTGTAGTTGGCCGAAAAATAAAAACCAGAATTGCTAAGCATAAAAGAGATTGTGAAATTGGGAAATTTAGTACAGTTTTGTCCAGGCATTTTTGGAATTTTTATCATTACATTGACTTCACAAATATTAAAATATTAGCTGCAGAAAAAAAAGTGTTAACTACGTATTATGGAGTCAGTAGTTTCAGAGATAAGGTTTGCTTTTTCATTTTTTTAAATGTTGTCCTCGATTATTTGAAGTCTCTTTAATTTTTTGAGTCTTCAATATAACGAGAACTGAGGTAAAAAATTTATATCAATCTACGAAATTATTTATTATGATTCTCCTCCTTAATATTACTAATTTAAAAAATATCATTGTTGAGGTTAAAACCTTTTGAAGAAGGTAGGCATTGTAACGAAACGTCAAGGCTTTTTATTCATGTGGACCGTAAAACATAAAGAAAAATCTATGATTTAAAATTCATAAATATTTAATGAACTACTAAAATATTATAACCAAAAGTAATTGTTAAGAATTTACAAAATGTAAGAGAAATTAAAAATGGCCTCTCATAATAAAATAAAAGACATTTTTCAAAAGCTCTTTTTATAGACGTAGACACCATCTAGGAGATTTTTTTGAAAATTAAAATTGTTGGTACAGAAAAAAAAATTCTACATGAGAGGTTTCGTGACCGACCGTGAAGCTTATAAGTTATAGTAGAATAATAATAGTTCAACATTTCCGAAGCTCTAGGTATTATGCTAATAAGGAAAATTGTAATTCCATAAAGGAGACTTTTAAGTTAGTGTCTAATTAAGAATAAGGAATGAAAATGTCAGGATTGCGAAGGTATCGCGGTTTTGGGACCTTCCAAGTAGATTTTAATTTATAGTCGGGTAAGAATTGATCAAGATTTCGAGGGTTTAGCTTCCTTGTCTGCAACGGAACACATTCTTGTTCAGAGTGTGTTGTGATAAGTGAAGATTGGGATGACCTGGCAATATTGAGACTTACAGAAAACATTCTACCTACAAGTGTAGTTAGAATGTGTCAATATTTTGAAGGTTCGCGGTTTTTTGACCCTTTAACTACTTTCTAATTTAGATTGGGGTAAAAGTATGGGGCTGAATAAAACAGTTTTCGTAACTGGCGTCTTAAACGTCTTGAACGTCTTTGTCTTATCTGTTGGCAAAATTTAAACTTTAAAGCAGTGCTCATAAAAGATGTCTTGAACTACATGGTTCAAAGTTTGGTGGACCCAAGCCATTGACTCAGCGTTTAGAGTTGTTTCGACTATTATCAAAATTTTAATTAAAAAAAAAGTAGCTCAAAAGTTTCATAATTATATACATTCTCACATTTGCGTCACTACTTTGGAAAAATTTTATAATCAGTTTCTTGTTGCAGAGTTAAGTTCACACTCCGAGGAATTACGTAAGAACGCCCCTATTCCTGGTGTTCCTGGTACCAAAATTTCTTATGCACCTGAAAAATATGATTCTACTGAACAACCTCGTGCTAAATCTAGGCACATAGTTCCACCAACCAGGCTTCCTTCTTATCACAGAAGTGGATGTGGATTGAAATATCTTAAAATTATTCGTCTTGTTTCCCGCACGAATCCTCGCCGGATCTTTGATCTTCGAAGATACACTTTTTCTGCCAAAACAGAACTTAAATTGAAAATAGGAAAACATAATTATGAGGCTGTGCCAACTCAAGAACAAATTGTTATATCAACAGGTGATGGTGACATATTTGCAATATTAGAGAGTACTAATACTCTGGCTGGAATATATGCTTATATTAAGAAGACAAGAGCATCCAAACGGGTGAAAATGAACATGAAAAGCAGCGTGGTTACCATGTTGACACCAAAAGAAGTCGATGAAACACCAGTGGGTCCCACGCGCCCAATCACTAAATATTTTGAGGTGAAACGGAATTTAGAAGTTTAGGCCGAAATCCTTCACATTCTTCATCAAATCCAAAAAATATCAAAGTGAAATACAATATTGTATGTGAATTGTGATTTGAAGTTGAATTAAGGTCTCAGAAGGTAATAAGTGAATTTTTCATAAATGATTTTTTAAGTCTTATTCAGAAGTGAATTAATCAAGTTTCTTCTCATGCCTTTACGATAATATTTGAGCAAATTCATCATAGGTTTATAATAATTTCCCTGTATTAATTTTAATTTAGTTTTAAAGGAACTAGTTATAGTTATCGTTGCATCAGGAAATTATAATTATTTCTCGTTATCGTTACAGTTTCAAAATGTAATTTTTTAAGTTACTTTTGTAAAAAATGATCTATTGTAACTTTTTCAGTTTCTTTTGTATTTTAAATGTATATATTGAGGTTTTAGCATCAGACAACCACGAGAGATTACTGGGGAAAGGTACCATTCCTGTCAGTGCGACTTGTTTATTCAGAAAGTATGCACTGTAAAAATAAAACAAAAATACTTTTTTTATTTAATAACTTCATACGCTTCCACAAATGATCAGAGGAACATATTAAATCCACAGACTAAAACTCACTGAATGCAAATAATTTGCTTATTGATCCATTTCATCTTGTTTGTTAAAATATTTCAAAATTTGTTTCTCGATTCATGTTTTCACATTGAAAATTAAATTAAAAATGAGGAATTTTGAACTTGATCAAATTCCAAACTAAAAATCCTATTCAACATCCAATAATCAAATTGATGCAAACCCCTGTTAAAAAAAACAATAACAATCCAAAGACCAAATATGGACCACAGCGAACACAAAAAAGAGACACCTGTTATAATTTTAAAAAATGTAAAAAAATAATTTTTGGTTGAAAATAAAAAATCTGAAAGAAAATGAGAAGGCAACCAACCAAGTACCCTTATACATGCAAGAAAAATGTAAATCGGTAGACATTGACATCACCGAAGAACAGGCTGTCTCTTCGATACCTAAGAATAAAATGGGGGTCTTGAATGAGGTAATTAATTATATTAGCATAACTTTTGTTTCACTTATCGAAATCGGTTTTTAAATTAATTAATAACTTTTTTGTTTTTTAATATCAAGTGTTTTCTTACTAATTGTCAACATCAACAAAATAAGAAGTCTGTCAGTTTGTCCCACGTAATTCATCTTACAGTTCCTGCAAGTCATCTTCTAAACAACACCATCTTTTTCGAAATTATCTAAAGGATCTTTCGAAAAATTTATCACAAATTAGTATTAAACAAAAGTATTAAATGAACTATATTCCTTTAGCTAGTTCTGATTATCTGCGGGCAAAATATTACTCTGTTTGTTTTTGATGTGTTGAAATCTGCTTCTAATCCAATACAGGCACGAAAAATAAAAAATAAGACTTTTGAAACTCTGAAAAATTTCAAATCGAGCTTACTCAAAATTGAACAACTTAAAATGATACTGAATGGGTTATATCTGAAGAACTTTCAAAGGTTTTTTAATCTAGTAAAAGCTTGACAAAATAACTCAGTTAAGTGTTCTTGACATATTTTCTATTGAAATATTACTATACACGGCAACATTTGTGAATGGTTTGAAAATATGAGTCATGAAATACAAACACGTGGCGAGGACAAAATCGAGGCGTACATAATTAATGAGATAAGAAATGTTACGTATGTTATATGTATGATGTAGTAAAGCATTAAATGAATTATAAGTCACACTGTTATTTTAATTGTTTATCAATACTAGTATAATAATATAATAATATAATATTTTTCCAAACATTTTTAAGGATTCTGCAAATCTCAATTTGTGCACATTCTACCCTAATTTGACTGCTGTGTTGTTTATCACCGTCTTTATTTAAAGAACACGATCTTACCAAAAATATTACTCTGACCGACACATCTGATGAATCTCTTTAGCGATCATCCCAAATTAAGAACCTTACAAAGACATCATGTAAACCTACCCACTCGCGTCCATTAGTATCCAATCTCTTTTTTTGTAGATGCCATTCACTCCATTGACACTAACACTTATGCATTTCTTATGATCTGTTTTTAATTTAAGCATTTCAGCATTCTTAATGTAAGCTCTTGTCTTTCTGTGACTTCTTATGTGTCTTTCAATTAGAGTCTCAATCACGCATTCTAATTTTGCTTTCCGCAGTCTGCCTCTGGACACACTGCCATTTAGTCCACCTTGCTACACTCATTTTATCATTAAACATCTTTAATTATTGCAACATATGCAAGCTATCTTTTCTAATTTATTTTAAATATGTCAACTAGGGTCTCCTCTAAACCACATTCGTCAAGGATTGGCTTATCACGCAGTTTGACCATCAGAGTTTTGCTGCACATTATGCGTAGGAATTTCATGTTAACTGCTTTGATTTTACTCTTATCCTTTTCTTGGTAGGCAATGCTACGAAAATCCTAGTTGGAAATGATTTAGAAACTCCACGAACTTTCCGTCTTGATATTGCAGCCTGTAATTGACTCAGGAAGTTCCTAGCAAACGCTTTACTATCAGTACCTCTATCCATCATCGATTTCGGAAATCGTGAATAAGGTCCCAACAGAATCCGTTTGAACCAGGTGTAAAAAATACATTTTGCTTAAGGTAACTAAGTTCCAAATAAATATTTGCCGCCTGCAATCTTTTTTCTAATGTCTTATCATTATATAATTATTTCCAAGAGCTCCAGGCTTAAAAAATACATCTTCCTCCAGGAAGTTGATTACCAAAACAATATTAACTGCACAAAACACAATTTCCTCATGTCCCGTCAATGTACAATAATTTTCAAGTGCATTAGGTATAAAAATACATCTTAGTAGAGGAAGTTAGGCATTAGAAAAGTGGGTTATGTGCTGTTAATCTTGATTTTGATTTCAGCTTCCTCAAGAGACATTCATTTATTTCACCTGGTGCACTTGGAAGTCGTTGTATGACCGAGAATAAAAAAGTGGGTTCGTTTAAGAAAATTTTTATTCAGAACCTAACTTCCTCGAGTGAGTCTTCTTCCCTCAAGGAAGATTTTTTTTTGCAACTGATGCCCTTGGAAGTTGTTCTATAATGACGGGCCATAAGAAAATTGGGTTATGTGCGATTCATCTAGATATAGAATCTTACTTTCTCCAGGGAAAACTATATAATTTCACATGGAAAAAATACATTTTCAAAAACCTTGTGCACTTGGAAGTTGTTTTATATTGACAGAGCAGGTGAAAAGTGGTTTGACTTTAGCCAATCTTTATTTAGACCCTAACTACCTCGAGCAAAATTTATTTTTCACATCTGTTGCAAACGGATTATGTTGGGAAATTCTTTGAGACTTTCGGAATAGATCAGAAGTAGTGGTACTGACATAAAAGTGTTTATTAAAAGTCTTCTGAGTTAATTGCAAGCTGCAATTTGCAGATGGAAAGTTTGTAAAAATATCACGGAAACTCAACGAAATTTCCAACTCGCATTCCTATAAAATTTCTACGGAGTACTTTCCACGCACCTCTACTGTCCGAGATCCACACCTTCTAGGTCGAAGGGGGCCATTCTTAGACATTTGCCCACGAATATAATAAATAGCCGTTTGGCTATTACGCTAATACCCTCTTAGCTACCAAGGTATATTGCTTTTATTGCTTGTAGTCGTCAACCATTGACGCCATTCCGTACATGATCTTCCTGGCATAATTCCATTTAAGACTTTCCATTTGTTTCCTTATTTTATTTTCATTACCCTAAGAATAAATGTTTTTCGAATATATTTTATATACTGTGCCTAAGAAGCTCATGTGTCTCTAACTATTGCAGTTGCTTCTATCTCCATTTTCTTTCTATATTGGAATTTTAATCGCACAGACTGTCTCAATTGGGTCTTCCAATGTATCATATTCTATATCCTTGCTATTTCTCATGCTGCCTAACGCTGTACTTACAACTACTTTCATTCCAAATGATTGGATATATATAAATTGCTAACATTTTATGTCAACAACGAAAGATTCACTGTCGCGTTTACCGAATTTTCTTGTATTTTTGTTGCTGTGTAAGAACCTAACATGACCTAAAACTAGGATCTGAAAAGACTGTATTATGATCGGAGGTGGAAATGAACAATCGGATGAAGATACTAGTTACAGTGCGTGAAAATATAAATCTACACTTTCGTTCTAAGATGTCCGTCCAATTAAGAATTTCACGTTTTTCTAAAATTTAAAAATTGATTTTTATTTTTCAAAAAAGATTTTTCCACTTCGCTCATCTGGCAATTGATTTTAGGTTTACTGATTTCCGGTCGGGAGATCCTACCACTAAGCCAGTAGAGAGATAAACAGAAGAATTTTTTTCACAGACATGCCAAACGGCAAGGTTTTCTGTAATGTCATTTATAAGATCAAAAAAATCTGTATTATGATCAAGGATGGTAATGACATATCGAATAGAGATAATAATTACATTACGTGAAAATATAAATCTACGAGATATATAAATAAGATAAGATTTTGCACAGCCATCACAGATAAAATGCAATAAATATGAAATGAAATAAATTAATAAAAATAACATAAAAAAAAATTATGTATAAACTAAAATAAAATGTAATTTATTGAGTAAAGATAATCAATTTCTGGAAAAAAGGAACCTACAATACATCTAAATTGTTAAAAGCTTCTACACCTTGTTCAGTTTATAATGATTTTTGTTTTCAAAATATCCACTTTCAATGTAAAATGCCAATGTAACGCAAAGTTTTTAAAAATTATTAAACATTAATTTGTAATCGTTTATGTTAGAAAATGTAAATGTCTGGTAAAAATAACACTAAAATAACTGAAATAACTTAAAAATGTTCAAAAATGCAAAATCACTTCTGATGTTTTTAAAGAAATGCTCACAGGTAATATATAATTTTGTTTAAAAATATTGGAATACACCAAACTCTCGCTTTCAGTCAATGAAGGCTGAGAACCAGGCGACTGAAAGCGAGAGTCTGGTGTATTTTATTTTTCCGTTGAATTTCATTTAAAATAATTAATATGAAATCTGACACTTAAACTTTTTTCTCACGTAATTTGGAAAAGTATAATTCTATTTTTCTTTTTGCAGAGTCAGCTTCACAGTCTAAAAATTTACTTAATATCGCCCATATTCCTAGTGCTAAAACTTCTCATCCTCTTGAAAAACATTATTCTGCTGAAAGAAATAATTTTTCTGTCAGGTATAGGTCCAGGTCTCCTCTTTGCCGGCTTCAACCTGCCAGAACTTCTTCTCTAGACATATCTTCTCCTCCAGAACCTCCTGCTCAATCTAGGCGAATAATTCCACCTAAGAGGCTCCCTTCTACTCAAAAGAGAGGATGTGGACTTTAAAATCTTAAAATTATCCGTCTTACTTCTCACACGAATCATGAAATAAAATAAAAGTAAAAATAAATAAGTATCAGCTTCTAATCCAGAAACAGACAGTGAAAATAAAAAAAAATCTTTCTCAACTAGAAATAATTTTAACTTGAACTTATTTAATATTAAAGAGAGTAATGTATCAACTTTGTGAAGAAATAATGCCTGATATAAAAACAAGGTTCAAATTTTACATTACCTATTAAGACTTTGATCAATCTATTAATTTAAATATTAATTAAATATCTTTGAACTAAGGAAAGGCTATACTACAGTTTTGGTTTTATAAGTTGCTATGAAATATTTATATTCAAACTTTTGCATTTCTTGGGCACAGAACTCCCGTTTTTTGTTGGACCACAATTTCTTGAAAAATGAAGATTTAAAAAAAAATTGGTTTATTCTAAGAAACCTAGTAAAAAATATTCAGTTGGTTTAGGTACAGTGAACAAATGATCTAACTAACTTTTTAACCATTTTCTCTTTCATAATAGTCTTATCGACGAAAAAACTATCAGATTGGTTTTAAGCCTACAAGACGATAACAAAACATATTTTTCGTTATTTACTCTGATGTATTTAGTAAGGCTTCGAAAACAGTTGTAAATGGTTTGAAAAGCAAATTTATAAAATTAAAATATCTTAAAAGGACAAGCGCGAGTCATATATTATTCATGAGATAAGCAGTGTAGCATAGTTTATATAATGTAGTAAGGCGTTAAGCAAATCATTAGGTACATTGTTATATTAATTCTTTATTAATACAGCATCCAGTTTTTTCTTAGTAAGAAAAAATGAGGAACCTTCCTACTCTGGTCCTAGCATTGACAGTTCTTCCTAACTTAATTGGTAAATATAGTAATATATCTATATTGTTACGAAGAGTTGTTAGTATTCCAAAAATTTCAGCTTCTCCCTATTTTACCCTGATTTCAACCTGTAAATATACTTTGAAATCTCTTAAAATTATTTGAAATTTTTAGATTATCTAGAGATCCATTTACATTTTTAATACCCTAATTTTTTTTTCAAAAATGTAAATTTCCGTTTTTAGTGCATGAAATATGATTCATTTTAAGCAACCAGAAATTTGAAATAGGTGAAAAATATTGCAATAAGATTATAAATACGACACAGTTTTCAAAAGAAAAAGTGAAGGATAATGAATACTTTGAAAAGTCCTGCAATTCAGAGATTTGCTATTCCTTAGGCGTAGATGGAAATGTTACATCCTGTTTGGAAGTTGTAAGAATTGCTGAATATTTTTTTGCCATTTTCGAACATTAAGAAATTTTTGAAATTATTTATTTGCTCATAATTAAACTAGTAGAGTAATAAACGAAATCGGGTGTCGCTTAGAAAATTTTTAAATCGTTAAACAGACAAGAAAACTGATTCTGATCTCACTCTGAATTAGGATGTAGTCGGAGGGTCATTAGATCGTGAATACATTAAAAAAATCCTTTATCCGAGCCCGCTTTATCCAAGTTCGAGATTATCCGAGGTTGAGATTATCCAAAGTTGAAATCAAAATAGTTGACCCATCTTATCCGAGTTATAGGGCAAGAGTAGGTCGTATTATCCGAGCCTCATGCATTATTCATACATTTGATCTTCTCTTAACCAACCAGAGCAGATCTTGGACAAATTGAATATTTATTCAAGTAAACTTTCAGTTTATTATACTGAGACTTTCTTTTTATTTAAAATTCCGTTTCATCCAAATTTCCCGATTATCCAAGTTTGGGCCGGTCCACAATAACTCGAATAAGCGAGGTTCTTCTGTCCGTTGTAATCTTGGCCCATATTCACACGACTTTTAATTAGAGTGTTCTGTTTTGACAACAATACCGAGAAGTCTACCCATTCTTAGCCCACTCCTGAAATCAAAAAACTGTATCTTTACATGAAAATTAGGAAGAAAAACAAAAATAAATTTCTTTATATCGAACAAAATTTTCTTTGGCAGCGCAGTAATGCTAAAATTGTTTTTATTCAACAAAGTTTTTTCCTGGATGTTTGCAAAATTGGCGAAGTATACGCATACTAGAATATAATATTTTGAATAAAATTATTTGAACATGATAACTGTATAAAGACAAAAAATTAACTCATATTTATTGATTTAAGGAAGCTAAAATATAATGATATTTTTTTCCTGCTCTGAAAATTAAAAAATAAAGCACGGCTAGTCACTTATTTTTTTGGAAGAATTGTTGACCTTATGTCAATTAAATATAAATAATAAAGATAGGAGTTATCATCGGATTATATTAATGTGTAATAGTGAAAATAATTTTTAATTATTTATTTTTAAAAATGATTTATTAAGGTACGAAATTGTTTGCCTCATTACACGTTCCAGAGAAGTTAAAACGATTTTGCAAATAAATTAAATTTCCACACCTGAACTGCTGTATCTCTCCATATATTAAAATACACATAATCTAGAAAATAAACATAATTATTACATGGAGAAAAATTTTTGAGTTGATAAACGGTAATTTACTTTTTTCAATGTGATGAATCTTAAAAATATTATTTTGTCAAAATTATGAGACTGAAATCAACGTATCATAAACAATCTGAAACTCCGAATTAAAATGATAATAAAATTATAAATTAAACAAGTAATGTTAATTATTGTAGTATATAAATAGATTATCTACATTATTTGTATTGTGAAATATGGAGACACAGAGCAGATAACGTGTCAATATTTAATTCAAATGCCGACTTTTGTTCTCCCTTTTTTTAATATGAAGGACAAAAACAATTTGGTAACTTATTGTATCAAGTTTCAGATAACAAAATTTAAAATTATTTTTACTATTTCACTTTAGTGACATTCGATGAGAAATTTTGTATTTATTATTTGAAATTTAATAAATTGAAATGAGAATAAAATGAAATTTAAAATACTATTTAACGTCCAAGAAACAAGTTAATGAGCAGAACTTTCAAAAATAAAAATAAAATATTTTTTTTATTTTTTATTTCTTCCGTATTTTTTGTTTCTATCATTATCAAACCACTTTTTTTAAAAGGAAGAAGTTTTTTCTTCTCTTTTTAAGGAAAAAAAGAATTTTTTTCAGATTGCGATAGCAACATTTTATAGTGATGTTTCAAATTTGGTCTTTGGATTCTTGGTTTTGTTTTCAGGAATTCTGCTTATTTCTTAATTGTATGTAATTGTTATAATTTGAAAATTATTTTTTTAAAACATAGATGACTGGCTCATAAATTTTTTTAAATAATCGGAGCAGACCAAAAAAAGCATCTCATAGTTTTGCTTCCCTAAAGTAGTACAAATTACGACCACATGCTTCTATAGTTTTAGCAGTATTTTTCTAGAAAATATTCTATAGATGAATTAATTTGTGTGTCTTTTTTTGGCTCTTTTTCTCAAGTGATTGCATGTGAATTTAAACTTTCTCGTACATATATCTTTGCCATTTGAGAATAAATACAGAAAAAAAACTTCCTATATTTCATTTAATTTTTGCTTATTTAAACAAAATGTAAATTAAAGAAATAGTTTGTTTTTCTGAAAAGGATTTGTTTTCCAATGATAGGAGTATTTTTATGTTCAACCAAAAATTTCAACTGACGGTTTTTCAGCCGAAGCATAAACTCAGTTCCTTTTTAAATATGGATAGCATATACCATATTTTAAACCTGTTTTTGATAACAAATAGAAATACCATGATATCATTTTTGGAATCAATTATTGAAATCCAAATTATTGTGATAATTTTACAGAAAAAAATTTAAAATAGAATTGTATAATTCATTAGGATAGACTAAATCAGTTATTTTATAAAGGCAATTATCTTGTCCTTTTTTATAAAAAAGATTACAACAAAGGTTCTTTTTGTCGTATTACTTTCATGATGTAAAACTTGAATATCACTCATCGAAAAAAATGAGGAATATTATCATTAGAATTATTGTTTGAATTGTCGTTTAGGATATCATGATAATTTAGTCTCACACTATCTTGATGTTCGTTTAATCTAATTTGTAAAGTTCTTTTTTTTTAAATGTGATTAAGATTATGAATTAGGTTCTTGTTCTTAAGTTCTTTATATCCATTATCTATATGTTTATCAATAATATTTCGTGAAAAATTCTTCAAACAAAAATTATAATTTAAAAAATTGTTTAAGTTATCTTTATGAAATTTATCATCAGAAAGCAATATCGCTGAATCTTCTAAGTTCTTTATAACAGAAATTTTTTCTTGAAAAGGATGTTTTGGAATAATGCTAAGTATGCGGTCAGAGCAGGTTGATTTGAGAAACTTATTTTTAGAAATGGAACCATTATCATTTTTTACAATGCTAATATTTAGAATTTTAATGGTATTATTATTTTCTGTTTAATATGCGAATTGTAATCTTTTATGTATTGAGTTGAAGTTAAAGTTGTTTGTTCAATCTTATCTTTAGGAATAATTAAAAAAGTATCATCAACATACCTGAAGTATGCAATAATTTTGAGATCTAGTTTATTAAAAATTTCTGATTCTAAATCTTGCATTACAAAGTCAGGTAAATTATTAGAAATAAGAGATACCATTGGAGTTCCAAAAGTTTGTCCATAACAATTTTTATAAGATTGACAGTAAGTTTTATCTATAAGGAATTCTATTCCTTCTTCAAATTTATCTAAAGGTGAAGCAGTAACTTTCTTAATGTGGGTTCACCTGTTTTCAATACTTTTTCAAAAACAGACTTAAAGGAAGATAATTAAAAAGAAATTTTTTATCAAGAGAGACCATAGTATGATCTGAAGCAATAATGATCTGATCTAGTTTTTGTTTTCATTCAAAAGCATTTCTTTATAAAATATTTAGGTTTATAAAGAGCAGCATTTAAAATGTTATTTTAATCTTAATGTAGAAAAATTAATAGTGCTACCAACAGGTTGTAAGGGAAAATTATTTTTATGGATTTTAGCATGGCCATAAATTCTAGCCTAATTAGTATTTTCCGTCATAAGATATTGTCTTTCTATGCTAGAGCTTAAAAAACCTTTTTGTCTCCATTGTTTGATTTCATTTAAAGTTTTTCTTTGTTTTGTTTTTAAAAGGGGGTATTTAATCTTTTTTATAATTTGCTTTATCACTTAAAATTATTTAAATTTTTTATATAAATCCTGTTTATTGAAAATGACTGTAGCGTTGCCTTTATCAACACGTGTTGGAAAGAGATCTTGATGTCCTCTAAAAAAATGTTTTTGTTTCAGAAATATTTTTAGATATGATTCTATCTGAAACAGAAATAAGGATTTTTTAATATACCTATCAGATGAAGCAAGAATTTTATTTCTTAATTCAGATTGTAATTAATATGGTATTTTATCAATGCTTGTTTCTAGATATTTGATAATTACAAAAGTGTGTTGATTTATAGAAGTTTAAAGCGTAGAGCTAAATTTATCATCAAACTCAATAATGTCATTAACATGGTCACAAATCTGATTATTCATACAAATTGTAATTTATGGGTGTGAAATCTAAGAATTGTTAGAGTATAGTTGATTGTGTTTATGAATCTGTGAATCCACATTCAAGTTTTCTGATGAGGAAGAGAGAATATTTTCTATGCTAATCAAACGTTTCTTCAAGAAATTTGAATCATTGTGAATATCAGAGATTTCCATTTGTCTAGTTAAATTAGTAATATTACAAGAAAAAATATCATACATACGACAATTAATAAGAAACTATTTCCTGGCCTGTATGTCTTTGAAATAATGGCTGATGTTGATCCAATTCTTGATGTTGTGAAATGTGTCAGTATCATATTTTTGTTTGAGTTCATTTACAAAGGTCATGCTCAAGCACAGTTCTAGTTGATGTATATTCAAGAAAAATATCTCTAACCTCCGAGAAAATAAATAGAGGATAAAATGTTTAATGTTAAATGTTGCTTCATCTGCCTCAGAAAAATGTAAACCTTTCTTTCTTGTTGCAGAGATAAGTTCACAGTCCGAAGGCTTACGTGATAGCACCCCTATTCCTCGCGTTCCTCGTGTCGGAAGTTCTGATTCCTCTGAAAAACATGGTTCTACTGAAAGACATGATTTTCCTGAAAGGTATAGGTCCAGGTCTCCTCATCGCCGGTTTCATCCAGTTGGATCTTCTGCTCCAGAGAGATTTTTTTCATCAAATATTATTGCTCCTTCTAGACGCATAGTGCCACCCACTAGGCTTCCTTGTAGTCAAAAAAGTGGATGTGGACTGATATATTTTGACATTATTCGACTGACTTCCCGCACGAATCCTCACCTGACCTTCAGACTTCGAAGACACTTTTTTTCTACCGATATAAAACTTAAATTGAAAACAGGAAACAACGACTATGAGCCAATGCCAATCGAAGAACAAATTGTCATATCAACATATGATGGTGACGTCTTTGCAATATTGGAGAGTACTAATGCTCTAGCTGGAATCTATGCTTTTGATCCAAATAGATTTGCTTATAAACGGGCGAAAATAAACATAAAAAGCAACTTGGTTACCATTCTGACCGAAAAAGAAATCGTTGATACACCAGTAGGTACCCCACGCCCAATCACCAAATTTTTTAAAGTATGGAGGGAAAAGAAATCATAGCCAGAAGAATTGTACTTTATCCATTTAATCAAAGCAATTCAAAATTGAAATTAAATATTATTTGTGAGACAAATTTGGATAAAAATCTCATAAAGAAATTGTAATTAAAAACCATAATAAAAATTCCATGTTTGCTGGTGCTTAAGGCTTCAATTTTTTGTCAATGTGACAATTAGTCTCAGAAACAAATGCATAAAGTTTCTTGCCATGCCCTCGCAAAAATATTTGTGGATGAGTTCTATTATAGATTTATAATTATTTATTTGTAATAATAATAGTACTATAGGGAAAAATATTCTAAAGTAGACAGAAGTGTTTCTCGAATTTTTCTAGCATGTCTATCTGACAGTACAGGATGTCATTCATCAACTCGTTTTTACGATTTCATGCGTGTTAAGCTTAACATTGCAACCTATTGACAAAAATAATTAAAATTATATATTTCATATATAATAATTATAAAAGTAAAATGGAACTATTCAGTTTAGACAAATGATAATCTTGATAAATTTCCCTTGACAACTTTAAACTTGTTTCAAGTTTAATTGACATCTATCAAAATCCTTAGGAATGTGGTGCTCAAAATCTGAAGAAATTTCTTTAAATATTTCAAATATTTTGAAATCTGTAGAAATAATTTATAATTTCTTTAAAGTGAAATAATTTAAATTATTTTCTTATAGTTACATAGAAATCTTGTGGAATCCCTTGGAATTTGTGAAATCTCTTTAAATAATTTGAATATTTGTAGTTTAAATAAATTTTCACTGTTGGTGTCAAAGAAGCTTGCACCTTCCGGTTTTTCTTTTGATTACAATTCAAACAATGCAAAATATAAAAAAAGTCAAGACAAGAATAAAAATACTTTCAAAAGCCCTACTAGCTTATTGCACCAGCTTCTTTAAATTTCTGAAAAATCGAAAATTAGAATTTGTTTACGTGCGAAAAATAATGAAAAATTAAAATTTCCATTTTGCGGTCAAACTATGCAAGATACAAAAAAAAAGATAGATAGACAGAAACTGTAAATCCAAAAATATCTACAAATTTGTTATTAATAGCTTTTTGAAAGGACTAGTAGTTTTTGTTTTACCCGTAAAAAATAACATTACAAATAAAAATCAAATTTTTTGTTTTATTTGTAAAAAATAAAATTGCAAATATAAAAGTTTTTGGACGAACAAGGAAAGCTTATGAAAAAACTGACAGGATAAAATTTTGTCATCCAAAAAAATAACTGCAAATTTGTCCTGAAGAATTTTTTATGGGATGCGTAGTTTTTGGATTAATAGTAGAAAATAACATTAAATATTAATAACCCGGGAATAATCCGTAAATTATAAGAGCTTCAATTATTATTGAAACTTATTTTCGTAAAAGGTTAATTATTTTTAATTTTAAAGTCTAATACTGACTAATAATCCATTTCTGGCTGGAAATTAATCGTCTTCACTTTATAATTAAACTATTATATTTTCAATTGAGAATTTGTCTTTTCAGTTGAATATTGAAGAATTTGGTTAAGTGTTGAACAATTTGATGGCCCATAGTATTATTAAATATAAAATATCATTAATGAATATTTCAGATATTAAATATTATTGAATATTATTTTAAATATGTTAAACATCTATTTAACTTTTTCTCAACTCGTTTTTTCTGTTACTAAATTATTATTCTTGATTGAAAATTCCACAATTTGGTTCAAAATGGATCTATTAATAATAAATTCGTATTTTTGGTTAAAGAATACATAATTATCTTTTTCTAAACATTTTTTTATTCAAAATGCAATAAGTTCGTTAAAAGTTAACCTGCTTTTGGTTTCATTGTTTTTACAACTGATTAAAACAAAATTTCTGCTCAATTTGACTTGCTTCTCATTCAAAATTAGGATCGTTATTTTTAAAAAATATTAACCATTATATCTTTCTTTGAGAATTAATCTTTTCTAATGAAAATTAAACTGCTTGGTTGATAGTTAAAGTTCTTTGTGAAAAATGCATAATTTTTAAAATTTATAATTTTGTTAAGGATCTATATAAAATATTTCTTCAAACAGTTTGTTAAGAACTTAATTAGTTGGTTGAAAATTCATTTTTTCAGAAATTCCTACTCTTTATTCAAAAAATCAACTGCTTTGCTTAAAATCTTTCTTTTTGGATTTCAAATTTATATATTTTTTTAAGGAAAACTTGTTGGTTAAAATTTCTTGTCTCTTGGTTTAGCTACTTTATAAAATCAAATTTTTGATTAAAAATTCAAATGTTTGTTCAAAAATTTAACTGCTTTGTTGAAAATGACTCTTTTCGGATTCAAACCTTTTTTCCATTAAAAAGTTCTTGGTTAAACGTGTATGTTTTATGATTGAAAATTGATCTTTTTTATTAAAACTGTTTTTTTTTCATTCCATTCTCTTTTAGAAAATTGATCTCTTGAGCTTGAAAAAACAACTTTTAGATTAAAAATTCAAATATGTGTTTCAGAAATCAACAATTTTGTTAAAAATTAAATTTCTTAAATTAAATAATTTGCTTAAAATTACATATCTTTAAAGTTAAAATATTCAACTATGTGGGTAAAAATTCAACATTTCTGTTAAAAATAGAATTATTTTGTTAGAAATTTAACAATTTTGGTAAATTTTTAACATTTTTGTTTGCAAGCTTAAAACCCTTTTTATTTGAAGATTCATCTCCCTTGAATAAAAATTCAAATGATTTTTTAAAAATTAGTCTTTCGGGCTTGAAAGATCAACTACTTTTGTTGGAATACTATAATCTTTTTTATAACAATTTATCTTTGTAGATCGAATAATAAACTAGTTGATTACAAATGCAACTATTTTGTTGAAAATTTTTCGTTTTTTATAAAAGTTCAACTATTCGATTGTAAGGGAAACTCTTTGGTTAATTATTAATATTTTTGTTTTAAAAATTTTTAATATTTGTTTGATAATTTATCTTGGAAGGTGAAAACTTCAGCTATGTGGTTACAAATTTAACTATTTTGTTTAACAGGCATCTTTTTTGTTAGAAAACTTAACTGCTTTTTGTTTGGAAATTCATCTATTTGGACTGATAATTCATCTTTTTCTTTTATTGAAAAGTTTTTTTTTATTGAACGTGTTTCTGAAAAATTTTGTTTTGGATTAGAGAAATTAGCTATTAGGTTGAAAATTCAACTTATTTCAATCGCAGTGTATTTTTTCTTAGTTTTACCATTTGTTCGACACTTTATATTTGTAGCTTAAAAATTGAGCTACATATTTGAAAATCCAACTATTTTGTTACTAATTTAATTATTTTGTTGAAACTACAAATATTTGGTGTAAAATTTCAAATTGATTGTTTAAAAATGCAATATTTTTGAGGGCCTGCATTTTGGGCTAGTTTAAACCCCTAGAAAGGCAAACCTCTTCTTTTCGAACGATTTTGTGACACAGGGTCATTATGACCCTGTTTAACATTTGATGAGATGTCATTTAAAAAAGTGTCTGTGCAAAAATTCTGGAGAAAATCTGAAGTGAATTTGAAATATAGGAGAATATATCCTAATTATAGCAGGTTGAAAAGTTTTTTTATTTTTATTTCAAAAAAGTGGTTTAAATATTTTCGATATCTTACGTTTCAATAATCAGTCTGGGTTAAAATCACCCAATGTGACAGTGTAGGATTAATGCAAATTTTTCTTAAATTTAAAATTATTTTCTTAATTTTGATGCTATTTTTAGAGAAATAAAAAAATTATTCTACAGATACGGTTTCTTTGATTTAGAACAAATATTTTTCTCTCTGCATTAGAGAGATGGAGGTATAGAGAATACTGAGTCAGAGGCAGTGCATAATCAAGAAGGATACTTATCTACATAGAATACCAAATAGGGATCCATCGTGGCGAGCCTCGCGAGCTGACTGACGTTTGTCAATCAAAGTGCTCACCTTGGCGAATTCTTTCCGTCGGGCCCTCTCGGCCCCAGCTTTCTGCGGATTTTTTATTTATTTTTTTTTTTCATCAAAATGAGCTCGACTTCTCGACTTTTTCTGCTCGACCCTTCTCCCGCAGGTGTTGTATTATTCATACCAAATTCAAAGGATAGCGCGAGAAATAATAATAATTTAACTATGGAGTTCTTGTATATTTAAAAAAACAAGAAGAAATGAAGAATCAAATTTTATATCATAGAGCCAGTTAATTCTTTTCTATTTAAAAAATGCATTAAAGCGTGGTAGAAATTATTATTTCAACATTTTTTTTATTAATTGATTTTTTCTTATTATCACCTTTTCCGGATTTCTGAATTCGCTTCGTGGACAAAACAGTAATAGTTTTCATTCATTCAATACAGAAACTTGAATTCCAAAAATGTAAAATAGCATTGTCTTTTCCATTATATATATAAACTACATATAACGTACCAAACCGAGTGCGAATCACGAGATGCATGATGAGAATGTGTTCGTTAAAGCACAAGGAGCTTTAACTAAAGAGAATTCACAATCACCACAGTATAAAGACCGTGCACGTACTACGAGGTAAATAAATTATCGAGCGCGAGAAATCAACAGCCGCGTGTCCTAGCCGCGCCCAAACTTGCTAGCTGCACAATTAATACATCACAATTTTTCCAAAATTGTGAAGACCACAGAAATAGAAAGGTTTAAAATAAACACAAAAAGATTCGCATTATTATAAAAAATTTTTCTTAGTGTGTCTTGAGGAAGAATTTAAACTAAAATAAACCAGAAATCCTTTTCCTGTACTGCCCAGTGGGCACAAAGTTTGGCGACGTCTTTACGACATCATTACGACATCTTTGCGACAACTTTACGACATCCTATGTCCATGTCGTTAAGGTGTCTTTACTATATCGTAAATAAGTCGCATAATCGGACGATGTCTTTACGATATCGCAAAGACACAGAAACGACATTGTCATAGAATGTCGTAAAGATGTCGTAGCGATGTCGTAACAATGTCGTAAAGAGAATTGGCAGGAAGGCAAATAATTAAGGTTTTCAAATTTGGAGACCATAAATCAATATTTGTCAAATATTATGATTTTAAATAAATAATTGATGATTGAAAATAGGTAAATTTTGTTTCAAGTTTGCCTTTTTGGTATCAAATTAACTTAATTTGTTGAAAATTTAACAACTTTGCAAAAAGTAATTTTTTTCCAAACTTAACATTTTTTATGCAAATTGGTCTTGTTATGTTGAAAATCTAACTATTTAACTGAAAAATTTATTTCAGATTTAGATTTTTATTATGTTGGTGAAAATGTTATTAGTTCGTTAACATTTTTTTTGTTTAGAAGTTCATGCATTTGAGCGAAGCTCTAATTGTTATTTGCCTAAAAATTATTCTCTTTTTAGAAAATGTACCGGTTCTCAGAAAAGGTGATTTTTTAAAATTAATGCTTCATCTGGTTTTTTTAAAATTCTTTTTTTGCGGTTACAAATTCACCAAGTTTCGTTCAAAATCCAGTCGTAAGGGCGAGAATTAGCTTTTTCTCTTGTTTAAATTTCATTTCTTTTGGTGAAAATTGGTCTTTTTTATAGATCGTTACGATCTTGATTGAAAATTCATGTTTTGATAAAAAATCATTTAGTTGGCTAAAATTTAACTTTCTGGTTAAAAATTCATATATTTAGTTCAATCTTCGTCTTTATGTGAGAGAATTAATCTTTTTTCTTCATTTGTTTTTTATTTTTTTTTAAATTAAACTATTTCAGTTCGCGTGAGTCTAGTTTAGGTGGAGGAATCCACCCCAAATTTATTTAACTAAGAGTAATCCTAATGCAATCCGGTGTAATTTGAGGTAATCCAGAGTAATTGCTAAAATCATTTTTATTAATTTTTTCCCCTTTAGTTCAAAACCCAGCATTTTGTTTTTCTAAAATTTTCATTGTATTTATTTGTGAAAAAAGGTTTTCCCCTTCGCTCTACTGGGATTCGAACCCAGGTCTTCCGCTTGACCGTCGGGTGCTCTTTTCCATAGATAAATTTAATTTCTCTTGTTAGTTTAAAAAATTTATTTTATTATAAAATATGCTTGAAACTATAAAAGGGACGATAAATATTGCAATATTATAAATTATGGCTATATTAATAAGATAAAGATTATAAATTAATTTTCGGCTTCTCTGAGACAATTTGTGGTTAGAGCGTGACTCAGATGGTCAACTGCTCAACTTAATGATGTTCCAGTCTTTATGATTGGATAATAAAAACTCGTTTTTGTGAAATACATCTAAAATAAAAGTAGAACACAAAACTCGTTTATTATTGCATAAAACAAGAAAATTAGTAAACAAAAACTAAAATAAAAATAATTGCGGCTAAAAGACGCTGGGTAGCAGGTGACGCGCTGGTAGTAGTTTTCTCTTACAGTATTTATTTCTCCCTTCCCCATTCACCTCTGAGTTTTATTTTCTACGTCCTTTTTCTCTCCCTGGTCGCCGGAATAAATTTGAATTTAGGTGTGCGCATCTGTTGTCGGCGAGCGGACTAATTAGAATCATCTATAAACGGTAATCTCTATCCATATATATATATAGCAGTATCTCTTGTAATTATCGGTGCTAAAAATCGAACATTTTACAGGTGTTTTTCAAATCTTAGAAAGGGGCAGGGTCGGTAAGGCCGGTTTTTGGCCTAATTTATTTTTGGACACCACTACCCACCAACTGTATTTTCGAGAGATTTGACACTCTTAAACATGTATTCTGAGGTTAGCTCGGGTTTACTATGGTTTTCGGGGTCGCCGAATAC
>NC_046659.1:161139146-161150319 GCF_010883055.1 Belonocnema kinseyi
TCGACTCGGGATACTTATAAGATACTACCATGATTTTTTCAGATTTTTTGATCCAAAAATAAATTAGGCCAAAAACCGGCCTTACCGACCCTCCCCCTTTAAAAGCAGCTTTAAATAAATAAATAGTAAAACAAAATAAATACTATATTTTAAAAATTGAAAATGTTAGAAAAATTATTTACAACCGGACCAGTTTCTTGAGACTATCCAATTACACATGTATTAAAAAAAAAACTATCTAGAATATTTATCCCTGAATGTTCAAATATCCGAAATAATGAAATCCAAAATTACAAATTTCCGAAAAAATATAATTTATTTGGAAATGTTCTATTATCAGACATTTAATAATTTTAAGGAGATATCTTTTCTGTAATTTTGTTTTTACTCGGGAATTGAAAATTTAAAAAAAATTATTTTTCAACAAATTGAACAATATGCTTGACTCTTTTTTTTCTTTAATAAACTAAAATCTGGATTTAATGCGGTTTTGGAGCTGACTGTGAACCCTGCATAAAGAGACTCGGAAATTTTTGTCTCTCGTTCTTCTCTCTCTCTCTCTCTGTTTTGTCACGCCTGATTGAACACCGCAGATCCCCCGCGGCTCGTCTCACCCATCCCCGCGGCGAGGCGTCATTTCTGGAAAATACTAAATCCAGAGTTACTAAATCCAGATTCGACTGTAATGGAAAAATTAATTTTTTTATTAAAAATTTAAGTTTTGGAACTTACTTTCCTTCTATAATAGTGAAATATGATTAGTAAAATTGTTTTTAATTATTTAAGAAGACTATGTGACTCTCTCTCTCTTTCTCTTTTTTTATGTCTCTCCCTGTCTATGGTATATGAAGAGAAATTAAGGGAATTTGTATTCGGAATTATTCATAATTGGAGGGCACCAATTTGCGGCTACAATATGGTGAACAGAGGCGCTAGGACAGATCAAACGGCCGTTGCTCTTTTGTTCGTTAATTCGATTGCCGCAGAAAATTTGAATTTGAAATTACACCCAGCCGCAGGCGACTATCAAACTAGTCCGGCTGATCGGGAACAAAATCAAATCGAACTTCATCAACTTTTTCTATCTTCATGTCCACTGTCGACTCGTGAAGGTTTAAATTCAAGCTTATCAAATCCTTTCAATTTTTGTATTTCACATTTATCTATAAAGAGTACTTAAGCGTTCACATAATTTTTTTTTATTTTTCAGAAACTTCTTTCAATCTTGTTTAAGCAGAAAAAATCTGGAATTACGCGATTTTGACTTTAATAACAAAAGTATTTCTCATAATCAAAAAACACTTGTCTCTAGTTATATTAATCAAGATTTCCGCTATCATATTAGCGCCAAGTACTAAAAAAAAGTATACCAATACTAATTGAGAATTAAAGATATGAGCTATAAAAGATTTAAAAAAAAACTTTCAATAAAAAGTCGTCTGTAGATAAAAATTTTTTATATTGAAAATAAATTTATTTAACTGAAAATATAAGAGCTCAATTTTCTGTCCAAAAATGTGGGTTTTATCTTTTAGTCTAAAAGTAAACTATTTTGATGAGGATTTAACTATCTTGTATGAAACTACATTTATTTTGAAGGCAATTAAATCGTGACAAAAATTAATTTGCTTTCATGAAGGTTTAAGAATTAAACTGTTTGGTTTAAATTTTTTTTCTGTTGCCAATTAACTTTTTTGATAAAAATTAATTTGGTTTGATTGAGTAGTTCACTTTTTGGTTGAAAATTGATTTTCATGGGCTGATGATTCAACTATTTCGTTTAAATTTCATGAATTCTGCAGAATATGAATCTTCGTGGTTCAATTTTTTTTGGTTGACAATTAAACTTTTTTTTTCTTGTTCTAAATTAAGCTTCTTGGTTGTAAATTCATTGTTTTTTGTGGAAAATTAATTTTTTAAATGATAACTTTTCCATTATATTTCAGTTTAAAAAATATGTCTGTTTTAATTAAAAATGCATCTTTTTAATTGCAAATTTTGCATTTCCTCAGTTTAGAAATATATCCCCTTTAGTTGAAGATTTAAATATTTGGTTTAAATTTAATTGATTTTGCTCATTTAACTGTCAGCAGAAAATGAATCTGCTTTGGTTAAGAATTCAAATAATTTGTGAAAATGTCGTATATTTGATAAAAAAAAATTATTTTTCATTAAAAAATCATTGTTTGTTTTTGTTGAAAATAAATATGCTTAACTGAAGACTTAATTACTCAATTTATATTCGGGAAATGAGTGTGTTTTTTTAGTACAAAATTCAACTATTTCGTTAAGGATTTAACTGTCTGTCTAAAATTTAATTTATTTCGTAAAAAATTACACTCTGACGAAAAGTCAATTTGCTTTCATGAAAATTGAGAATTTAACTGTTTGTATAAAGATTTAATTATTTGATGTGCCTTTCTTGTGTTTTGTAGAATATGAACCCACTTGGTTCAAAGTTTTTTTTTTAGCTGACAATTAAACTTTCTTGTTGAAAATTAATTTCCTTTGGTTGAGGATTCAACTATTTGGCTGAAATTTGATGCATTTCATAGAAATATTTTGTGGAAAATTTATTTTTTAAATGAAAACTTTTCTATCATATTTTTGTTTCCAAAGTTCATCTGTTTAAAATGAAAATTCATCTTTTTGGTTGCGAATTTTACCCTTTTCAGTTAAAAAATTTACCTTTTTTAGTTGAAGATTTAATAATTTCATTTAAATTTCATTTCTTTTTTGGAAACTTAAACCTTCAGCAGAAAATGAATCAGCATTGGTTAGAAATGCAAATAGTTTGCTTAAACTTTGTTTATTTTGTAGAAAATAATTATATTTGGTTGAGTTGAAAATTCATTATTTGCTTTTGATGAAAATATGCTTATTCACCTGAAGATTTAGGTATTTAATTTATTGTCGAAAAATGTGTGTTTTTTCTTAGTCGAAAATTCAACTCTTTGTTTGAAACTGAATATGAAACTTATATGTTGTTTATTAAAAATTAATTTCGTTCAGTGCATGATTTAACTATTTGCTTTTGTTGAGGATTTAACTGTTTGTTTTTAAATGTAATTTATTGTATTAAACATTAATAATCTCGGTTTTTAATATTCTGTTTTGTTTGGTTCACGATTAAACTTCTTGTTCAAAAATTAATTTTCTTCATTTAATGATTAAAATATTTGGTTAAGATTTTTTGCATTTTTGCAGAATATAAACCTTCTCATTTGAAAATGTTAGTTGTTTAAAAATTAATTTTCTTGGGTCGATGATTCAACTATTTACTTTGGTTGAGAATTCAACTACTTGGTTTTGAAATTTCCTTTATTCTGTTGAATATTAATCTTCTTAGTTACATTTTTTTGTACGAGGATTGAAATACACCAAACTCTCGCTTTCAGTCACCCCGATTTCAGCCTTCCTAGAACTGCTGGCTCTCGCAGTTTTTTAAGTGGGTGGGGAAAACAAGTCAGGCGCCAATCATTGTATACGTTTCTGTTCCCCCGAAATCAGTTCAAGGTCATTTGAGGGCAACCCCCAAATAAAAATTTGTTGAGGATTTAAAATTCCTCTTGTTAGTTGCCAATAAAACTGTTTAGTTAAAACTAATTTTTTTCAAGCTAAAAATTTGCCTATTATATTTTTGATCTGTTCTTCTCAATTATTATATTTTGATGATCTAGCTGGTTTTATTAAAATATACGACATAACATAGTAAGAAAGTAAGTAAGGATGAAAGGCAAAAAGCTACTTCCTTGACTGTATAAATATGCAAAAGTAGATTGCACATGACGTGAAATACGATGCAATAAAAATATCATAAGTATTTTCAGCGGAGGAAGACGTTGAGGATCTTAAAGTCGCATAACTTGGAGCTTAGGTGACAGAAGCGGTCGCCGTCGTGGGGTGAAAGGTTGTCTTTAAAAATGAACTTTGTAATTTTATAAGTTTTTAGAGGATTACGCCATTAGGCAGCTGCCTAGCTCGCGAGACCAAGACTGCCTGCCTGCTTGCTTGGGTTTTAAAATATTAAATTAAATTAGCTTCTCGTTCCTCGGCCAAATAAATTAAGACGGGGAAAACAGACCCACCCTCTTTGCTCGCTTCTAAGGATAGTCTGAAGATGACGCTATAGTACTAACCGTTGATGAACAACTTTTACGTCCGGTGTGGCGTTGCTTGGTCTCTGATTTTATAAGATTAAAAAAAGCCAAGAATTTCAATGGCTGCTTTTAAATTACTTTCTTACTCTTGCATGCTGAGAAATTTTAATCAACTTGCTTGAAAAAATTGAGCTAGATGGAAATTAAGCTTCACGAGAGACTCTATTATTAAATTTAAATTTTGTCCTCTGCTGGAGGAAGCTTTTTTAAAAATGTTTCACCCAGTGTAAAATCTATAAAATGGTGCAATTTTATTTGGAAAATTTTTTAATTGGGAGGGATCGGTTTCGGGTTTGATTTAGTTCCACCGTTTTTTAGCTTTGCAAAGGTAGAATCAGCCTCATTTCGGTTTGATTCGTAGAGAATTCTGGGAACTAAAACAACTTAATAGAGATCTAGTGAAATCATGGAATCCCCTCGAAGCTTCTTTTAATCGTCACGCAACGGGCTACTGGCACGAGAAGGTTGAGAGTTTTTGTAAACACTATATCTCGAGGAAATAATAGTTCTGATGAAAAATCATGTATGCTCTTAATAGAATTATTATTCATCCCTAAAGTAGGATCTATGAATTCTGTACATTTCTTGAATTTCACGAATTCCTTCAATTCTATGAATTCCCAGATTCTATGAATTCATTGAACCTTACGATGATCTTGAATTCTATGAATTCCTTAAATGCTTTAAATTCCTCACATTCTATAAAATCGCAAATTCTATAAATTCCTGGGACCTTATGAAATTCTTGAATTCTATAAATCCCTTAAATTCTATAAAAATCCTCGAATTCTATGAATCCCTTAAATTCTATGAATTCCTTCGAATCTGTGAATTCCTTCGAATCGCTGAATTCTTTGAATTCTACGAATTTCTTGAACCTTACGAAGTTCTTGAAATATATGCATTACCTTAAATCTATGAATTCCTTGCCTTCTATGAAATCCTTGAATTCTATGAACTCTTTAAATGTTATGAATTCTTTAAATTCTATGAATTCCTTGAATTCTATGAATTTTATAAGTTTCTTGAATTTCACGAATTCCTTCAATTCTATGAATTCCAATATTCTATGAATTCCCTAAATCTTATCAATTCCTTGAATTCAATGAATTCCTCCGAATATATGAATTCCTTCAATTCTACGAATTCTATGAATTTTCTAAATTTTATGAATTCCCAGATTCTATGAGTTCTTAATATACTATGAATTTCTTGAACTTTACGAAGTTCTTAAATTCTATGAATTCCTTAAATGCTATGAATTTCTTACATTCTATGAAATCCCACATTCTATGAATTCCTGGTACCTTATGAAATTCTTAAATTCTATGAATCCCTTAAATTCTATGAATTTCTTACATTCTACGAATTGCCTTCTATGAAACCCTTTAATTCTATGAATTACCTTCTATGAAACCCTTTAATTCTAGGATTTCTTTAAAATTTATGAATTCCTTGAGTTTTATGAATTCCTGCAATTCTATGAATTCCTTGAATTCCATGAATTTTATAAATTTCTTGAATTTTACGAATTCCTTCAATTCTATGAATTTCCATATTCTATGAATTCCTTGAACTCTATAAATTTCTTGTATCTTATGAATTCCTTACATTCCACGAAATCTCAGATTCTATGAATTCCTTAAATTCTATGAATTGCTTGAACTTATGAAGTTCTTGAATTCTATGAATTCCTTCGAATCTATGAATTCCTTGATTTCTATGAACTCCTTCAATTCTATGAATTCTTTCAATTCTATGAATTCCTTGAATTCTATGAATTCCATGAATTTCTTTAATTTTATGATTTCCTTGCATTCTATGAATTCCCAGATTCTATGAATTCCTAGAATCTTATGAAATTGCTGAATTTTATGAATTCTTCCGAATCTATTAAATCCTTCCATCATATGGCTTCTTTGAATTCTATGAATTGGTCAGATTCTATGACTTCTATGAATTCTTTAAATTCTAGAAATTCCTTGAATTCTATGAATTCTATAAATATCTTGAATTATATTAATTCCTTGCATGCTATGAATTCCCAGATTCTATGAAATCCGTATATGCTATAAAATTCCTTCAACCTTACGCAATTTTTTAATTCTATGAATTCCTCAAATTCTGTAAATTTGATAAATTTATCTTATTATACTTAAATCCTAGAATTCCCTGAAATTTTTAAATATTTTTGATTTTTAGAGAGCCTGGAATATTCAGAATCGCCGGAAATTCTTACATATTTCGTATTCCCTGAATTCCTTGAATATTATGAATTATTGGAATATTTTGAATTCTCTAAAAACTTTCAGATTTTAGATTTCCTTAAATTACATGAAATTCTATGTTTATCTTAAATTTCTGAAATTCGCAAATAACCTAAATTTCCTGACATCCATAAATATTTTGAATCACATGAAGATTCCTAAAATTTTTCACTATACTGAATTCCTGAAATATTTAGAAATTCCTGAATTTCCCGAAGTTTCTTGATTGCTTCAATATTGCAAATTTCAATAATTCTCTAAAATCTTACAATATTTCAAATTCCTCGAATAATCTGAATTATCTAAACTGCTTTTCTTCTCGGATTTACTTAAATTCCTTAAATTCTTCTGAACTCTTCTGGATTCTTTGTATGATTTTGAGGAGATTCCACAAATTTAAGAAAGTCGGCAGTTTCGAGAATTTCGAGGAACAATTAAGATATGTCAGGAAATTCGGAGGAATTGAAAAGATTTTAATTCAATGAGAGGAATTTAAAATAATTTAAAAGAATGAAAAAGAAGAAATAGGATTAGAAGAACTCAAAATAATTGAATTGAATTTAAAGTAATTTGAGCGAGTTGAAAATAATTCGAGTGTACATTATTTTTCAGAGAACACAAACTATCTCTCATATCGGGATCATTAAATCGAAATAATTCACAGAAAATTGTATGGAAAAAGGTAAGCGAGGGCCTGAGGACTTTTATGTGCGTCCTGAGGTTCTTTTTTGTTTCGATTCCCTCGAGTCAGCTTTTCTATCGATTTCGACTTTTTATGCTGCTGACGAACGCCGTATCGCTACGGTCGTACATCAGAAATTAATCTCGCGTAGTGTAGGAAAGGTAGAGGAAACGAAAAAATCGAGGACCTTTCTAGAGTTCGATCTGAAAGTGGCGATGCTGGAGGGAGATGGGGTTCAGAGTGTTCGAAATATGAAATATGAACGGTACTCGGGCCGAGCGCGTACGGTCGTTTTGTTTCGACGAGGGTGAACGTCAACAGGGTCGTTTGTCAACGTTCTGAATTGTAACCCCGGCTGATCACTCGTTTCTTCCTTATACTTCTAGAGGACATTCCCACTCAGAAACAATATTTCTCTTCAAATAAAGAAATACTTTTTTTTCAATCATTTTATTCAGTCAGCCAAAAATATCTCTTCAAATATTAAGGCAGAGAAGGCGCCAAGTGTGCACAAAAAAGGTTTTGAAATCCTATTAAGACATTAATTAAGTCGTTCAAATATTTCCACTCTCCATGTCGCTCCACCCTTCTTCCGAATCCGATCCTATCCGGTTTTATATTTTTAGTTTATCCCCACCCCTCGTGAACCCTTCCTACTTCCTCTGTCCTACTTCCAATCCCCTACCCTACTTCTCATCCCCTCCTATTCTTATCTTTTCCATACTCTTCACCCTATCCTACACTCCCCCACCAACAAGAACGGGTTTCGTAGTCTTGAAATTCGTTAGATAAATAATTGTAATCCTCTCTACGCCTGCCAGTCCATCTTCACACTTTCCGATCGTATTCAATCCTATCTTGTAATTTCCTTCTCACCCATCCCCTTCTTTCCTAAATTCATAGTTTGCTACTGTTACCTTTTTATCATTACAACCCCTGTCCAGATTTCAATTCATTCTGCATATACATCACCCACAAAACTGGGTTACATAGCCTATTAAGGCTTTGACTGTTTATTCAAAATTGTCACCCTCCTGTATCACTACCAACCACACCATATACGATCGTGTCAGATCCTATCTTATTACATACTTATCCACTCCAACCATTCCCATTTCTACTTCTGCACCTTCACTTCTCATCCGCTAAACTCATTTTAACCCCTCTCCTAGTTTTCATCCCCTCCTATACTTAACTTTCCATCACTTCCTTCTCCTCATATCCATGACCTATAGAAAAGGGAATCGTAGCCCATTATGACTTGAATTAGGTCGTTTGGATACCTCAACCCTATCACTCCCTTCCACTCCATAAGACAGTATCAAATTTAATCAAATTATGCCCTTCCCTTCCTACTGTTCCTGTCTACTTTCCATCCGCACCCTAATTTTAACTCCTCTCCAACTATCCATCCGCTTCCCTACTTCCCTGTACAACACTCTCCTCCTCTGCACTCCTATTCATTGTCTATACACAAGGGTTTCGTAGACAATAAAAATGTAAATTAAATCAACCCCCCCCCCCCCAAACACACACACTTTGATAATTACTGACATTCCATCTTATCGGATATTAACCAATCCTACATTATTATCCTTTCCCAACTTCCCTCATTCGTCCTTTCATTGTCTACTTCTCCTATATCCAATAATTTTAAACCAGCTCCTACTTTCCGATCCCCTTCCTTCCGGCAAAATAGCGACCTTTGTATTATTATAGTATTAGTCGAAATTATACTAAAGCCAAATTTTAGAATTTTCTGCTCACTAGTTTATTTTATACGAGCTTACATTTTTTGTCGAATTGAGTTGATCTTTTCTTATTCTTTATGTTAAATGATAATTTCTGAAGTGATGTGCCAACAAAAAATGTTGTGTAAAAATTAATTACTACAAAATTATGATTTTTCAATATGACTCAGATTATTCTCTTAAAGGATTTAACGGTTATTAAAAACTCTGACATTTAAATTCTTAGTTATGAATGTCTATTTAGGAATGTGCTTTTGAATTTAAAAGAGACGTAAAATAAAATGTTTGATTTGTTTATAAACAATTTGATGTTTTTTCTATTTATACAAAAGTGTGTATCTCACGTTGTTCTATACTATAATATGAAATGAATGTCTGTTATAAATATACGCTTTTGAAGTAAAAAAAATGAATTTTTCAATAAAAATCTCATTTCTTTATAAACAATTTTAAACTTTTTCTACAAATAACAAAATTTTCATCTCACGCTGTTCTACATTATAATTATTCTTTCTGCTTAAACTAAGAGTTCGAGAAAAGTTGGAAAATCTTAAAGATTCCAATATTCTACAGAAAATTGGTCATTTTGGGTTGAAAAATGTAACTCGTTTGTTAAAAATTCGTCGTTTTTCGCAATAAATTAAAATTATTGTTTAAAAATTTATAAAATTGGTTTAAAAAAATTTTTTTTAGGTTGTAAAATAATCCATTAAATGTGAAACTTTCCTACAATTTAATTTCTATGTTGTTTGAATGTGAATTTAAAAGATTTTATTTTGAGATAATCTTTTCAAAATTCTCAAGAACCTAAGGAAAATTGTATTCAGTGAGCTCATAAACAAATAAATTGAGAAAATTATACATATTGGAGATTTTTATTTGGAATTAAAAATGGTATTTCCATTCAAATGAAAAACCAGGAATCTAACTACAAAATTCGAAATACCACCATTACATTTTTTAATTGCAATCTGAAAAAAAAATAAAACAACAAAAAAAACGTTTTTTTCTTCTAAAAAAGAGAAGAAAAAAATTCGTTTTCCCTTTAGACAAAAATAAAAAAGATGAAATAAAAATAAGAAGGCAATCAACCAAATCCCTTTCCTTCTTTTTTATTTCTTGCTCATTTTCATTTTTATCATTATTAATTCGAAATTTAAAAAATATTTTTTAAAATGACAACCATATTGTTCAAAGGGAAAACGAATTTGTTTTTTAGGGGAAAAAAGAAGGTTTTTTCAATTGCAATAAGAACATTTTATGGTGGTTGTCCAAATTCTGTCGTTTGGTTGTTGGTTTTATTTTTAGGAATTCTTCACATTAACTTAATTATTGAACGTTAAACAGGATTTCCAATGTAATTTTAATCTTATTAAAATATCTTAAATTGAAATTTTTCTTTATTTCGTAATTAAACAACAATTTAGTTCTTTATCTTTAATGTGAGCAGAGTGCTCACAAAGGTCACAGATCTTGATTTTCATATAAAAATATGGGTCTTAAAAAATATTTTTCTCACATAAAAATAATTGCAATTTTCTTTGGTTTGTTCTAACAAAATTTGTATCCATACAAAATATTTTTCAACCAAAAATTGTTCAATTAACGAATTTCAAAGAATGTTGTTTTTTTTTTAATAAAAAAATTACACTTCTTGCAAGAAGTTGCTCATATCTTTTTTGCCAATAGATAATTTGTGATCAATTAGGTCGGAAATTAAAACCTTGACTTCCAGACGCAAGGGTCAAATATTAACCGATTTAAAAAAATTTTCTTCTCGGCTTGGCTTCCCTAAAGGCAAGCCTGTGTTTCTCGCGGGACCGCGAGATTGGATTTAATTAAGGATAAAATTAAAGTTGGGTACTACGCAATCGCGTGATTAGCCGACTCAAGCTGCAATCCAATCAAGGGATTCGACGAGTGGCCAATCAAACCCACCCTTAAACGCGAGAAAGATCAATTTGCATGGGGTTTAAATGACTAATCGCCTTTTACTATACATATAAATATTTTAACAGAAGAGAAGTAGGTAAAAAATATATAATATTGAAATTTCAAAAAAAAATTATAAAAGTACACAAAGAAAAATAATTAACACTTAAAAGGGGGTTTGCAATAACAGTAATATTGTGTTAATTTTAATAATAATAGTCTGATTATACATTCAAAGATTCTTAAACTTTACTCTTCAAGACTTTTCCATTGGTACCCATAATGTTAGGGTTTTCTAACCGTTACAAAATCCGGAGTTTGGGGGGGGGGTTACACCTGGAGAAAATGGGAGGCGAGTTATTCACTAAGGACTACGTAAGC
>NC_046659.1:161150419-161164391 GCF_010883055.1 Belonocnema kinseyi
TAAAATATGACCAAATTTGGTTTTTCAATTGATAGTACGTATTTGTATCAAAATTTATACATTTTTAACCATATTTCTTTCTATCGTTTCAATTATTTTAATTTAAAAAGCTCTATTGAAATAACATTGTTAATTTAAAAATTTTCTAGTGCAAAGCAATTATCTCTGAAGAATCTGGTACTCTAAGATAAGTGTACCAATTATAGTGACTATATTCGGTTTGTTGAACCCTTGTTGAATCAAGTTCTTCACATCAAAAGGGAAAAAATTGTGTCACAAATAGGGTCATTTCTATTTACAAGTCACTGGTCAACGAAAGCGGCATCTCCCTTACTTTCTAGAATACATTTTTCACATGGCTTAAATTTGGACTTAGCAAGCTCAGATTAGAGATAATCTATATTTGTAATATTATCAGAACATAATTTAAAATTCAAAACATGAATATTTAACCATGATATTTGAGTTCATTTAGCCCAAGAAATCAATCTGAGGAAACAAAATATATTATTTATATTTGAATTGTATATTTATGTTTATATTTATTTACATTTATATATTCTAGAATTTGAAACAGAGTAATGGCCGAGTGGATGGTGGAGGTTACATTATTTTTTCTAAACAATAAAACTTTTTGCAAACAAAATTTGATGAAAAACAATTTTTTCTAAAATCCTAATAGTGGCATTTTTAACTTATATTATAAATTTTTAAACCTTAAATATATAGCAGTTAAATTTAAAAAAGAAAGTTAATTTACACCCAAAAAATAGTGTTCAATAAAATATTTTAATTTTTGACAGAAAAATGTATTTTTAAGCAAATAGTTTAATTTTCAACAAAAACCGGTAACTAATTTTCAAACCAACCCGAAGATATAAATTTTCAACAAAAAAGTTTATTTCCACTCAGTTAGAAAATTCTTTTATTTTGAGTCTAAGCAATAAATTCTGCTCAGAATATATGAATTTTCAACTAAAAAATAATAATATTAAAAAAAAAGTTGAATATGGATACCCTTTTAGTTGGAAAAAGTTCATTTTCAATTTAAAAAAAGAAAAGAATTTCCAGAAAATACTTAGTTTTTCCACTAAATAGTTGATTTTTCAATTAAAAAATTTTTATTTTTTTATATATTTGTACTCTCAACTAAAATGTAAATTTTCAACCAAAAATCGAATAGTTGAACTCGCATTTAAAATTACAATTTTCAACAACAACAAAAAATAATTTTACAGCAAATTAATTATATTTTCAACCAGTGACGAAAAAAATATGAATTTTAAGCTGATCAAGATATCAAGTATAAAAAATGGAATATATCCATTTTAAGTTAAAAATTAAATTTGAAAACGAAGACAAATATAGTTCAATTTTTAAAACGAAAATATAAATTTTGAATGAAAAAATTTATTTTTAACCAAAGTAATTAATTTTTACTTAAGGATACAATTTGGGACCAGAACTGATAAATTCTTCACTAAAATAAAGTGGTAGACTTTTCAATAAAGAATAGATCATTTTCTACAAAAAGTAGTTACATTTTATTATCATCTTGGAAAACTGCAAAATTTGCTCAGAAAAAAAAGTTAATTTTCCACTGCATACTTTTTACCTTCAACTTTTTGACTCTTGTTTCCTCACATTATTATTATTTAAATAATGATGAAGTTTTACTTTTTACAAAGATTACAAATAAATAAAAGACATGAAAATGTTTAAGAAATATATAATTATGAAATCTGGTTATGCGCGTACGTATAGCAATAATTACTAATTAAATCAATTAATTTTCACCAATTGTCAGTAACTGAATTCTAGCTACAAAAATTATTAAAATTTAACTGAGAATCAGTTGTAATTATTAAAAAGCAAGCTTCTTCGGAAACACGCTACCTTTTTATTTCTTGTGGAATATTATATGCAAAAATATAAAAATTTAAATCTTAAGCTAATTATTAATTAACAATATACGAAAAGATCTTGAAGACGGTTATTAATATTTATTTAGAAACTCCCCCTGACATTTTTAGAAAACAAATTTCTGTTAACATTTTGTCCAGCATGAATCGAATTTTAAATGGGCTACTCCATTTCATATTAAAAATTATTACAAAAGAATGGATTATTAAAAAATTGGAACTAAAAATATATCAACCCTGCATTAAATTTAAAAAGCTCTTCCCAATGTCTTTTTTCAAAGACAGGGAGATATCACTTATCAGCAATTTTTTTCCTCAAATTTGAATTATTACCTCTGAAAATTATCATAATCTGAGAATCCTGGATTTTTCAAGTTAATTTTACCGCAGCGGGATTATTCCAACTCCCTCGCTCGCGATTAATTTCAGTTTCTCGACACGCGATCCGTCTTGGCACTTTTACACAGTACCCTTCGTAAATTATCTTATTTATTCATGACTCCAACTCCGAGATTGGAATACTAATTGGCAATCGGAAATTGAATCTATGAAAGTCCGCCCAAGGCTCTATCTTCGATTTCATTTAGATTGTCTGCCGCATCGAGCGCGCACAGCACAATGCGCGCGCTCACTCTACCGTCACTAATTAGTCTCCATCCACCATTACTGGCTCCGCGTAATGATAGGTCACTCCAACTCCAACTCCTTCCTTTCTACCTTCTATCGATTAATTATTTTTTAATCAGCTCCGGCGCAGTGCGCGCGCTCACTCTGCAGAAGCCCCTTTCATTTGTCGGTGGGCGTCATTAATTAATCGCAAGTTCCCGCCTTCGATAGTGGTCACGAGAGGGGAAAGGGGGAGGGGCGTGGCCAAGGGATAGAAACAAGTGACTGCAATACCCCTTCCATTAAATCCTTAGCTCTCCTGTCACGTGACACCGCCATCCAATCAATGCGCGCTAATGAAAGCCGTGAACCTTAAACCTCCGCCGCCTCTAATTGCAAGTTCTGGGAGCTGCCGGAAGCTTCCGGTCCGGAAGGGAATGTGGAGGCTGGAATGGTAATCTCCACTTGCAATTTATCCCAAGAAGATGAGACTTTTATTTCTTAACTTTTCTTTTCATTCTTAATGCCTTTTGTCCTAGAAGAGTTTATTCTGATTTAATTTTGTTTCATTTGGATTCCGTTAATCCTTTTATGTGATAAAAAAGAACGTTGCAAATTTTTGTCTGACCAGATACGATTTTACTACTGAAGATGTGGTTCAAAAACGAGATCGAGATTTTTTTATACTTCTTTCAGGACTTCTGAAATGCTCTAAAAATAGGGGGGAAAGGGTTCTTTTTCGCGAAAATAGAGGAAATATCTTTCGAATCAAATAAATTTATTGGCACGATTCTTATTTCTATACAAAACCCATAAAATTCCAAGACAAAATATAATTTATTTTCAACAAAATAGTTCAATTTACAACGAAACGATTTTCGAGTTTTTAAGATGAAAAATTCAATAATTGAAAAATGGTGACTTTAAAAATCTAAAATATGGATACTTAAACAGATATCTGAAATTCCAAAAAATTGCTAGAATTTTTCGTATTTTTTGAAAGAAAGTTGAATTCTGAATCTAAAATTTTTTAGCAAAATCGTTGAATTTTTAAGAATGTAATTACATTTTCAACAAAATTGCTGAACTCGTAAACAAATTCTTTAATTTTTGACAATCAAATGTGAATTTTAAAATGAAAGAAAAAAATGATTAATTAATGTTTTATTTACAATCAAATAATTTAAATTTCGAATAAAAGAGACAAATTTTCAACGAAATTATTTTAGACTTTATTATATAAAAATCGTGTATTTTAGAAAACAGGTTGATTTGAATATCGGCAAAGATGAATTTTTACCGGATAGTTGAAATTTTAAATAAAGGGTCACATTTTTTAACAAAATAGAATCCTACCTAAAATATTTGATGAAAAAATTTTAGAACTTTCTTGGGTATCAACTTTTGTTTATTAATATTTTTATCTAACCTTGGGTTGTTTTTTCACAATCTTTTTATTTTTAATGTTGTTTTTTACGATTAACACCAAAAATAAAAATCCTGTCAAAAAGTGATTCATAACAAATGTGTAGATCTTTTTGAGCAAATAATTTTTGTATATACACCTTTTTCCATCTTGCATATAGTTTGACTGCAAAATAAAAATTTTGATTTATTATTGTTTTTTTTTCAATAAAAATGTTAGTTTTATATTTGTCTGACAAATTTAGAAATTCGTTGCGATAATTGTGTGGGGTTTCAGTTTTGAAAATACTCTGAGTTTTTTAATTTTTAGCAAAAATGACTGAATAGCGAATTTAAGCATCATCGAAATAAATAAAATGACAGTTTAAATACAAATTTAACAAAGAAAAAAATAATTTAAAAAAAACAGTTATATTTAAAAGCCTTTTGAGTAGTTCAAAATTTTACTATTTTATTGAATAATCTGACAATTTTTTTGTAATTCTTTTTTTTGTGATAATAAATAAATAAATTAAAAGTAAGTAAATTGATAAATATTCTCTCAAAAAAAATAAAATTCTATCTTTTTGGTTCAAAATTTATTTATTTGACAGAAAATTAGTGTTATTAAATTTAAAATAATTTTTCTTGCAATAGAGATTAAGATATTCTATTTTTTGTGAACAATTGATTTTTTTCGAATGAAATTTACTCTTCTTTGTTAAAATTCGTCTGTTTGGTTAAAAACGTAATTATATTATTAAATTGTGATTATTTGTACGTTTTCGACACAGGTGAAGAAATAATAATAAAAAAGGAAATTAAATATACAAAATATAGGATATAATTGTGAACCATTCTTAATTTAAACTTTAAGTAAACTTAAAGTGCCTTTCAAATTAAATCTCTGATTATTGTATTTTCCTTGATGCGTCTCAAACGTGAAAGCAGACAAACACTTTTAAATCTTACCCACCTTATCAATTGTAAGTTAGGAGAAACGACAATTTTTGATACTTCTAGAGCCTCGATGATGTCATAAAGAACATTCTAGAATCTTGGCATAAATTTTCATAAATATTGCTGAAAGCTATTTTTAAGCTTTAAACAAATTTAAATATTATGTTTTTTAGGCAGTTATAAAAACCTAACCATGGAGACGAATTTTCTACAAAAAAGTTGAACCTTCAAACTGAGAGTATGAATTTTGAATAAAAACATAAATTTTCTGGCAACCAGTTTAATGCTGAAAAAATAGTTATATTTCAAGTTAATAATAATTAATTTTTGAAAAAAGAAAAAAAATTTAAGACGGAAGATTAATTTTTTACCAATAAGATACAAACTTTGTATAAATTACATAAATGTCAAACTAGATAGCTTTAATAAACTATGTGACCTTACATCATTAAAAAATTCTCGTCTTAAATTAAGAAAATGAATTTTCAATTAAACAATGAATGTTCTACAAAACAGTTTGATATTGTACCAAATAATTAAATTTTCTGGCGAAAAACATGAATTTTCAACAAATTTTTTTTTTTAAATCAGTTGAATTTTACAACAAATAATTTAAATTTTTAACCCCAGAATATAAATTTTCCACAGAAAGTTAATTTTGAACAAATTAGTTGAATTCTCAAAAAATTCATGGGGTTTTCAACCCGACAATCTCAATTTTCAAGCGAAAAAGACAGATATTAAACAAATTAGTTGAATTTTCAACAGATTGGTTCATTTTTTAACCTGAGAATATGAATTTTTCAAAAAAAGTTTCTTTTTATCAGTTATATTTTCAACCCATGAATTGAATTTTTGATTCGAGAATATAAATTTTTCACAGAAAGTTAACTTTTCACAAATTAATTGAATTATTAACCAAATAATTGAATTTTTAGCCAAAAATATGAATTTTCAAGCGAAAAAGACAGATTTTTAAAATATTGGTTTAATTTTTAACCTGAGATTATGACTTTTCCACAATTTTTTGTTTAATCAGTTATATTTCCAACAGATAATTTAAATCTTTAATCAAAAAATATAAATTTTCTACAGAAAGTTAACTTTTAAGAAAATGATTGAATTATTAACAAATTAATTGAATTTTTAGCCCAAAATATGAATTTTCAAGCGAAAAAGAAAAAGTTTTAAGAGATTCGTTAAATTTTCAACAAATTGGTTCAATTTTTAACCCCGAAATATGAAATTTTACAATTAAGCTTCGCAGTTGAATGTTTAACTAAAAATTATAATTTTTCATTAAAAATAAATTTTTAGCCCAACAGTTGAATTCTCCACAAAAAATGCATAGCCATATAAATTTGTAATCTGAAAGTGGATTTTTAACTAAGAGTATTATTTTACTACAAAAGGACGATCTTTAAACAAATTACAGAGATTTTAACCTAAATATTCAAAAAAGGCTAATTCTTTCTGAAACAGTCAAATTTTCTACCAGAAAATATGAATTTTTAACAAATAAGTTAATTTTTAATGAAAAAGTTTAATTTATAGTAATTTTTTTTTTTAATATGAAATGAAATTATTCTTTTCCAACAAAAAAGTTAACTCTTAAGTTTCAGCTTTCGACTAACTACACCAATCTCTCGCTTTTAGTAAAATGTCGGGGATTGCCGCTCTCGCTCTGCTCCTCTCAGAAAGTGCGGGAGCCAGCAGTTCTAGGAAGGCCGAAAAAGGGGGCACTGATAGCGAGAATTTAGTGTATTGAAATTTTCAAGCTTCTTTGAATTTTCTACGTAATATTTAAAAATGGATATTTGTTAAACGAAAAATGGAGAAATTTTTTTTCGAAATTCTTATTTTTTTATCTAATAAAATAGAGTTTTAATTAAGTGATTCAACTTTAACCAGGCATTTAAATTTTTAATCTAGAAGATCAATTTTCTTCAAAAAGATACAAATGAATGACAAAGTACATACATTTCCAAAGAAAACATTACATTCTCGACAAAAAATATCAATATTTAATCCAGCAGTTAAATTTTTAATTAAAATAATTAATTTTCTATCAAACAAGAAGCATTTAAAATAAAGTAACTGAATTTGTAACTAAAAGCTAAGAATAAATCTTCAATTAAGAAAATTACTGTTTAACTTTCGTCTGGCCGCTAATGATATTACTACTGAAAGGGTAGCTACATTCTTCAAAAGATCTTTTCCAAAAGAGGAAAAGGGCGTGACATAGGGGGAGTGGACCGGGGACGAAAAGGTGGGGAGAGGGAGGGGATATGTAGAGTGGTGGGGGATAGAGAGCGGGATGGGGAGGGAGAGTGGATTCCACATTGTTTTTGGCACCGAATAAATTTAATCCCCAAATTATAATTTTACAATTATTTCGTATTATTGGTCGATGTAGGACCGAATGTAAAGAAATTGCAGTTATCGCTACTAACTAATATAGAGTAGTCACCTTAAATTCCTTTAAATTAGACGTAGTCTTCTTAATTCTCTTCAATGGTTTGTAATGTTTTTAATTTTTTTAAATTATTTGAATCTTTTAACTAACTTGAAATGTTCTAAATTAATTTTCTTCCAATTTTCTAAACTCTGTAGAGTTCAGGGAATTCAGAGTATCACTGAATCTTATTAAATTTATAATATTTCTGAAAATCAGCGAATTCAGAGCACTCAAGGATTTCAGAGAATTACCGGAAATTTATAATATATAGAATTTTAAATATTTAGAGATTTGGGCAATTTGGAGAATTCATGAAAAACAACGATTCAAAATATCCAAAAATTTTGGACAATTCAGATAATTTCAGTTATGAAAGAAAATTAAGGTAATTTATAATTCATGAAATTGATAGGATTCAAGAAATTTAGAGAATTTAAGAAATTTACAGCATTCAAGGTATTTACAAAATTCGTGGAATTTAGGAAATTTAAAGTGTTCAAAGTATTTGAGGACAATTTGAAAATTTTTATAAAATTTATAAAATTTAAGGGATTTCAGAGAATCAAAAGAATTCAGGAAATTAAAGAAATTTAAGAAATTGAAGAAATTTAGAGAATCCAGAGAAATCAGAGAAATCAGGAAATTCGATAAATTCAAAAAATTAAAAAACCTATTGTTATTTCTGAGAATTTTTTAGAATTCGAAGCAGTCAGAGAATTGAAAGAATTTTAAATCATTCCAAGAAATTGAGATAAAATACAAATAATATAAAGATCAGAAAATAATTCACAGGAATGCAATGTATATTAAAAATAATTATGAATGCCCCAATCAAGAGACTAATAATTACTAAACATGCCTCACCTTAAATACCATTCCTACTTGCCACTACAAAATCTAGAATAAAATTGGAAATTTTCGTCTTGCTTTGAAAAACAGAGATTATATCGGTGTGCGGGTAAATTTAAAATCGCTTTAAAAATTCTATTTCGAGATGCGAGAAAGGTTAACCGTCAGTTATCGATCGGACTTCTGTCACATTCGCAGGTGGCACGCGTGCCTGGTACTTATGTAAGCATCACGTGATTTCCTCACGAGGGAATTTTATCCGGAATAGAAATTCCAATTCCTTGGGTTGCGGGTGGGAGAGTTAGGTGCGAGGGTGGGAGTGGAAGTCTAAAAGGAGAAGTAAACTTAATTCCCATGTCAGAGTGAGATGCAGAGAGGATATTTCACGTAACCCCCTCCCCCCTACCCCCTCCTATCTCGCGTCACCATCACAACCCTATCGACACCCCCCAACCACCCCTCTTTTCGAACTCAAGATGCATACGTACAAGATGACAAACAAAAGTGCGCTTCGGACGAATGCATATGGCGAAAAGAATTTATTCGTACCCGTCACCACTTACTATTCTGCTTCGAGCGTCTTCCTACTTTCCATAAAATTTCAATGAATTCTGGACGTCCACTTTGGAACTGAAATGGTCTCAAATGGTTGGCTAAGATCTATCGGAGAGTAAAGAGGGCTTCAAGAAAAATTAGAAAAATTTGATCAGATGTTTGAAATTTGTGGCGAATTTTATATTTCCAGTAGCAGCTCATGTAGGCGTGCTAAGAGCTCCTTCAACGTCATGAATTTTATTCTTGAATTAGGGAAGGGGGCAGCTACAGAAGTTAATAAGTGAGGGGGCCAGAGGAAGTGGAAAGAAGTTAGGAGAGGGGCAGTAGGTGATGTGAAAGGAAATGAGAAAATGGGAATTAGGGGAAGTTAAGGGAAGTTAAAGGAAATAAGGAGAAAGAAAGTCTAGAAAAAAAGGGAGAAAGAAGGTAAGATAGACGAAGTGAAAAGAAGTTAGGAGAGGGACAGTAGGTGAAGTGAAAAGAAATAAGGGAAGGGCAATTAGGGAAAACGATGGGAAATAAGGAGAGGGAAAGTGTAGGAAGGAGGAGAGGAAGAAAGAACGTATGGAAAATGAGGAGACTAATAGAAATAAAGCAAGTGAGGGGGCCAGACGAAGTGGAAAGAAGTTAGGAGAGGGGCAGTAGGTGAAGTGAAAGGAAATGAGGAAATGGGAATTAGGGGAAGTTAAGGGAAGTTAAAGGAAATAAGGAGAAAGAAAGTCTAGAAAAAAAGGGAGAAAGAAGGTAAGATAGACGAAGTGAAAAGAAGTTAGGAGAGGGACAGTAGGTGAAGTGAAAAGAAATAAGGGAAGGGCAATTAGGGAAAACGATGGGAAATAAGGAGAGGGAAAGTGTAGGAAGGAGGAGAGGAAGAAGGAACGTAGGGAAAATGAGGAGACTAATAGAAATAAAGCAAGTGGAGACGAGGAAGTGAGGAGAAATGAGCGGTTTATTGAATGTAAAATTTTTATGTGGCCAATTTAAAATTATATATAATAACTATCGAGGTGGAATTAAAAATTAAAAATTTCCATAATAATATATAGGTCATATATTATAACATTCATTCCATGTTTACTAATTGCCCTTCTCTTATGTTCTGCACATATTAGAAAACAAAAATCAAAATTTCCTTTTGTTCCTTTTCGAAAAAAGTCAATTTTAGTATTTAATTATCTTAAATCCACAAATTACTGTCTCCACCTACAAAAAAAGGAATGTTGGCCGTTGCTTTAATTTCTTTTTACTTGACTTATGTTTTTCTTTTGATTATCAAATGTTGAAAGATGAAAATTAAAATAATAAATGAAAAAATTGTAAGTATTTCTTGATTTTCAATTTTAAAGCTGCGATTTAGGCATTCTTTCGACTGACAGGCGTAACATAGTCTATTTATAAGTCACATTATCAACACCTTTTTATTTATTTACATGAAGCTATATATTGTACTTCGTATTCAATAAGGCGGAAATCGTTGCGCAATTGCGTTTAAAGTTTTTTTTCTCAATTGTCTTGAACTCTTCACGGTTATTTTTTAGCTTTTTGTAAATATTTATAAATATTTTATTTTTATTATGCATCTTCTACAAAAATTAATTTTAAAAAATTAAAAGAATCATGTATTTGATATTATTTCAAGAATAAAAAAATCATTTTATTGTCTTGAAGCTTCTTCATATGCGGTGAAAAGAAACAAAATACATAACTGAAATTATATCAAGCTAAGAGTGAGGCCCGGAAAATTTTAATTTATTTCTAATTTAAAATATAAAAACAAAAGTAAAATAATGAATTCAAAGCAATATGATTTTCAGGAGATAAAAGTCCCTCACTCTTTTATGTTTATTATTGAAAAATCATTACATTTTAATATCTTTTCTGCCTAAAAATTTCTGGTTAATATTAAGGAAAAACGAGTCATGATGTTCAAAAACGAGTCATGGTAAATACATGACGCTACTGTTACTTAGACATTTATTTATATAAAGGCTAAAAAAAAGTTCATTTGCCTATAAAAAAGATAAACAAATATATCAGGGCACATTTATTTAATTTTCTACAACACTTTTTGGCTACAATTCCCTTTTTTCTGATATACCTGTTTTATATTTAAAAATATAATGTATTCTATAATATATAAAGTGTTATAAATAATTATGAAGTATCAACTTAAATATAATTAACTAATTAACATTTTTTTACAGATAACTGCGTACAACCAGGAAAAGGTACGCAACCTCAAGGCTTCGAATGTAATTAATTAATCGCAATCAGATCATAGTCGCAAGCAGATCACAAAAATATAACATTTTAGGTCAGTATCAAAGTCAATTAGAGGTCAAAATGAAGATTACCATTGTATCGCATTCGACCAAGGAAACATTTTAGTCTCATACGTTTTTAGGGTCGCTGAATCCCAATCTGGGGTCACTTTTACCCCATAAGGTCAGGCTGAAGGTCACCCCGATATTAACATTGGGAAAACCACAGAATCGAATTTATGGGGTCGAGCGGACCCTGGATTCGTTTTCAGCGATCCTAAAAACGTCTAAGAGTTAAAGTTTTCTCCAATTCCATGGTTTTCTTAAATTTTCACCTTAGGGTGACCTTCATCCTTACCTGATGGATTAAAAATGACGCAGGATTCGGATTTATTGACTTGACCTTGATGTGGACCTTATGGAGTCATGATAAACCCGAATTTACATCCAGTGACTCGACAAACGTCTGAAAGTAGATGTTTTCTCCAATCCACAGTCGAACAGACAGGTTTGGAGAGTCTCATGGAGAGGGATGATTCCTTTGTTGAAGATTCCGATAAATCCAAAAAATTGCCACAAGGGGATGTAATAGTAGAAAATTAGCGGTTTAATTTTAAATTTGAGTGTAATAAAATCAATGTTTTCAACATTTATTTAATAATTTAAATAATATGGATGTATTTGTAAACTTAGTCAAAGTAGTAAACACATAGTAAAGCTTGAACTCGATATGATTAGAAATAAATTGAGTTAGGTTGACTTTCAAAAATATGAAACAATTGAAATTCGCCAGAAATTTGACAAAAGTAAAAAATGTCGATAGTAGCAAAAAATTACTGATGAGCAAAGTAAAAATTCTATTTTCCATACATAGGAGCGGTTGCCGCAAACAATCCCTTGATTTTCCGCAAGCATTCTGATTCTTGAATATTGTCGGTTTGGCACCATTTTTTTAACGAGAATGTTTCAAAGGAGAACGATAAATAATTCGCTCTTCTTGGTCATATTTGACGCACTCTCTAATAATAGTCTCATTGACCAATACATTTCGCAATCACGGACTCTAGAGGGGAAAATAACAACACCCAGCACACAACATCCCGACCCGATGATGAATGAAGTCAGAAGGAGGCGTGAGAATGGGAGGAAGGTTTCGAGATGGTCCAAAAGAATAACATCTGCGTTTTGCATCAATTCCAGCATTACAATTTTTTTAATAAATTATTATTTGAAGATAAAGTACATGGATAAAAAGTAAATAATGAAACTATAAAAATTGGCTCTTAAAATTAAAGATAGATTGGCCTGATTTTTTTAAATAACGATTATCATTTTTCTCATTCGGACGCTTAGTTTGTCATTAATAAAGTCCTAAATCCACGTCGATCCAACGCATTCTTTGGCTATACAAATTGCAGAACAATAATAAAATAATGTTATTCCTTAAATATTCCTTAACATTGAAGTTAATCATACTAGATGAGACATCAAAGACTGTGTGGTACGAATTTAAGATTTCTGCTGTAAATGTTGTAAGGTTTTTTAGGAATATGTCTATTGAACGTCACTTGTCGTAAAATTTAATAAGTTTTTGAACAACTTTTTACTTGCCCTGATCCGGCTGACAATAATCGACTATAGTCTATTTAAAAGAAAAAAACAAATTCAAGAAGAAACATTTACTTCGGTCCTTTACCATCAACTGGCGCGTGGTAAACTACACTAGAACAGCTTTCTAAGCGAAACTTTCCACTTTCGTCTGAAAAAGACTGGATGGAGCATTAACGAAAGATTGAAGCATTGATAAACACAACCGTTAATATTATTATTTCTAATTATCACTCATTTGCAAGATTAAGAACTGATTTTATTGCACAATGAAAATTGTACCTTGGTTTTACATTCTCAAATGAATGAATAATGTGAAGGATTACGATCCACCCTTTTTTCCCTTAGTTATATTGAAAGCGTTTATAATTGTACGTTTGAATCCTACTGGAGCTTCTCTCAATTCTTCTCTAGTCAAAACGATAATAAATTCGGTTTCCATGTTAATTTTCACCCGTTTCATAGCAACAGGATTCTTATCACGAATATAAATTCCAGCAAGAGCATTATCTGTTTCCAATATTGCAAATACGTCACCATCAGGTGTTGATATAACAATTTGTTCGTGGCTTGGCACAGGCTGATAGAAATGATCTCCTATTTTTATTTTAAGGAATTTGTCGGTCGGAAGTGTGTATCTTCGAAGTTCAAATATCCGGTGAGGATTCCATCGGGATGTAAGCCGAATGAATTCTAGATGTTCAAGCTTACATCCCATTCCATCAGCAGCAGGAAGTCTGGTAGGTGGATCAATGTGTTTGAAAGGAGGGCGACTCCTCGAATTGAAAGAGCTGTCAGCAGAAGGACGCTTTGGACGAGAAGATCTGGTAGATGAAGAAGGTTTTGTAGAAATAGCAGACTTGTCTGGAGATGGCCTTGAAGAAGAAGAACTGCTTTCAGACCACCTTGACGGTGAAGACCTGGCTGGAGAAGAGGGACTGGCAGGATGATACTCAGCTGGTTGAAACTCGGCATTACCAAACCCAGGAGAATCAAAGTCGGAAGGAGGAAACCATGCAGGATCATACTCAGCAGGAGGAAGCCTGGCATAATGAAAACCGGCTGGATCAAACTCGACAGGATTGACAGAAGGAGACCTGGACCTGGACCTTTGAGAAGGACCATCTCTATCCGGAAAATGTAAAGTTCCATCCCGACGAATACCAAAAATAGGGTCGCGATGATGTGAATCGTCGTATTGTAAACTTAATTCTAAAACAACAAACATGAGATTGAGTGTTTATTGGATGATACGAGGGTGGATTGATAAGTTTCCGGCCTGACCAAGAGATGGCGCCACTAGGCCTACCTTGAGGTGGCGTTCTATAGTACCATCCTTAGATAGCTTG
>NC_046659.1:161164491-161312210 GCF_010883055.1 Belonocnema kinseyi
TATCAGCCTTGGAGGAGATTATGTTGAGAAATAAAAAAAAATTCTTAAAAACGTTGTTTTTCTTGGTCAGGCCGGAAACTTATCAATCCACCCTCGTATAAGAGCACACATAAATATAAAACAAAGACGTGGTTGAATAATGATTATATATATTTTATAAATCAATACAAGATGAAGATAGAAGGGCCCTCAAATTAAATGTTACTCTTTCCTTAAATCTAAAACTCCTACAAGCTTAAAAATTATTTGTCTTGGCAGAAAATGCATTCAAATTTAATCAATTTAATTATTTGTATACATAAAATGAAAACTGAAGATACAAATCGCAATAAAAATACCGTTTTTTCTGTAGAAGAGAATCACTAAATAATGAATTCAAATTTATTACTTCATATTCCTTAGAGTCTTAAATTATTAATTATTTACTGTGGCTTTATTATCTACTGCAGTGAGGTGATTGTATCAGATAAACAAATACATCTGTTGCTATCTATCGTAGAGTCAAATGAACCAATTTTTTTTTATTTCGTTTTTCAACTTAAATTTTTTTAAATAAAATAAAACTGACAATATTTTTGACTATTTCAAGTGACATTGCATTTCGCTTGTCACTATAATGAGTTATTTATGATCAGATAAATTCTCTTACAATTAACTTTATGCCCACCACGCGGCGTCAAATCTCGGAAATATTAAATGGAGGATAACTAAATCCAGGTTTGACTGTATTTACCTCGAACTTAGCGTTCGGTCTTTTTTTCCCCGTTTGTGCACGGTGCATTTAAAATAAAAGGTCGATGCATCGATAACTGTTATTTGGTGATTGTTAATTCTCTTTTGTTAAAGCTTTTTCGGCCTTGACGCGAATACATTCTTATCACGGAACTCGTGCTTCGCACTTGATTTTGTCCTTGATTATTTATTTTTGCCTTGATTATTTAGCATGATACTTTAATATTTGTTTTTCATTTTGCATTATATTTTATGCTCATTTATTCTAAAAAATGTATCATTTCTATAAATTCACATTATCGAATTTATATACTTATTGGTGTAGAAAAATGCGTATTGTCATTGTCTGGTTTTTATAATAAAAAAATTTAAAAAATAAATAAAAATCTAAATGATGAAAATGGAAAAATTGAAATTTTTCGGTCAAAGTATGGGTTCTATTATTTATTTCAGCTTAGGTAAAAAAAATTTAAGATATCTTGACACCATGGACTAAACGATAATACCACTTGCGTGCGAAGAAACGTTATTTTTCAAATAACATAAAAAAAGATTTTTCACTATGAGCCTATTGGCAATTTTACCGTGTTTTGCGTTGTTCGGCGGCAAATTTGAATTTTCAATTTTCTTATTGGATTTTCTACATTTAAGAAAAAAGCGGTTACTGCTTTTGAAAAATATTTGAGAGCAATTTTGTCGAACTTTTGAAAATAAACAATTTTGGGCCCCTGTATTTTTATTGTGTTTTCCCAAGTTTTGTGGGAACATTGAATTATTGAGTTTTTCATTTTTTTTTTGCATGGCTAAAACCATAAACATTAACGGTAGAATGCTGGTTAACGAACTTAACCTATATTTTTGAATCACAGACCAGTGTGCAAAAGAAAATTCAAAATTGGAAATTCCGTTAAAAGTTATCCCGACGTCAGAAAAAATATAGACAGGCCGACAGTTAGACATTTTGTGAGAACTATTTTTTCTGACAAAACGTTAAAACGTCGACAAATGATGGAAACTGGCTAGCTCCAAAATCACACAAATCTAATACATTCCATCTATAAGATAAGAAAGCAAAAATATAAAACTATATTATTACATTAATATATTTACCTATTGAATGAAGGAAAAGAGCCCATGTTAGTAATAGAGCAGAATAAATCATTATTTTTTCTACACGAAGAAAAACTGCTTACTGTTCCTTTGAAAACTTTGTCTAACAGTCTAAATAATAATTGAACTAATAGACCTTATCTCATAAATTACATATGCTTCGAGCTTGTCCTTGTAAGGTATTTTTATATTCATAAATCAGTCTTTTCAGAAAGCTGAAAGTGATTCGAGTGATGCAATAATCAGGTAAACCCCCGAAAGTACGTAGAAAAATTGCTTACTCGATAAAATTGATCAATGAAAAATAATTGGCAGCAACATAAAATAAATCTTTGTAATTATTGGGCCGTTTGTGAATTAAAACACTTGAAAGTCATTTCGTAGATTTTCAAAACATAGGCTTTGTTTTACCTGTAAGGTATATCTCTTCAATTTTACTTTCGCGAGATTATATGACCCTTGTAGCTGATTTCGAATTTCAAGAACTGAATACAACGAGTAGAGAATATTCGTAGTTTCACAATTGTTTGTATTCAGACGCCTTTTTTCCTTCCTAATATCTTTAGTATAATAATCACGAATACTGGCATACGCTTGTTCTCAGACAGGCTTCAAAAAAAGTTTTTCAAAACATTTGGAAAAATTAGTCAAAAAAGTAATTTTAACAAACTCACAAACTCATGGGATTTTTACTTTTGGACTTTTACAGTCCAAAACTATTCTATATCGAAATTAAAATCATTTAACATGCTATACGATTTCTTGTTGATGTTATTGAAATTCAAATGACCCTCGAAAATTCAATCAAATCGTGTATTTTAAAAGATCAGGTCTTTGTCAGAGGCAATAAGCAGATCGACGCATGACGGTTTGTAAAACGACGGACCAGCTATTTTGATGTTTTTCGATATATTAAAATTTTCTCTATAGAAAAATTCACTTAGTACTGACTCCGCTAGAACGGGTACTATAAAAAATACAAGCGAATTTTAAAATGATGAATAGATCGACTATGCATTTTTTACCCGATGTAATAAAAGATCTTGCAGACTTTTTGTTATCGGTTTTTTACATCTTAGCAGGCGGATCATGCTCGTTTTGTGTGTCGGCAGCAGAAGCTTTGGATTTCGGCAACGACTGTAGTGCTGCACGTTTAGAAACAAACTTGATCAGCATATCAGGAGTTAGATACTCATCAGGTTTAAACTTTTTCCCGAATCCAAACGCGCATTTGGCATTTGGCATTTGGTCTTGTTTTGGCAAATTTAAAAGCAATGACAAATGACGTCCAATGGGTAAGCGACGATTTTGATAAACTCTTTTCAAGAGTTCCAATGCCTTTGGATAGTTTTCTTCAAAGATTGAAGAAACTTTGATTTTTTGCAATATCTCGCTACGTAAAGCTGATTGCAAGTATTCAAGCTTTTGTACATTAGAGTTATCATAGTCTTTATCAGTAAGAACAACAAAAGGTTATCTAAATTAGAGTCAATTTTCAAATTGTGCATCAAAAGAGGCCAAATGATTTCTAGGAAAGGGTATCAATAAGATTTAAATCCGATAGATTTTTATAAATTTAACAAACTAAATGAACCAAAAGCAATCAAATAAGTTGTAAAGCATTATGAATATGTTACTGCATTTTAAAAGACTACAAACGTTCCAAGGGATTTGAAAAAAGACAATGGGTTTCGAATAATTTTTCAGGACTTCCAAAGCCTTTTTTCTTAAAATCGCTTATGCATGTCTGTCGAATTTTTGGCCAATAGTAAATAAACTTCAAAGACACAAGTAATTATCATGTTTTTGTCAGCTCGTTTTTTAAGGCAATCTTACATACTTGTTTCTTATATTCTGTTATAAGAACCTTCTTATCTGAAAACATCCACATTCACACATTTCATGTCCCGAAAACCAAGCCCTCTTTGTTCTAATATTTAATCAATTTCTAAGTTATCTATTTACCCTTGAATCGCTTTTTTAACTACACATATCATTTGTATTTATTTTAGGACCCAACTGTTGAACTAATATTCTTTGAGAACTTCCCACTCTCTAAATCTAAATTAGCAAAAGGTCGCTGATTCTCAGCTATAAGTATACCACTGATTCAATCAGTGTATATACGCTGATGAATCAGTGGATTCTATGCCCTCTAACGGTCGTATACAACTGATTCATCAGCGCACATACACTAATTGAATCAGTGGTATGCTTATAGCTGAGAATCAGCAAACTTTCCCTAATCCTGATGTATAGAGGAAAGCTTTATTCTACTCACCTTATCACAATCAGGAATTTCCAAAGACGTTTACTACTCAAATTTTTTCATAACTATTAAAAATTTCAATATAGCTTATCCTTTTTAAAAAACTGCGCAGATTCTATTATTTCATCAGGCAACGCTAGTTATTCTTCCTGCAACCGCAATTGCGCCCATTTAAAGTAAAATCCTAACAGTGATTTCCTGAAACATTGTCAATGCTACACTCCGTAAAAAGTTTTCAAAGATCATATCTGTCTGAAAAAGAGAATAATGTTGTAACTAATGGGTATTCTTCTCGAAAAATTAGACCCACATCAGGACTTATTTAAAGTTCAAATCTTAGCCCATTATTCCTCACGATATTTGTGAATAATATCTTCTTGAAATTACTTTGTTACTACTTGGCCTTTGCTGATAATATCAAATTATATTATCCTGTATCTAGGGTGATGTCATTCACAAAAAAGAATGCTATGTTGATTGATCAGTACTGAATTATTTAAGTAAATCTAGTCAGGATTTATGCGATCAAAGACCATGGGGTGCTGTTGCTAATAAAATTTTAGGTTTTATTGCACGTACATGCAAACATTTTAAAACAACAGCACCAGAAATATTACTACTTACACTAATTGTTGAAGCCAAACTTGAATTTGCGTCCTTTTTTCTGTACTAGAGAATGTAAGCTATTGTCTATTAATAGTAAAATAAATCGTCGCTCTCCACTATTCAGAATGTATAATTACACCAATGGAATGTTTAGCACCTACTGGATTTTCGTTGAGCACTTCTTTGCTTGATCTTCCAGTCTTAATTCAATTGATTTGCTAGCTGGAAAAGTGTACTATCGAATTTCAAATCTTAAAAAGAAGATTTCGCAGGTGATGATGGGTTGGTGAAGAAGACCTGTCTGGAGTAGAATGGTTTATAGGAAAATACACTGTAGAATTGAACCCGTTGGGTTGCAACACCCCGCAGAATCGAATCCGGAAAAATAAAATCGTGCAGAATAATACTCTAAAGAAGAAAATCTGTCACAATGGAAACCGGAAGGATTGAGTTCTACAGAAAGAGACTTGGAGCTGGCCCATTGATGAAAATAATGTCTATCAGACGCATGAGAAATTCCAGTAAGAAAAACACCAGTAATAGGAGCGTTATAACGTAAATAAGACAATACTTCTCGGAAGGTTTTTGGTGCACTAAATCTGACTCTGAATTGCTCTATCACCTCAGGATTTAAGATATCCTAATGAAAATGTGCAAAAAACGCGGCTTCTTGCTATGTTTGGGGTTAAATTAGAACGTAAATTAACTGGTGTTCTTTCTTAAAAGTCGTTATGGCATCTAAAAGTTCCACTCTTTTCCTTCAAACTCATATTTTAATTTTTTAGAAAGTTTATTTTCCTTAGAGATATCGTTCAATAAAGTTAGACTTTGCCTTTTTCGTGAATACAATCTTATCAAAAAAAAGTTTGTCTAGTTAGCAGAAATAATGTTCTTCTATGTTTAATTGGGTTCCTAAACCCAGATTCAACCTCAGAGTGGCTCCTTCTCCTCTAATTAATTAAAAAGTGTGCCGTGTTCAGTTTGTAATTTTAACGAAAATGGCAAAGTAATAAACTTTATTGAACAACATTTGTAACAAAAAAGTATATATATCTGAAAAATTCAAAAAGTTTTTGAATGGTAAAGGAGTTACTTTCAGATGCAGATATGAGTTTTTATGAAAAAAGTCGCGATGTGCGTTAACCCCGAACATAGCGAAAACCCGTTTTTTTAACTTTTAGGTTAGGACATTTTAAAAATCTCAGGCGATGTAGTAATTTCAAAATTGGATTAGGATTCAGAGCACCAAAAAACTTCGAATAAGTTTTGTATCGTTTCTGGGTTAGGAATATTGCCAGCCTCTGTTATTTCTATATATTTTCGAGCAAAGGTGCTTATTAGCTTTAAAAAATTCTTTATAAAGAAATTAGATTTGATGACAGTGATGCGGATGTTGGTGAGCCTTTACAGTATGTGAAAGAAAAGATAAATATAAAACAAAGAAGTAGTTCAAAATCCATCACGTATTTACGGAATAAATTATTAAAAATAAAAGAACCAATTATTATAAGAGTCATAGTAAACATTGAATTTTATCATCCCCTTTCTTATAAAAAAACTGCTAACAAAATAAGATGAAAATAAGGAAACTTGATTTATATTTTTGGGCCATGAAAAAATCTGCTAGAGGCTAACTCGATTAGAAAAATTCTTTAAAAATTAGCTTCTAAAATGATTAAGCAAACTTCTACTTTAGAAACAAATATTGATTTTAGTTTTTTTTCAACGAAGACGTTTTTCGTGATGTAATAAATATGTAATGTAGTTCTTATCTCCTGAGTTGTACATGCTTGGAGCTTGTCCTTGTGAGATATTTGTATTTCATAACCAGAGATATATCTGTTACTAAGTATCGTAGTGTAAAGTAAATCAAACTTTGTTTAAATATTTAATTCTAATTAAATTATTACAAAGAATTTTAAAAGCATTTTATGATTTCTTCTGTTTTTTTTTTAATTCAAAATTTTTAGGAAAAGTTTCCTTACATGTTTATTTCGATCTTACGGTCGAAATTAAACGAAAAAAAAATCAATTCATGTAAAAATAAATTATTTAAATTTTTCTTTCCTCTTTTTTATTTATGTCCAAATTAAAAAAAAAAAATTTTGTTTTTTTATAGTTTTAAAATATTTTTTTTCTGATTACAATAGAATTTTTTTTGTTAATTCGTTGTGGTCCAAATTTGGTCGTTGGATTCTTGTTTTTGACAGGAGTTTGCATCAATTTGATTATTGAACGTTAAATAGAATTTTTAATTTGGATTTTAATCTAATTTAAATCTCTTACATTTTGATAAATACATACGCAATTGGCGTTAATCTCAGGAATGACTAAAAAAGATTTAGCTACTTATAAAATTTCTGAATATCACACCAAGAAATCGCAAATACAGTGAAACCCAAAATGTTGATTTTTTTATAAATTTTCTTCAATATTGTTTAATTTGAAATTGGCAAAATGAAACAATTTTCTACAAAATTGCGGTAAATTTCAAAATTCTTACATCAATAAAGTAAAGTTGCATTTTTTTGCCGGACTTAAATTTAAAATATATGAAATTCATCTCTGTGAGTGAATTCTCTGCTTCTTTTTGGTTTAGAGTTCATATTTTTGTTTAAAAACGTTATGTTGGGCTGAAACTTAAATTATACTTTTTTAAACTCTATAATTTTGTTACAAAGTAATTATATTTGTTTGAAAATGTAAATTGTTTGTAGAAAATTTGTCTCTTAGGATTAAAATTACAACTATTTTGGAAAAAAATCACTAATTATTTAAAAATCCGTTTTGTTTTTCAAAAATCATTTTCGCAGGTTGTAAATTTAAAAGTTTTGTAGAAAAAGTACGTTTTTGGCTTAGGGCTTTATTATTTGATTCTAGGAACATTCGGGTGGTCGGGGCACCCAATAAGGGATAGTTGATGCTTTTGTGGATTAATTGAATTAAGGTTCGACTTTGTTCGTAATTAATTTTTTTGATCGAAGATCTATAATGCGATTGTACTGTACGAGGAATAGTTTCATTTCATATAATAGGCAAGAAATGGGCCTGTAGAGGAAAGAAGAGAGTTTGGAAAAAATATTGAAGGATAAGGTATTAATTAAGAAGGGGTAGATTTTAAGAGAATGGATGGCGGATTAAGACTGGGTGCTGGTGAATGTTAGAGTAAGAGGGGACGAAAAGGAAAAATATACATATGTGACTAAGGTTGAGGCCATATAAAGGCCATAAAGGTGCAATGTTAGACGGAAACGGAGAGTTTCGCAGATTTGATAGAAAACGTAAAATATATCAAGAAAGGTGAAAAGGAAGTGCCAAAATTAAAAAGAGTGAACTACAATGATGAGGGGCTACGTGGGAATAAGAAAAGAGTTGAGGTTAACGTGTATAAAGAAGGAGCAGAAGAGGGAGGAAGGTCAAAATAAGGCCGAGAAGGGTAGAGGAACGGCGGAGGGACCGGGGGTAAAGTTCAGTGACGATAAGATAGAGAAACAGACCAGCAAGGTAAGAAGATTAAAGATAGTAGGAATAAATGGGGTACAGGACGAAATAGGGTTGTACATTACACAAGAAATTTTAGGCAGGTTGAAAGAGGTAGTGAAAAATGAATGGAAAGTGAAAGGATTCCCGGAAAGGTGGGAAAGGGTTTTATATAGCTACTGTAGGAATGAGGAGCTAGTGACAAGTACAAATGGTATACGCGATGGTGTTTGCGTACAGTCTGTGGAAAGATAAGGAGGGATGACATGAAAAATATAGCATTAGCGAAATAAGGAGCGAAAGTGTACGCTTTTTCAATGGATCTCATAAGCGCGTTCCCTTCAGTGGTTATGGGATAGATTGTGGTGTCTGTGAAGAAGAGGAAAGCAAAAGCATTTCTGATCAAGAGGATAAGGGTAGAATAGGATAGGATATGGAGGGACGAAAGATAGGGTGAAAAGGGAAGGGATTTTGGAGAAAGAAGGTGTATAAAAGATGAGTTGAAGTCTACAGGAAAGTCGTTGCCAGAGTTGAAAGGGTTTGTGAATATAAACTTTCTGTATCGGAGGAATGAAGATGGTAATACGAAGTAAAGATTGCACAATTGTATGTAGTAGAACTGTGAAAGCGGAAGAAACGTGAAGAGGCAAATAAGATACAGAAGAGATATGTAAACAAGACTCTTGGGTTGGCAAAGAGTACAAGTAAATACATTTTCAGGAGGGAGACGGTGAAAACAATTTTAGGTGTTATAACAGAAAATCTAGCATGTAAGCATTATGAGAGAATGTAGGGAGACTGGGTGGAATGATCGGGTCAGAGAGGGTTCGTGAAAAAAGTAGTCAGGAACTTATATCGAGGCTAGAATGTGGCGAGATGGAGAATTCTAATAAGATCTGGATTTATATAAAAAAGAGGATGAGAGCATTTTGCGGGGAGGTTGCTTTTAAAGCTGAATTATAACAAGGAGCCATTTTTCATCTTCATTCAATCTTTCTCCAAAGGTTTTGCTATGAAATCGAAACAAAAGGCTTGCATGTCGAATCGGTTCACATTATACCTTGACTCTGAATTTAACTCATGATAGGCAACTCCTAGACAAGGTAGATATCCTGAGAAAGGCTTCTTAAATGAGGTCCCAAAAACAATTACAAGCCAGGAATGTTTTATATAAATGTTCTTCGTCTCCAGGAATATCCTCGAACATGATTTAACTTCCAGACAAATGATCTTCAAATCTTAAGTATTGACCTTGATGAAAAATACAAACCAAGCTTTATGTCTGAGTCTGAGCTACAGGGTTCCCATCATAACGAATGTGATCCACGAACCAAAATTTGGTGGAGTCGAGAACTAAATTGGATACCACACCAGGTGAAGTAGTCTCGACAACATTTCTAAAGATACTGATTCTTTGATGATGATGATAGCAAGTTTTTTCTTTAGCCTTACACTTTCTTTACTATACCTGCATATATTATTGTTGTTACTTTTAAGAGTTAATCATTGGCCCCATACTTTTTCAGGACATCCAAAAGCCTAATTTTATCATCCTTATCAAAGTATTACCTATCAACTTAATTTAAAATAATGTAAAAGCACAAAGCGGCCATCGGCTTTATCACGTTATTGATAAAGCAACGAAAATTGGACTGCATATTTACTTAATATTTGGAACAAGAAAACGGAAACTCAACAGGAGAATTTTTTGGGATCATTATTATCTTCCTTCATCGGATGCTTAATTTGCTTGTAATTAATCATGAAAGTCTTACATCTATATCTACGGCCAAATAGATAAACGCTTATTAAAAAAATAAGTTTATTTTAAAAAAATGGCATTGAAAGAAGAGCTCCAATATATTTTGCAGACAAATGGAAGGTTGTTGTTCTTTTTTCGATCCGATGCTTACTCTTTATATAACAATAGCAGAACAATAAAAAATTATGTACTTGCGTAAGAAATCTGCAACAATAAGGTACGTCATACTTTAAAAACCCGTTGGATAGATTATTATATTCCGCGTCAAATGATCTTCAATGCAGATATTTATTTTTTATTTTTGTAGAGAATAGAGCTCGCAAAAAGTTTAAGAGAAAGACAATAATTTCTAGAATTATCCAAAGAGCATAATTTGCTCTAGTCCTTTACTATAAACTGGAACGTACCGCATTTCACAAAATAATACTTTTGAGCAACAATTTGTCATTTACCTCTGAATAAAACTGGATGGGACATTAACATAAGATTAAAGCCTTAAAAACTATAATAATTTTGATTATCCTTTATAATTGTAACTTATTTGCAAGATTACAGACTGACTTTAGTTTACAAAAAATATTGTATCTTTATTTTACATTTTTTGATTGAATGAATAATATAAAGGATTAGGTTTCACCCTTTATTTTCCCGAGTTATTTTAAAGGCTTTTGTGATAAGGCGTTTAAGTCCTACTGGAGATTCCTGCATTTCTTCTTTTGTCAAGACTGTAACACATTCGTTTTCCATGTTTATTTTCACCCGTCTCATAGAAACAGGACTATTATGACGAATATAAATTCCAGCAAGAGATTTCTCAGTTTCTAATATTGCAAATACTTCACCATCAGGTGTTGATACAACAATTTGTTCGTTTGTTGGCACAGGCTGGTAGAAATTATCTCCTATTCTTACTTTGAGGAATTTATCGACAGGAAAAGTGTATCTTCGCAGTTCAAAAACGCGCTGCGGATTACAGCGGGATGTAAGGCGAATGAATCTCAGATTTGTAAGTTCACATCCTAGTCCGTTGGCAGCAGGAAGCCTGGTAGGTGGATCAATGCGCTTAAAAGGAGGGCGAGTCTTTGAACGAGAAGTCTTGGCAGGCAAAGAAGGCTCTGAAGGCGAAGATCTGGCAGGTGAAGAAGGCTTTGAAGAAGTAGCAGATATGTCTGGAGATGGCGCTAAAGAAGAAGACTTGCCTGCAGAAGAAAGGCTGGCAGGATGATATTCGGCAGGATGAAACTCGGCAAAAGGTAACCGGTCAGGGTGAAATCCGGTATAATTAAACTCAGCTGAATCAAAATCGGAAGGGGGAAACCATGCAGAATCATACTCGACAGGAGGAAGCCTGGCATGATGAAAACCGGCCGGATCAGACTCGTTAGATGGAAGTCTGGCAGAAGGAGACCTTGACCTGGCCCTTTCAGTGAATTGATGTCTGTCTGAAGTAGAAGGAGTTCCGGTACGAGAAAACCCAGAAACAGGGGATCCATTACGTAAACTATCGGATTGTAAACTTAATTCTGCAACAAAAAATAGAAGAATGAAAACTTAAGGGATGATAACAGACAACAAACAAATATGAAACAAAGACGTACTTCAATCATATTTATACATCTACGTTATGAATTATTACAAGGTAAAGATGAAGAAACCTCTAACTTAATTATGCTTGTTTTTTATCAACTAAAGCGCCTACAAGCTTGAAACTTATTTCTTTCGACAGCAAATTGATTTATCTTTAATTGATTTATTTATTTTCGTATCTCAAATCTAAACTTAATACAAAAATGGCTAAAAATAGATAACTTGTTAAAAAAAACTATTTCTCGAGGTCGATTCACAGTCGATCGAATACTGGAGACACATTTCTGGAAAGCAATGAATTAATTGGCAAATTAACTGAAAGATCCACATAAAAAAGTCTGTTATATGATTAGCGAATGGTACTTTACCGACAGAAGATGACCCTCCGAACCATGGAAGCAGAAAATTTACAATATCGATCAAATTATAAATCTTCAATAGCAGAAAATTCTTAACTGACTAATAAGTTAATCATTTTCTGTTCATTTTAATGTTATGATATCTGACAAATCTTAGGTGATCGAGCATTTCTAGTGCCATAATCAGTTTCAGCGACCAAAAATCTACGCGAAATAACTCTTCATGTTCAATACAAGAGAATCATGTCGACCTGTTTCATCGAAAAAAGCCAATCCAGACACTAAGGCATTATAATGAGAATGCCCTGAGAATGTTAATATTTTTCAAAATAATCAACACAAAGGACATTATGCGCTATAAAAGCTGATTAGAAGTGCATCATTAAGACAAGATTCAAGACCTTTAACCAACAGAGGTTAGAAACGTAGGTAGATTTAAAAAATCAATTAAAACTATAGATTAGTCCAAACAAGAAAGGCCAGGCTTGTAAGTAGTCCATCCAGTTAAGGAAAGTTTATAAATCTGCCTAATCAATACAGGCAAGATATTTTGCTAGTATAGAAGTTAGGCCAAGACTATAGTTGCCTTTGTTGGCTGGAATGATCTATTGTCCTGCCTTTACTAACTGGACTACCTACGTGTCTTGCATTTGCTGGTTTAACTGATCTGTAATCGTGTCTTAACTGGCAAGATAAATAACATCTCATGCATCTATAAATAAATATCAGAATAGCCTTATAATTACGAAATATTGCAGACTAATTACATCTTTATTATTATTAGTAGTCTGAAGGGTGTCGTAATTATTATGTTTTGCCTATATTTAGCTATAAATTGAAACTTTCCAAGACGTAAAAAAGAAAATACTTTTCTACCTAAAAGAATTTCTTGCATCTGTTGATTATGTAGACCAATATTTTTGTCTTAACCGGTTGGACTAAGAACATGCCTCTCATTTTCTAGTTTGACTCAAATATAATCTTTTCTTAACTGACCAAACTATAACATCTCATACCTTTGTGGTCAAGACTGATCTGTAGTCTTTTCTTAATTTGCCTGACTACTAAAGTTTCTTGCCTTTTTCGGTTACACTGATCTATGGCACAGTTTTATATTGACTGGACTCGTGAATATCTTTGATAGTCCAGAATGTCTTTTACATTAACTGTTTTGAAAAATCTTCACATTGCAAGGGCTGTCCCATTATATTGCCATGAAATGATGGAGTGGCTTTTCTTGTTGATAATGGGACTCATCTACAAGCTTCTAATAATTGATTTGAGTATCTTCTACCTTTAATATGCTATTTTCGGGAACCTTAGAAATATTTATAAAAACTCATTGCGAATAAATTTTCAGAATGAGATAAATGAACGCAAAGATAGAGCAATTTGGGAGACGCTTACTTGCAACAAAGAGTAGAAGGCGCCTGGACTATGCTCCGAGATATTTTTGTTAGAAGTGCGATCGAAGTGTGTGTTACTGCGATTGTATGAAGAATGTCTGGTGATAGTGTAGTTAGCCGACTGGTCAAGGAAAGTAAAGATAAAATCAGAACAGAAGAAGAGAAAAAAAATACAAACTGAGTTTAAGGGAAACAAAAAAACTACTTTATAAAAATATGAAGGGAAGTAAAAGTACAGAGTTTGTCAGAATGAGAAAGGGCAAAGGTGAAATCCTATAATATACAGATGGCATACTAGGCGGTTTGAAAGACTCTTTTAAGCAATTACTGAGAGATGAAGCAACAGGGCACCACAACTATGATGCCGAACATAGTGCGTTATAAAACTCAAACTGAAAAAATTTTGGACACTGAAGTTATAGATATAATTAGGAACTTAAAAATTGTGAGGCTTCTCGCAATTAAAAAACCGATTATAGTACCAATATACAAAAGATAGGGAGATAAAAGCAACTGCAATAATTAAATAGGTACTATTATGTGGGGTATTAAAAATATGTATCAGAAGAAAAGATATTGGAAGTCCAAAGTAGATTCATGCAAGGAAGATCATGTACGGATCAAATATTAAGGTTAAGACAGATCACAGAATAAATGTTAAGAGTAGGGAAAAAAGTGTTTTGTGCTTTTTCTGGCCTAGAAAAAGCATTTAACAATACATATAAAAGTGAACCTTGGAAAGTCATAAAAGAGTACGAAGTCAATGAATGACTATTACAAGCTATTCAAGCAATATATGAGTATACTGATAGTAACACGAGAATTAGGTTCAATAGAAAACTTAGCGACCGATTTGATAGAAACTATTGCGTCGGTCATGTTGAGAGAATGAATTATGAAAGACTGATAAAACAAGTGTATCAAGGTGAAGTTAACAGCAGCATTCACATTCTCCAGAGGTGGATGACCTTATACAACCAGAGGCAGAAGCAGCGGTTCAGCTACCACAAAAATAAATAAGCAGAATCTGGGAAATTTCAAAAGAACTACAGAACCTGGAAAGAAATTTTGTTCATGCTTTACTAGAGTTCAGATATGTAGAACCAACACTAATGCATTCTTTGTCAAAAATGAGAACCACAAATGCTCTGCGTGCACTCATAGCACATCTCGATAGCAAGGTTCTACCTATGTATTTGAACGTAGCACGAAATGCGTTGCGAGGTGCAAACTGTTGTATACTGTGCAGTTGTGACAACCGTTAGAACGTTGGGCCGGATAACTAGGCCTGCAAATGCAGTTTTCGTCCCAGAAAGTGATCGAGATCCACCATGGAAGATCAGGTTGGATATGGATATCAGCAAAGTAAGGTGCAAATTGGGTCGATTAACTAAATATAAAAAGAAAATAGAAGCAGAAAGCTGATGAACCATGTTACTAAAATTATTCACCCTCGGCACATCGAGACATTAACACTAGCAAAATTGGATGAAATTTCATATTCTCCACGACAGAGACTTGATGTTCTTACTGCCAGACTGCGTCGGTACAAGAAAAGTAATGCACGAAGGCAACAAAACCAAAACTTTCAGACAGATGAAAGAAGGTTCTATTGTGAACTGAGAGTAAAGCCAAATAACCACAAAGGCACCGAAGTCCTTCAATTGGAAGATATGACTAGCTATTGGTCGGGTGTTTGGGGAAAAATGAACAAATGCAATTTGGATAATGCGTGGTTCAAATTGGAGGAAGCTAGGGCAAGCAATAGCCCAGAAATGCATCTGACAAACATCACAGCTTTGGATGTTAAAGTGGTCTTGAAGAGGACAAGTAATGGAAAAGCTCCAGGTCCGGAAATGGTGCACAACTTTGGGTACAAGTACCTAACGAGTGTGCATCTTGCGTTAACAAGGTTTTTTCAGAAGATCATTAAACACCCAGATTTGATGCCTGGTTTTATGCTCCAAGGTACTACGTATATGATACCAAAAAAAACCAGATGCTCAAAATCCATCTTACTTTTGACCGAAAGCCTGCCTTCCAACAATTTATAAATGTCTCACAGCTATCATTGCAGATACGGTATATTCTCATTGCAACGAAAATGATATTCTTACAGAAGAACAAAAAGGATGTTGTAAAAACTCACGAGGCTATAAATATCTAGTCACTATAGACGCTATTGCCATGACTCAAGCTCGTAAGCATCAAAGAAACTTACGCATGGCATTATTGACTTTCTAAACCATGCGATGAGGCTTTGGGGTACAAGAATCCAGTATTTTAATCATGGACAACCAAGGATAACCAGATCAATACGCTTTACGATAGGTATATTTCAAGGAGACTTCTTCAGTACACTATGGTTTTTGAATATCAGGGTAGAAACCATAGAGGAATTAGAAATACAATAAAGGCAGAAAGCCATCCCTGGCGAGCACCCTAACACGTTAAATCAAAATGAAGTGGATAGTGAGGCATCTAATACTTGGCTAAGAAAAGGTGTTCTGTATCCAGAGACGGAAGAATTCGTGATTGCAATACAGGACAAAGTTGTGAATCATGCATCTATTCATCCCATTGTGATTTGGGCTACAGGCAATATGCACGCAAGATTAACTGAACATCTTAAACATTAAGGAGTCAGTAGAGTATTAAAAGCAGTTAAGAAGGCGTTTTCATTAAACACCTGTCGCATTGTAAGAAACTTTCTTGATCATCAGGAAGCAAGCAACTAAAAACTCGTGGAGTGGCAGATGGTAGCTCTAAGAAAGCATCTAGAGGTGACTGTCGTCACCTCCAACGATCGTGGTTACTCGTAATGGTATACCTACAACATCATCGCAGGAGGTTTCAGCCATCGTATTTAATTATTTGAATTAACTTATAGAATTCTAATCTCATCAGTCACTTGATTTAGTCCGTGGCTATGATGTATAACCGGATTTACCCTATTAAAAGTTTAATAAAAACAGTTAAGCTAATAAAAAGATTCGCACTAGAGTAAATGACGCCTGACATGAAAAACCTTGGATAATAATGCGCCCAAACCGTGAACATTGGATGACGACCTTGTGAGACTCTACACTTGGCGTGATTGCTAGAGAGATTGGCCAGAAAACTAGGTCGAAGAAGTAGCGTTGTGGAACGAACGTGCTACTTAAATAAGTAATAGGAAAATTTTATATTAATCTGAAAAACGTGAAGCTTCTCTCTCACATTACACTCCTCCTTACAGAGTAAGTTACGCCCACGCTGAAAGGAAAATATCTTAATAGTATAAAACTAGATATATGTTATTAGAATATTGTATTCACCGGCACAATGAAGAATAAGCGCCCATGTTAGGACCAGAGTAGAGAGGATCATATTTTTTTATAAATATGAAAAAAACTGATTTCTGTTTTAGTAAAAACCTTTCGCAGCAGTCTGACTAATAACTATTACTAATACATCTTATCTCGTGAATCACGTATATCTCGAGCTTGTCCTTGTGAGATCGTTTTTTCATGAATCAGTGTCTAAAAACACTAACAAGTTAGGTGATTGATACAATGACTTGTCAAGCGCCCGCAAGCGCGTATGAGAATTGTTTACTTAGAAAAATCGATCGATATACAAAAGAAATTTGATGTATTTTATTTCACAAACCGCCGAATAAAGACGAAGCATTGCAAATATTTGTCAGTTTGTTAAATAAAATTAACGAAATTTCTTTTGTGCATTTTCAATGCGTAGTCATTACAAAAGTCTTTCTAAGCATTTGAAAAAATTGTTTTCCAACTGGAAAAACGGCAGCGAGTTGAAGTCATCGCGCTCTGATTTAAATATTTCACACACGGCTTTAAATCTTTCATGGGATATCATAGTATTCTGAAAAGGTGAAAAGATTTTAAGATTCTCTAAAATTCCAACGAATTTCTAGAGAGAAAAATTCGAGAGAAAGATTAGAGAAAATGACATTTGAAAGATTTCAAATGATTTCTAAAAATTGGTATAAATAAAATTTTATTCCAATGGATTTTAACAAATTTGCACGATCTCAAAGGACCAGAAGTAACCACATAAGTTTTAAAGTATGTTAAGCTTTACTCCATTTTAAAAGATTCAAAAACTATAAAAAACAATTATTGAACTCTATGTTCGTAATGTTAGTATTCAGTCTGACTAACGTTCTCGGCAAGCCATCGAATGATTCTGTTGTTAAAACCTTCCCGTGTGCAAACGCCCATGTTCGCACCTACACTGTCTCGAAAACTAAACCCTTTTTGACCTAATATCAAATCAATCGCTCAGTTATCTATTTATCCTTAAACTCTCTTTACCACCTGCAACTATTATTTTTATTTCTTTTAGGAGTTTACCATTGTCCTTATTAGCATTAAATATTCTATTCAACTGTATTCATGCCTCCTATTAGAATAATCTATTCTTCATGATCGCAACCACCTAGAATATTATTTAAAATGTCTATTAATGCTTCCATTTTTTCTTGCCTTTAACGATTAACCAGGGCGTAGGGCGCTAAACTAAATCATCTTTTTGAACGGACTTCTTCCATTTGCTAATGAAGAACATTGATTCGGACATTGATAAAATATTAAAGCTTCGAGACAATAAGACACTTCATTTTACAGCTTTACTTGAAGATGCATCTTATTTGAGCGCTAGGAACGTTTTTTTAGCCACAAACTATATAAACCAGATATAGTTTTAAGGGTTTCAGGCGTCGCTGATTTTTAAACTGATGTTGAAACAAGTTAATTTTGCAAAAGAAATAGCGAATATAAAATCAGCGATGATTCAACCCTTAAAACTATAACTGGTTTATATAAGTTATCATTAAAATGATATTACAATATTAAAACAAAAATTACACACAAATTAAAAAATTTATGTTATAGCCGCCATTTTGAATTCGTCATTTTGAAATTTAGCATTTTAGTAGTTTATTTATTGCCATAATTTTCAAAAATATCAAATTGAATAATAATATCGGGTTTCTCATCGTTTTTTTAACCTTAAAAATAGTATACCTGGACAGCATGTAAGAAAACCACGTTTTTTGAAATATTGTGGTCCGCCATTTTGCAAAAAAAAAGTAATTCTGAAAAAAATTGAAATGAAAGTTCACATGTTAAAATAAATAAATATATATTCGGTTCGGTTTTGATTCCTCCAGAATAAAACCGAAGGGCCTATAACAAAGCCACCGAACGCGTCCTCGGGTTGCGGATAGAGGGTCCCTGTACCAAAGGATTCTGCTGGATATGGTTACAAAAATAAATAGGCAGTCGGGGACTATTGTCCAGGGCTGGTCCCGAAAGAATTAACCCCCAAGCGGAGGAGTGAAAACCGTGCCGAAAGTTGAATGGCACCTTGGTAAGGTGTCTAGAACGGTGACTGAGATACCGGGCGACCTCTCAGAGTACGCAGCCGTATCCTTGCATGCGGGGCTCTACAAGGATGGACGAGCCCCTTTCCCTAGCTTCTCGTGGGAACAACAATGACAACACCCAACATAGTTGTAGTAAATGCGGTTCAAAACAACAGAACGCGCAGGGCTCCTGACAACGGGTCGGCCAACAATGCCGACCAATCTAGAGCTGGGGGAGCCAATGAAAATGGATTCAATGCGATGAATCGGCGGGATCTCGCGACCTTTAGATAAACGGAGCGTCTGAATCACGACTTGCTAGAGTGCTACGATGCAAGTGTGGCCCCTGAACGGAATTATATGGAACGCCTACTCTACCACAGCTAGAACAAGCCGGCAACAGAGAAAGAGATGCGACACTAAGACCAACCGCGGGCAGGCATCCAATAGATGAAGAGCGATGCTTTACGTGTGTATAATGCAGCGAGGGCTTTGGCCGATGCGAACCGTCAAACAAAAGCAACGACTGATCCTAAGACTAAAAGAAGAATGCATCAACTTGCCATAAAGATAGACTGGGCAAGACAGTAAGCGTCCCGCATTCGTTGTGTAATTGACTGCGTCACATCTGGCAGGAGTTTTACCGCCAAGTTTCGAAAGTTTGTGCGCGAACTTCGGACCCGTTATCACACACTTAACAAGTCAAAGCTGCTGACCATCAGGCAGCATATTGTTGAGAGAATACGGATACTATTTGACGCCAAGAGAAGTCTAGAGCGGAGGGAGAGGTGGGTCAGAGAAAATCAACAGTTTCTCTCTGACCCATCTCGACTCTTCCAAGACCCTCCAGTTACTATCGAACACCCACCCAAACCAGAGGAGGTCGAAGTATTTTGGAGAGAGATTTACGAAGTTCAGCATAGACTGGACGAAGACTCAGCAAATATAAATAGCTTCAAGGAGTTATGTGTTGCCCTCACCATCACTACCGAGGAGGTAAAAAAAGTATTAAGAGGGATAAAGAACTATTCCGCACCGGGACCAGATTATATCCAAACCTTCTGGTGGAAGAAGTTTTCTTCAACCCATCAGCATTTGGTCCGTATTTTCACCTCATATTTGAAGTCGGAAGAGCCTATTCCAGAGTGGTTGGTGGAAGGGCGCACAATACTCCTGCCGAAAATAGGCAACTTAGCTGACCCGAAGTATTACAGGCCAATAACTTGTCTGAACACGCTTTATAAGATATTCACAGCTATCCTAAATGATAGAATTGCTCGGGCAATTGAACCTGTGTGGCAAGAAATGTATGAACAACGAGGCTCAAAGAAGGGCGTAGCCGGATGTCGGGAGAACCTGCTCATCGATAGATGTGTCTGCAAAGATGCAGCATTCTACCAGCGTGACCTATCGATGGGTTGGATTGATTATCGGAAAGCTTTCGATTCTACATCCCATAGATTTGTCATCTGTCTTTTAGAAATCTTAAAGGTTCATCCGCAAATAGTTGGATGCATAGAGAGATTGATGCCGCTTTGGAAAACCAGATTTACTATCTCATCTGGCAAAAATCGTGTGACAACTAACAAGGTCACGTTTCAGAGAGGTGTCTTTCAGGGCGACACCATGAGCCCACTCCTCTTTTGCCTTACATTATTGCCACTATCTCTAGCACTGCGCCATTCCGACAGGTACTTGTGCAGCAAACCTGCAGATCGAAAGTACAAGGTCACTCATGTATTTTACATGGACGGTCTTAAGATCTATGCTAAAAACAGAGAGCAACTGCATCTAGCTCTGGAGATTGTCGAACGATATACTAAGGAAATTGGAATGGAATTTGGGTTAGATAAATGCGCCAAGGTTTATTTGAAGCGAGGAAAACATAAGGGCTAAGAAAAGGTGTTCTGTATCCAGAGACGGAAGAATTCGTGATTGCAATACAGGACAAAGTTGTTGTTATATATATAGTGTTTACTTACTTCATGGTTTTACTTCAGTAATATATATATCCAAAGCTATTTGAAGACAACCCCCAGCACTTGACTGAAAGCGAGAGTTTAGTGTATTTTTTTAGACTATGAATATCCGTATATATATAGTTTTGAAATTCAGGAAAAAGTAGTCTCAAAAATTTTCGAAATGCGCTTTATTTTTTGAATGCTTATGCAAAATTGCTCGCTAAAGAACTTAATCGTTAGTTCAGGACACTAAAAGATTATACCAAAGGCCAATCCAATATCTCGATTCTTTTGAAAGTTGTCGTGCTAAAAACGTAAAAGTCTAGATACCCACAGACATACAGACATAAAATGTAAGAATGCCTCTGGCGAGATTTCTTTTTCAGGACATTTTTTATCTTTTTTTCAAATTTCAAAAGCAACATTCCATGTTGGTCTTCCAATTTTTTCTCTGGATTCTTGGTATATATATACAAGGAATATTAGAATATTTTGACAGATTTATTGTGACTCTGGATAATTAAAATAAGTCCTTATTGATAAAGGGTCAATTTTATTTAAAATTATGCCGGAAAAACTCTCAGTACATAGAAGGTACTACGTTTCAACTGTAAATCGACAGTCCTCTTTAGAAACAATTACTTTTTATGGCAATAAGTACACCTGGTAGTCATATAAAAAAAATTTTTTTCAAAGTTATAAAAACTGATTCATTGACTTCTTCTGCTGGGCGGACTTAATTGTAAATTTGAATTAGTAGTTGACAAATAAAAACACATTTGCCTTTGTGCCGTCCAGAAAACGGAATGTTGGCAGCGGAATGCAGACAACGTAGCTGATGGGGCTGAACAGCTTGTTACACCTAAAACATTCCAAGGTCCAAAGCTATGATGCTTTGCACAAAAAAATGCATTGCAAGTCCTGAAGAAGATTCTTCAGTTGATTTCCGCAATCCGAGTCCGCTAGATTTAAACCTAGAAGATAAGAGCAACTTCTATTTTCCTTTTCAAATCGTCAAATAGATACCGTGAGATTTTTCAATTAAAGTGATTGGTAGAGAGATTGATCAGCAAACTGGGTTAATGCAGTGATGCGGAACAAACATTTAAGAAAGATTAAAGCCTTGAGGAACATGAAAAACTTTTCATTATTATTTCTAATTTTAACTTATTTGCAAGATTATGTACTGATTTTATTTCAGAAAAATGATCGTATCTTGATTTAAATATTTTTATTGAATGATCGGTGTAAAGAATCACGGTTCTTCAGGGTTTCTCCGTGTTATTTGAAAGCAGTTTTTGATTAAGCGTTTGCGTCCTACTGGAACTTCTTGCATTTCTTGTTTAGTCAAAATTGTAATAAAGTCGGTTTCCATGTTTATTTTTACCCGTCTCATAGCAACAGGACGCTTATCACGAATATAAATTCCAGCAAGAACATTTTCACTTTCCAATAATGCAAATAAGTCACCATCAGGTGTTGATATAACAATTTGTTCGTGAGTTGGCACAGGCTGGAAGTAATTATCCCCTATTCTTAATTTAAGAAATTTTTCAGTAGGAAAAGTGTATCTTCTTAGTTCAAATATCCGCTGCCGATTCAAACGGGATATAAGGCGAATAAATTTGAAGTATTTGAGGTCACATCCCGTTTCGCCGATAGCAGGAAGCCTGGTAGGTGGATCAATGTGTTTGAAAGGAGGGCGAGTCCTTGAAAGAGAAGACCTGACAGACGAAGAAGGCTCTGCAGAAGAAGACCTGTTTCCAGACGGCGTTGAAGAAGAAGCCGGATGATTTTCGGCAAAGCGAAACTTGTCAGGATGTAACCCGGCATTATCAAACCCAGAAGGATCAAACTCCGAAGGAGGAAGCCTAGCATGATGAAAACCCGCCGGATCAAACTCGACGGAAGAAAGTCTGACAGAAGGAGATCTGGATCTAGACCTTTGAGGAGAATTATCTCTATCCGGAAAATCTAAAGTTCCGTCACGACGAATATCAGGAACATGCGTGTCATTTCTTGAATCGTCGGATTGTAAACTTAATTCTGGAACAACAAGCATTAGGCTGATTAATTTTTGTTCTTATACAAGGACTTTAAAAATTTTGACCTTGATTTAATTTTTGAAGTTAATCAAGGCCGAAGTTCAAATTTTCGCTCATTTATAGGAGGTTATCAAAAACAAAGTTTTCCGCAAAAAACTCTTTCTGACCTTGACTATCAGAAAACGTAATCGAATATCGCAACCACAGTTTATTTAGCATTTAACCTTGAAATGACCTTGAATTCCCTTATAATTGGCTTAATGACCATGGATTGTAGATGACGGACATAAAAATATCAATACATCGCCCATAAAATCAGTAAATCAGGACAAAGATAATAAATAAAGACTCTTCTTAAAAAGTCGAAACGACTGTTTACAGAGTCTGAATAGGTTTTATCAGATTTAAAAGTATTTTGAGGGAATTAAATTAGGATAGAATGCTGATTATATCAGAAAATTGTTATTCTGAGAGCACAAAAATGTTAATAAAAATGGAGATATATATTATTATAATATTATATTTACCAATAGAGTGAAGAATGAGCGCCCATTTTAATATTAGAACAAAAGGGATCATTATTTTTTCTAAATGACAAAAAACCTGATTACTGTTTCGGTGAAAACTTTTGCCAACAGTCTCACTAATAACTAGACTAATATGTCTTATCTCTCGAATAACACGAGCCTCGATTATGTTCTTGTCAGATATTTGTATTTCATAAATCACTATCTTAAGAAAAACATACTAATTAGGTGATGCCTGCAATAATTTGCCCAATGGTATTATAAAATAAATACATTATAATACAAATTATTATTTATGAATTTAATTATGAATTAATGCATGTAAGTTTACACGTGTTGGGTTGAAAAAGCAGCTACCGCTTTTCTAATCGCCTTGGGAGCGATTTATCTTCGATCATATTTATTTTAAATCTTTCCAAAATTTGAGGAATTCTCTGTGAAATGAAATTTTGGAGGAACACATTTCTCTATTACGTACATTTCATCATATTCGTTATTATTTTCTTTAACGAATGAAGGAAAATTGATTGTGCTATGACATTATTTAGGTTTTTTCTTATCACTACCTGAGAGTTCGAATTGCAAATACTCTTCTTTCAAGTGTTTTACGTTTTTAAATTAATATTTTGACTAATTATTTCTAAATTACTTTCTTCAGTAATTGGTTTTAAACTCTCTAATGCACTCAACGTTATAAAATAATAAGGACAAGGGTAAGTGGCAGCTGCCGTCTGCTGACCATGAAAAATTAAAAGAAGCTTAAAATCCGATCAAAATGTTAAGGGTATTTCGTTTAGTTTGGTGAAATCGACTAAAGTTTTAAAGTTGCTATAACTTTCTTCAATTTGTGGAACGATGCATAAAATGATCAATCTATAGACACTGTTTAGTTTGCGTTTTTTTTTTAAATATTTCCGCTAGAGGAATAAAAGGAAACTTTCTTGTTTCTATACTCATCTGAAGCATTTTTTTCTTTTTCTTGAGATAAAATAGAGATCGAAATTTTGAAAAAGTTTTGGTTACCGCCTTCCATCAGTTTTATTTTAGCTTCCTGAATTTGCTTTACATCCCGCTGTTTAAAATTGAAGTCCAGAAGTTCACTTGCGTTAGCATAAACGACTGGTCGTTCTTTGATTCCTTCTTTTGTCTCGAATTGATAAGGATCTTTTCTTAAAATATTTTACATCACATTTTGTTTCTCTTGCACATGTTTGTTGTAACTTGATGGCATGGATCTTCTTACCGCTGAACTACGAATAAAATTTTGCATATTTTTCATTTCATTCGTTGATGATGTTGTTGTAGCTTGAAAGTAGTTTTAACTTTCAGCGAAGAAGATTATTATTTTTTTTTTATTTTCAGTAACAGATATTTGCGTCTTCTTACATGCTGTATTATTTAAAACCAGCTTACCATCGTCAATATCGTCATAGATACTAGTAGTAATTTTTTTTTATAAGCCTAGTTGTGATTTGTTTTTGCTGTTTATCAGGCAATTTTGCCACTAAATTGAATACATTGTCACGTGTACTTGGGGAACGAGGACCTTCACAAGAATGTTGAATGTCTTTATCGATTGTTTGAAAACAAACGCTACAAATTTCTAGGGAGTTTCTCTCCTTATTTTTATTTGTTTTTGAAGACTCATTTTACACAGTATTTGCAAGGCTCTTATTTACGCCAATTTTCGCGGTATCTCGAACAAGACGCTTACCTTTTTTTACTTTTGAATGGTTGTCTCTTCGAGCTGTTATGCAAATGTAACAGTCGCAACTCGTCATCGGTCTCGTTTCTTTTGCCAATTTAATCTCCTCGTAATTAGGCATAAGTGGAATAGGTCTTTTTAAACACAATGTTTTTCTAGTTCACCAATAGTTAACCGGCAAGTGATACAAATACTTTTCAGAAATTTTTTGTTGGATAAATCGAATTTTTTATTAATCCGACTTTTTATTACTGCAGCATGTTCTATAGTTCAGTGAGAAACAATTCAGTAGTAAACAGAGCTTACTTATATGATATACTGGCAGACCTAACCACGCGTTGCTATAGCTTAGTTATAATACGTTGAATTGATATGACATCACAGAAAAAATAGAACATAAAATTTAAATCTACATCCGACGAAAGATTCTTTGCAACAAAAACTAACTTCAGAGGATAAACTTTACACAAATATCGGTTAAACTTTCCTTTGTTTTTCCGTGACAAAGTTTTCAACACTTCACGATTCTTAGCTATTGTATGTTTCACAAAATCTTCCTATACAAAAAACAACAAATTTGAATATCTTACAAACAGAAGCAGCTAGGACTTCAATTGAAACAGATTTTTCATCTATTAGCAAGTACAAAAGACATTCCCTCTTTACGTTTTTATCGTCTTTTCCATGTGATTTAAAGTTTTTTTCTGCCCGCCGTGCAAAAACGTGTACAGGAATTGTTCATTCGGGAACATTGATCGACAGAAAAAAATTGGCCGAAATTTAAAATAAACTCTCGTATTTATTTGACTACCAATCCTGTTCATATTTAAAAACCCAAAACACCTCCATTTTATAATTCCGTTATAATTAATGCGTTTTAAGTACTTTTAAAATATTTTGCAGTTTCAAGGGGTTTGAAGAATGTTCTAAAATTATCCAAGATTCCAATATATTTCTAGAGTGAAAAATTTGATAGAATGAAATTTCAAAGATTTTAAATGATTTTAAAAAACGTTCTGTGAGTTTTTCTGAATTTTTTAGGATTTTTAGAGGCTTTTTGAAAGAATAGTTAGTTCTTGCGTTTGATTATCAAACTGTTGATTTTTCACCATTAATAAAAAACTCTGAAGATGCACTTAATTAGCATATATTTCTATCGTGTCTTCACCCACGACAATGTTTCATACTCTTTTCGTTATTTTTTCCTTCAAATCTCGAGATTTTTGTATCATTTACATTAATAAAAAAAATCATGTTCTTAATGCTAGTATTCAGTTTTCTTTTAACGTTATCTACGAGCCACTGACTGATTCTGCTGTAAGATCGTTCTCATATACAAACGATAACCTTCGCACCTTTACTCTCCCAACAACCAAACCTTCTTCGACAAAGGGGCCCTTTCTTAAACATTGGTCCATGAATTTGATAAATAGTCAAAGACTAACCCATCTTGCGTGAGGTCTGGGTGGCTCAGTGGATGGCGTATCGGACTCTTATTCAAAAGGAATGGGGTTCCATCCCTGAAATGGTTCCAATGGAAATTTTTAAATGTACTTCTACCAGAGCTTCAGTGGTTCGGAACCCACCTTAAATTCAGGTGCCCTTAGACAAAGCTGGTGCCATACCTAGGAAAAACCGACTTCATACGGGGGCACAACCTTCGGGGGCCGTAGCGGATTTTGAGAAAACTTAAAAATAAGTCGGCGATCTCCTTGCGCTTGGAGGCTCCGTAAGGGAGCAACCACGAGGGATGGTCGCTGGACGCATTCGAATAACAAACATACGAATACGCTTACATAACACACTAGGTCAGCGCTTCGAATCAATGCGTCTAACTGATGACCTCAGAGGGATCGCTCCTCCAACCCAGCCTGCTAGGGAGGCTTGCGGATTGCATAGCTAGCGAGGATCACTTTGTTTACCAGTAACAAGGAAGGACGTCCCTTGCTGGAAGACGGGTAGGTCTGGAACCTGAGAGGTATAATCTCAGAATGTTGGTAACAATGGAAAGCCGCCAAGATCCAGAAAAAGTCGACGAAGATGGCCGGATTTGGAGTACTGCCTTGAGACTAAACACGGATGTGGCACAATCGGCTTTGTAGCTGCAACGCATCTTGCCTTATATCATTCTTCGTACATTTAATTTCACACTTGCTTCACTAACTGCATACATTTATTATTTTTATTGCTTTAAAGTTCAAGCCATTCACTGCATATTCTTTTAGAACTTTCCAGAGTTCAATTGTACTCGCATTATCAGAATTAGGAAAACAAAAAATGTGCACTGTTAAACTCCTACTAGAATGGTCCTTCATCCGTGATTGCAAGTACGTAGAATATTATTAAAAGTGTCCCAGAAAGCTTAAATTCCTACTTTCAATTTAACATAAACTAGAGCGTAACACGCTATAATCAATAATTATTTTTATTTAAACGAAGCTTCTTTATTTGCTTATGAAGTAGGCTGTTTGGCGCATTTATGAAATATTAAAACTTCGTGAATCGTAAGACATGGACTTCAGTTAGTAGTCTCAAAATCATGCGCAAATTAATCATAATAAATTTAAGATGTTTAATTCCATACACATTATTGTCGAGCTTTTTTTTTCTTTTCAGCCCTTAAAAAAGTGTGCCAAAGCCGAACCCAATCTGATTATTCTGTCGGAAGTTATCGTGCCTACATGATACAGATTACAGACCAAAGACTATAGACAGACAGACACGCTCGCAAAAATCGTTCTTCTGACTCAGAGGGTTTCAAAACGTAAAGATTTATTGAAAACCTACTGAGTTAAATTTTACATAAAACCAATACCTTCTCATTACGATGAGAATGTAGAAAATAAAAACTAAATGTATATATTCTTATCTTCTGATTTGTACATGCTTGGAGCTTGTTCTTGTAAAATATTTGTGTCTTAGAACGCAAGGAAATATACTGCTACTTATCGTAATGCAAAGTAAATTAAAGTTGGTTTCAAGTATTTGACTCTAATCACATTGTGTACCAATAAAAAATAAGATCTTAACATTAACATTTTAATTAATATTATGCAGGAGAAATTCCCAATTGCCCAATTGCCAAATGATGAAATGCTTTGCTTCGACGGCAGACAAACAACGTATTGCCCTGTAAGAGTGCATTCTTTGATGGGACCGATTGTTCCACCTAAAAGCTCCGAAGGTCCAAAGCTCTGATGTTTGGCACAAAAAAATACATTCCAAGTCCTGAAGAAGATTCTTTAGTTGATTTAGGTAAATAATCTCCTGTAGTTTTTTCAGATAAGGTACAACCAAAGTATGCCTCTTGAGCCAAGGGAACGTTAAACAATTTTTTTTCAATGTTCGGAAGAAGCAGATAAGGACAAGCGTCCATGTCAAAGATCACGACAATCATTCTTGCGTTTTCGCAATCTATCTCCGCTAGATTTACACCTAGAAGCTGGCACCAACTTCTATTTGACTTTTAAAATCGTAGGTGGTATAGAGTAATACACGGAAGCATGAGAGCGTCTAATGGATACTATGAAGCTCTACACTTGGAGAGATTGCTAGAGACTTAAGAAAAAAAATTTTATTATTATTTCTAATTATAACTTATTTGCAAGATTATGAACTGCTTTTAGTTCAAAAACATGATCGTATCTTGGTTTTAGATTTTTATTGAATGAATAGTGTGGAGGATTACGGTTCTTCGGTCTTTTCCCGTGTTATTTGAAAAGAGTATTTTATTGAGCGTTTGTGTCCTACTGGAACTTCTTCCATTTCTTGTTTGGTCAAAACTGTAATAAAATCGGTTTCCATGTTTATTTTTACCCGTCTCATAGCAACAGGATGCTTATCACGAATATAAATTCCAGCAAGAACATTTTCACTTTCCAATAATGCAAATACGTCACCATCAGGTGTTGATATAACAATTTGTTCGTGAGTTGGCACAGGCTGAAAGTAATTATCTCCTATTCTTAATTTAAGAAATTTTTCAGCAGGAAAAGTGTATCTTCGCAGTTCAAATATCCGGTACCGATTCCAACGGGATGTAAGGCGAATATATTTGAGGTATTTAAGTTCACATCCCGTTTCGCCGATAGCAGGGAGCCTGGTAGGTGGATCAATGTGTTTAAAAGGAGGGCGAATCCTTGGACGAGAAGACTTGACAGACGGATCAGACTTTGGAGGAGTAGGTCTGTCTCCAGACAGCATTGAAGAGGAAGCCAAATGAAACTCAGCAAAATAAAACTTATCAGAACGTAAACTGGCATTATCAAACCTAGCAGGATCAAACTCCGAAGGAGGAAACCAAGCAGGATCATACTCGACAGGAGGAAGCCTGGCATGATGGAAACCAGCCGGATCAATCTCGACAGGAGGAAGTCTAACAGAAGGAGATCTGGACCTGGACCTTCGAGGAGAATGATCTCGATCAGGAAAATATAAAGTTCCATCACGACGAATATCAGGAACATTAGAGCCATCTTTGGAATTGTCGGATTGTAAACTCAATTCTGGAACAAAAAGCATAAGGCTGATAACTTTTAGAAGGATACAAGAGAACATATAAATATTAGTCAATCAGTATTTTAGCTAAATTTAGCAAATATTCGGTCTTACGGTCAATGATAGAATCAAAATAAAAACATCCGAAATAACATGTGAAAAACATATTTATTTCTTTTAAAAATCCTCAACGTTTCGACCATCACTGAGGGTCTTTATCAAGTGTCGATATACAAATCTGAGTCAAAAAACAAAGTCATATTTTATAAAAACAAACAGCGTCATTTAAAACATTTTTTTTTTAACAAATTTTTTAACAGAATAAAATTTCTATTGATTAAAGTTTTAAAGATATTGGAGAGGCTCCAATAATTTATGAAAAATGTTACATAATTGAAACGATGTTTACAGGCGGGCGATACAAGACTAACTGAATATAAAACAAAGACGCAGTTTAATGATAATTATATTTCTATGGTATGAATCAAGATAAGATAGATATGAAGATACATCTCACTAAATTAAACTCTTTCTTATAAGAGGTAAGAGGTAATAAAAAATGGTTTAAAAAAAGTTGTGTAGGACAAAGAGGGCCATTTTGTCTGTGCAATTAGTTTCGACCTTGAACCTTATCATCGGAGAAGTTTGAAGGTCAATGTGTTCTATAAAAACAAGAACGCGCATTTTTGACGCAAGATTCACGTCTAAAATGGTATTTAATTTTTTTGCATGACCTTCAGAAGGTGACAACGACCTTAAAAATGTTGACCTGGATCTCATTTTTGAAGGTCATGAAGACTGAAGTTCAAAATTTAACTCCTTTATAGTCGATTATCAAAAACTAAGTTACCCGCAAAAAAATTTCTCTAACCTTCAAATGGCCTTGAAAAATGAGATTGATGTCAACATTTTCAAGATCGTTATCAAATTGGGGGTTGAATATTTCTCATAATGGTATATTCGCTACGATTATTCTATCAGAAAGAACAATCGAATATCACAACTGAGTGATTTATGATCAGATGAATGCACTCACAATTTGCTTAATGCCCATGACTATAAAAAAAATATTGAGTAATATTTTAAACTAATAAATGAGACGCAACATTTATATTCGATACGGCAGAAATCATCAATAGCAAATTGTCGAAGATGGCTGTAATAAAATCAGCACATCGCCAATAAAATTAGTAAATCAGGACAAAGATAATAAATAAGGACTATTCCAAATAAGTCGAAACAACTGTTCACACAGTCTGAATAGGTCTTATGAGATTTAAAAGTATTTTGAGGGAATTAAATCATGATACAATTCTGATTATTTAAGAAAACTATTTTTTTGAGAGCTCAAAAATGTTTATAAAAATGAAGATATATTATTACATTATATTTACCAATATAGAAAAAAATAAGCGCCCATTTTAATGCCAGAACAAAGGGGATCATCATTTTTTCTAAATGATAAAAAACGTGATTACTGTTTCAGTTAAAACTTTAGCTACCTGTCTCACTAATAACTACATTATTATGTTTCATCTCTTGAATCACACGTGCCCCAAATATGTCCTTGTAATATATTTGTATTTCATAAATCAGTACCTTAAAAAAAACAGACTAATTAGGTGATGCATGCAATAACTTGTTAAGCGCCCAAAAGCGCGTAGAAGAATTTTTCACTCGAGGAAATTGATCGATAGAAAAAAATTGGCCGAAATTTCAAATAAACCCTCGTATTTATTTAACTTCCAATCCTGCTCACATTTGAAAACCCGAAACACTTTCTTATTATAATTCCAATATAATTAATATGTTTTGAAGACTTTCAAGATATTTTCATGCGTTTGGCTATGAAACTGTTGATTTTTCACCATTAGTAAATAGACATTGAAGATACATAATTAGCATATATTTTTATTGTCGCTTCACCCACGAGAATGTTTAATTCTCTTTTTTTCATTTCTTCCTTTAAATATCAAAATTTTTGTATCGTATACATTAATATGAAAACCCATGTTCTTAATGCTAATATTCAGTCTGTTTAACGTTTTCTAAAAGCCACCGACTGGTTCTGTTGTAAGAACCTTTTTATATACAAACCATAAACTTCGCACCTATAGTGTCCTGACAACCAAACCTTCTTCGGCAGAGGGGCCCTTTCTCAAACATTCATTCCATGAATTTGATAAATAGACAAGGACTAACCCATGTTGCCTAATATTATGCTATGTACATTTAACATCACACTGACTTTACAAGCTTTATATACATTATTTGTTGTGTCATAAAGTGCCCGCCATTCACTTAATATTCTTTTAGAATTTTCCAAAGTTTAATTGTACTCGCATCATCAGAATTAGGAAAATCAAAAATGTGCGCTGTTAAACTTTCTTTCTTCATTTTAAACATTGTATCAAACTTTATCCTTCTTTTAAAAACTGCGAGGATTATATAACTCAGACAAAAAATTGTCAGTTATTCTTTCTGCAACCGCATTAATGCACTGATGAAATATTTAAACTTCGTGAATCATAAAATATGGACTTTTTATCAATATTATTTTTAATTTCTTTAACATTATTGTATTATAGTATTGCATTTTTTTACTGACTAAATAATGTTCAGCATGACGGTTGACATTTCGGTTTCTAGCATTACTTGAAAATGCAGCTTGATTGTGCGCTTGAAAACTAATGGAGATTTTTTGACTTCTGCTTTGGTCAAATAGTGAACCGCTTCACTGTTTATGTTTATTTTTGCCCGTTTCATAGATTTTTCCACTTTATTATTCGCATAAATTTCATAAAAAACATCAGTACCCTCCATTATTTCAAATACGTCACTTTTGTCTGTTCATAGAATTTTTACATCTTTTCTTTTGAGGTCTTAAAAAGTGTGCCAAAGAAGATTTTAATCTGATTAATCTTTCGAAAGTTATCGTTGCTACACGATACAGACTAAATACTATGGACAGTAAGATACCTTCCTGAAAGTCGTTTTTTTCTGACTAAGAGGGTCTCAAAAAGTGGAGATTTGATGAAAACTGACAGAGGAAAATTTTATATAAAACCAATACCTTCTAATTAGGATGAGAATGTAAAATAGAAAAATTAAATGTATATTTTTTAATGGTAATGTGTCATCTGTACAAAAAGAAGTTAATCATAATGAAACTGTCGCGAGTCATTGCTGCTAGCACACTAGTTTTCTCCAGCGACAAGCGTATCATCACACACTCCTTGTGAGTGATAACTGCAGGATGAAAAAAAAAAAACAATAAGTGCTTAATCGCGGATTTGTCAACGCAAATGCCGCTCCCCGTAAAGAAACAGTATAAATGTAGCAAATATATAATAGTCTTAGCCGCCCACTATAATCCACTAAGTTTACAGAATAATTTCTTTTAAATCTAATTAATAATAGTTGTTCAGATTTTGCTCATTTCTTTCGCTCTGACTGGTAACAGACAAATCTAAGTAATCAGACGTTCTTATTCCGAACTGGCAGTTTTACGCGAACAGAACGTACTAAATCGTCCTTTCCCTTGTAGCATTTAATTATACGACCTAACAACAATCAAAAGGCGGTAACGAATCATCTTTTACAATAAAAATATCACCAATCACAAAAGGTAGCTCTTTGTTGAACCATTTGTAACGTTTTTGTGAGGCTGTAAATAATCAACAGCTTATCTTCTCCAATAAATCTCTGAAGTTTTTTGTATTAACTGCCAACGATTTGAAAGATTTTTCGGAGTAAATTCAAATGCGGGTGCTGGAAAGCTGATCAAAGGAGCTTCAATCAGAAAATGTCCAGGTGTAAGATAGGAAGAGTCTTCAGGATCATTTGAAAGGGGGACAATAGGAAATTAATTAAGGCAAGCTTCTATACGAGTGAGAAGGGTACAAACCTCTTCGTATGTAAAATTATGTGCACCTACAATTCTTTTCAGATAGTGTTTAAAACTCTTAACTCCAGCCTCCCATAAACCATCAAAATGAAGAGGGGAAGGAGGTATGAAATGCCAAGAAGTACCTTGAATTGCGAACTCATTATGCAAATTAGCATCCAGCCTAAGATTCAAAACGCAATTTTTTAATTCCCGGTCAGCACCGTGAAATGTCGTAACATTATCACTATACAAATGTACAGATCTTCCTCGCCTTGAAGAAAATCGCTGAAAGGCGGCGAGGAAAGCGGCACATAAATAATCAGAAACGAGTTCTAAATGGACAAATCGCGTACAACAACAAACGAAAAGCGTAACGTAAATTTTGTAAGTCTTCCTGCCACAATCAAAAGCAAAGCGAACATTAAATGGGCCTGCATAGTCCACACCAGAATATGGGAATGGACGATGTGGGGTTACTCTAAATTAAGGTAATTCCCCAGAAGTTGTTAGGACAGAGCCGCTCTCTCACTTGTGCACTCCAGGCAAACTTTGATCAGTCGTTTATCCAAAGAACGAGCTCCTAAAATCCAGTAACACTGTCTGATTTTGTTGTAAATTTAATTGCTCACAACTGTTTAAAGATCGAAGGTGAGCATGCGTGGCGATAAGCTCACTTATGAATCAAAAAAATGGATTCAAACTGTTTAATAGCGAGTTTTTTTGAACCACCCTATCTTCTTCGATTAAGACTTTTATCTCATTAGAAAAGGAATTTGCCTGAACAAATTTAATCCAAAATGTAACAGCTTGTTGGATCTCAATCGCATTGAGAGAAATGGTTGAAAATTTAGGTTAAGGCTTATTATGTTTTGAGTGCTGGAACACAAAGGCATTAATAAACCTTTTGCAGTAGGCTGTTACGCGAAGCAATCTTGGTTTGAATTTTGAAAGTGGGTCCTTTAGGTTGGAAAAAAACATTACAGAGAGTCTGATTGGTTTGAAAATCATTTTTATTTTATCGTGACGTAAAACCTGTTCAGTTTATTCAGATAAACCTTTGATATATGGACAAACAGTGAAATCTATATAATTCGTCCTTGGTTTTTTATTATTGGTAAGAGATTTAGAGTTATAAAAACGTTAAGTTTCTTTTTTTTCCACAGTCATCAATTAAATGTTAAGGGTATCCATTGTCTTTTGAGGTATCTTTAATAAGTTTGATATTCTGGGCCTCAATTCTTGATCTGAAATTCGGAGAATTCGGAAGACAAACCTCTCACTACACCAATTTTATGGAAGTTTGGATGAGATAAGTTACAATTTAGATATCTGCCCGATCATGTCTTCTTTCGAAACCAGTCAATTTTGATATAATTATTTTCACGGATAATTAATGTGTCTAAAAAACTAATTTTATTTTTGTTTTCAATCTTAATAGTGAATTTTAGATTATCATTGTAGCAATTAAATTGATCCAAGATGATTTGTGTTTTATTTCGCGGAACCGCTGTGATAATATCGTGTACATATCGATAATAGAAAGGTAGGCAAAAATTTTGTGAATTTAGGCAAGTGCTTTTTAATTTTTCTATGACTAATTTCGCTTGACAGGGATGTTATTGGACATGTTGACTACATCTAAAGATACTAGAACAAAGCCCTTTGGTAATATGTGTCTTTTAATATTTTTAACAAAAGATAGACTGTCCTTGACGTAACCATTATTCTTTTCAATAATCTTATTTAAAATATTGGATATGTGAGGCGCTAGATGATATGGCTACAGTAACATTGGATTTATCTGCTTTCAAGAAAAGAATATCAGGATTATCTTTAAAAAATTTTGTAACTTCGTTAGGTTTTAAATTGCAATTAAATTTTTGCCGATTCCGCCTTTTAAGAGATGTAACATGGTCCATAATTAGCTGAGTGCAATGATTCCTAACAGCATTTTTATCATTAGGGGGAAGGTTGAAAATTTCCGTTTCAATGGAAGCTATTAAATTAAAAACTTGAAAATCTTTTATTGACTGATCGCAACCTGAATGATTTGATCCCAGTGACACAATATCAATAACATTTTCAGGGATATTGATGTTACTAAGATTTCTAAACCATTTTTTACTGCATTCGAAAATATATTTTTTGCTTTTCTTTTCCTTTAACCAAAGAAACTTATTGATAGATTTCATTTTACATGTTTTAAAAAATCTTTCATACTTCAAATATTTAAAATGCATGAATCTAAAATCTAAAATTAATATCAGTAAGTGAGAAATGGATATCCTTAATCTCTAGGTTCATAATATCAATGGAGATAGACATGAGTAAATGTTTCCGTTTAGCAGAATTGTTGAGATTGCCAAAGTCAAAGTTTGAACTACGTAATTTGTTGTTGATATGTGAGGGAAACAATGTAATTTTCTGTTTTTTTTATTCGTTTTGGTCCAAATTTGGTCTTTGGATTCTTGTTTTTAGCAGGAGTTTGCATCAATTTGATTATTGGACTTTAAATAGGATTTTTAATTTGGATCTTAATCTAATTTAAATTTCTTGAATTTTGATGTAGAATTATGTCAATATTTTCGACAAAAATTGTATTTTAGCGTTACAAAGTTCTTTAGAAATATCTGAAGCCTTTTACCAAGATGAAATCGAGACATTGAAATTGACAGATTTCTTTTAACAATTACCATCGAGATAGTCGATCTCAAGCAACGTTAATGTATTTTAGCTCACCCGTCAGCATTTGTTTAGTGTTGAGAAGGAGGGTAAAAGACTTTGAAGGTAAAAGGAATTAAGATTTCAAACACAATTGTCGAAAAAGAATGTTTAATGAATCGTTGCAACCAGGCTGTCTCTCGTTTAAAGTCCAATTCTAAGTCCAAAAACAACAACCAATGTGGGCCTGGTTGCCAGCGAGAAAATTGTGATAGCTTTTCGGCAGAGAGCTCTCTTAAAATACAATCAGCAGGGTCACTTGATAATCAAATGTAATGCAAAATTGCTAACACTAGTTTGGTTTGGATTTCAGAAACTCTATTAGCAATAAATGTCTTCCATTTTCTGAGATCTCCATAAATCCAGGCCAGCGTGACTGTTGAATCGCACTATATATGAACGGGAACACCCAACAAACGTGTTCGCTAAACCTGTGGATAAGACGAATGAAAAGAACTGATCCACACGGTTCTAAGCATTTAGCGATATCTGGTTTGAGGTGGCGGCCTCATTTTTCGAAATCAGTACCAAAACTGACTCGGTATCAAAATCAGAGGTCACAAAAAGATAAACTAGTACTCCGAAGGCACTTTCCGAAGCATCGGAGAATGTATGCAGTTCACAGGAATCAGAAGATCAACTGAATTGTAATAAAAGAAGCATTTCACATGAGGATATATCATGACGGTTGGGTTGATATGAAATCCTACGTTTTTTAGCTTTTTTTGGAAGAGGATCGTCCCAGGAGCTTTTTAAAAGCTACAGAGTTTGAATAAAGATCATAGCTGTTATTAAAAATGGAATTAACGTTCCTAGCGGTTCAAGCAACTGAGCTAACTGACTTAAAATGTTTTGTTTAGTGATGGCATGTGAACAGGCTGGTAACTGGATGTCGAAAGTTATCTCTTCACGTTGAGGATTTCTAGAGAGGCCCAGCGTATAAAACGATTTCTGATATTCGAAGGGCAAAGCCTGAGACGAAGCTCGAAGTTAATCTGTAATTTTGTCTAGTACATAAGACTAAAAGTAGCACAAGAAAAACCACAAATATCAGTGGTGAGACAAACCATTTGAACTGAATCATTTGGAAATTTTCTCCACAGGATCGGTTGAATATCATGACCTCTCCTTCAGTTTTTTGAAATCCATTGAAGACTATGCTCAAATAAGTATTATCTCTTTGTTCAAGCAATACCCCGTGATGTTGTAGGTGGAAGAAGTAAGAAGATTCATGAAGAATAGAAGACTTAGTGTGAGGTACTATCTGACCAACACTTTCGTATTCCTTCATAATTTCCTCATGGGCCCTTGAGAAGAAAGTTTTGCTCATGAGGCAACGTTCTGCGAGCTGATGCATCCAGAAGGCTGGCTCAAAAGAATATCCAAATGATGTAATGTTACTACGGACTTTGATAGAACTTCTTATTCTCCCTAAAATCTTCAAAGGTCCAAATCTATGCTGCTTTGCACAAAAAATGCATTCCTAGCACTGTAGAAAGCTCTTTAGTTGATTAAAGTAACGTATTTCTTGTAGATTTTGCATATAAGGTCAATCATTTTTTGCTTTTCCGTAATCTGTGTCTACCGGTACTAAACCTAGAAGGTGAGGCTTTTTACTTGGGGTCATTGCTAGAGAGATTGATCAGCAGCCTGGGTTGGATCAGTGTCGCAAAACGAACGTGTTACTTAAATAAGTAGCACGAAAATTTTAAATAAATCCAGCAAACATACACCTCCTACCTCACATTACTCCCCTAATAACAGAGTGAGTCACGCCTACACTAAAATTAAAATAGCTAAATAAAATAATAATAATCATAAATTTCAAATAAGGCATCAAAGGCTGTGTAGTGCGATTTTAGGATTTTTTATACAAATATTTTCAGGACAAGAAAGTATCATTTACTTGGGCCCTGCACCATAGATTGGAGCGTGGCTAGATAGCTTTATTTGACACACAAAATCGTATCTTGGTTTTTAATTTTTTAAATAAAGGAATATTGTGAAGGATTATGGCACACCCTTTGTTTTCCCGCGTTATATAAAAGGAGTTTATGATTGGACATTTGAGTCCTACTGGAACTTTTTCTAATTCTTCTTTGGTCAACATCGAAATAAATTCCGTTTCAATATTTATTTTAATCCGCGTCAAAGCAATAGGACATTTATCACAAATATAAATTCCAGCGAGACGTTTATCAGTTTCCAGAATTGCAAATCAATTACCATCAGATGTTGATTGCAGTGGCATGTATGGCGAATAAATTTAAGATATTTAAGTTCACATCTTATTCTGTCAGAAGCAGAAAGCCTGGTAGAAGGCTTAATGTGCTTGCAAGGAGGGCTAATCCTTGGAGAAGAAGACCTGATTGGAGGAGAAGACTTTAAAAGGGAAGATTTAGCAACATAGAAGGCTTTAAAGTAACAGCAGACTTGTCGGGGCATAGCCTTGAAAAAGAAGACATGTTTTCAGGCGGCTTTGAAAAAAAGCAGGATGAATCTCGTTAAAAGGAGACTTGTCAGGGCTGTAACCCGGAATTGTTAAACCCAATAGGATCAAACTCTGGAGGAGGGAACTATGCAGGATCATACTCGGCAGTAGGAAGGCTGGCATAACGAATACCGGCCGGATTCAACTCCACAGGAGAAAGTGTGGCAGGAGACCTGGACCTGGACCTTTGAGGAGAATCATTTTGATCCAAAAAATACAAAGTTCTGTCACGCCGAATACCAGAAAAAGGGGCGCCACTACGTGAATCGTCGGATTGTTAAATTAATACTGAAACAAAAAAAATGGACTAAGTACTTATCTGATAATGCAAGGGAATACATACGGAAAAAATCGTACAGCAATAGAAATTATATATCTACGATATGAATCAATACAAAATAAATGAATAGGGACCCCAAATTAAATAACAATCTCTCTTATAAACTGAAATACCTACACGTTCGAAACTTATTTGCCTTGACAAAACATGTATCTTACTTTATAATTATATTATTATATTTACCAGTAAAAGGAAGAAGAAGCGACCCTTTCAGTACCAGAGCAAAAATGAGCAGAAATTACTAGTATTTTAATTATCAAATGGTTGAATAAATACCAGGGTTTATTTTCTGTTTTCGTCCATTTTTTTCTATCGCTCGATTTTCCCGAGTTTCATAATTCATGATATAATATCTATCAGTATAATTATTAGTCAGACCGTCAGCCAATGTTTTCACAGAAACAGAACCACGGCCTGATTTTGAACTCCTAATAGTAATTTTCTGAAAAATTGTCCATGCACTTTTCTAAGCATAAATTGAACACTCTTCCCTATTTATGGTTTGTTTTTGAATCTTGAAAGTAACATAGTTCTTAGTCCGTACCTTCACGCTTCACTTCAAACAACCCATTCATATCTCCTAGCAAAATGATTCTTTCTCCGTGATTACAAGTACCTGGAATATTATTGAAAGTATCTCAGAAGGGTTCCACTTATTATTTGCTTTAACTATTAACAAGTGCATAGCGTCTATAATAAATCATATTTTTGAATATATCTCTTTTATTTGCTTATAAAGAAGACTGATTGAGGCGTTAAAAAAATACTGAAACCTCGAGAACCATAAAACATGGACTTTTTATAATTATTATCTCTAAATTTAATTTCTTTAACAATATTTTATCATAGTTTTACATTTTTTATTGTAGAAATAATTTTAATAATTATGGTTTACATTTCATTTGCCAGCTTTACTTGAAAATGCATTCTGATTGTGCGCTGGGAACCTACTGGTGTTTCGTTGAGTTCTTCGTTGGTCAAAAAGGCAACTGCTTCACTTTGCATATTTATTTTCACTCTTCTCACACCTTTCAATCTTCTATTTTGAGCATAAATTCCAGCAAGAACATCAGTACTCTCTAATATTGCAAATACGTCACTTTCCGATGTTGACAAAACAATTTGTTCTTGAGTTGGTACAGGCACATACCGTTGACCGCCCAGTCTCAATTTAATTGATTTATCAGCCGGAAAAGTGTACAATCGAAGTTCAAATATGTGGCGCGGATTTATGCGGGAAGTTATCCGAATCAATTTAAGAGTTTCAAGTCCGTATCCATTACTGTCACCAGAAGGAAGCCTAGTAGGTGGATTAATGTTCCTAGAGGGATAAATATTCCTTGACCGAGAAGTCTTGGCCCCAGGAAGCGACTCTGAAGAAAAAGGCTTGGAAGACGAAGAAGGCTTTAAAGAAGAAGGTCTGCCTGGAGAAGAATTATTAGTAGAAAGATACACGGTTGAATTAACCCCGGCCGGAGAAAACTCATCAGGATAAAACCTGACAGGATCAAACTCTGAAGAAAAATCTGCAGAATCATTCTCTACAGGAGGAAGCCTGGCATGATGGAATCCGGCAGGATCAGGATCTCCAGGAGGAGACCTGGTTCTGGACCTTTCAGGAGAATTATGTCTATCAGAGGACTGTAGACTTAAATCTGTACAAAAAGGATTAAGTTTGACCTTATGATGTATATCAAAAATTTTAAATATCTAATTATTACATTTGTAGCATCTCGGTCTTCGGCCGAAGGATAGGGCTCCATGATCACCAGTTGATAGCCTGCTCTGAAGCGTACGGTAAAAACACATTTTGCTTACTTTTTCTTATTCTATTCTGTTTATTAATTGCCACAAACTCGATAAGGGTCAGTTGTAGACAAGCAGGATACTTCATTTAACATCCAGACATAAATATTTATTTCTAAGCGGCATTAAATACAAAATCAGGATATTAAAAATCAAATAATCTCGCTCTACGCCCCATTCATCAAAATATAATTTTCTAAATATACCGTTCTGAACGCGGAATATTGGTCGACAAAACGTCGTATATCATGCAATAATTTTGGTTTCTTTTTACATTATTTTTATATAATTCTGCTTTTTCCTTAGTCAGGGATTACAAGATTTCCTCATACTACGCGATGTTCCCCAAGCATCAAAGTAGAGTATTTGAGCACACACGTAAAATCTGTTTTTTGACTCCAAATCAAACAAATTGAGTATCTATTTATTATTTATTGTTGATAATATTATTTTTTTCGGAAATTAATAGATGCTTTCATCTGACAAAAAATTTTCGACTGTACCAAATATATTGAAAAAAAGATTATCTGATTGAAAAATTGATTGAAATTATCTTGAAAATCGTAATATTCAGAACAAGTTTACTGAAACCACTTTTAGCGTGACCCAGGATATCATTTACTTTATAAAGTTCCCAAAACTCCAAGAAGACACGATGAATTAACTCACCACTCTGCTCTGACCAAAAACCTAAGCCGTTATTTCTTTCAATTAATTGAAAACCTTCTTTTTCGTGGGAAAGAATTACGTGAATTTTCAGTGTCTCTGAAAGTTCTTCAATACTTTCCAAAGCTTTTTTAAATTCTTCAATATAATGATCAGGTGAAGATCCTACTTTGCCAGAGGTGAAACAAGAATTCATTTTTGGACCACTTTTGGAAGCTTGGGGAACACCGTGCCTAATACTACTTTCTAAATAGGCAAAGAACTGAGTCCATCTCCGCGATAGTTTCTGTCGAAATAAACTGATTGACAGTCCCATAAATCCGAAGTGGCTGCTACTCGAGAATATTGGGCCTGTTGGGGCAAGAGAAGTCTACTGGGTGGTGATTCCAATACGGCAGGAGCTATCAGGACGCGAACCCGATCGGGTGGGATTGTACTGCCCCAATACTGGGCGGCCATGTTACCATCGTTAAGCAATTGATCCCCGAACGCGGCTCTGATTTTACGCTCTGCCAGTAACTGCCAAATCATACAGACACGACCAGAGTCCTTCCAAAAAAACCATAGGAAATACAAATAAAATAAAACATACTCACTTGAGAACGGCAAGTAAATGCCTCAGGGGGCAGCGAATAAAAAAAGCTAAGCGTTTCCGGTGGCAAAAATGGTCCCCACTCCCAAGTGCGCGGAGGAGGTGCTGGTTACCTTAGTTGATTAAGGTGTCCGCGCACACACATACACAGCAGAGAGCGATAACCAATCGCGTGTGATTTGTCTCGCTGTTGCGCTGGGTGCTGGTTACGTACCGTTCAACGATCGCACCAGCGCTATATATTGGCCACGCCAATATTGGCGTGTTTATGGAGAAAGAGTAGTGTTTATCATTGAGAAAAAGCCGGTATTGAAAACTATTTTAGAAAGTCATATTTTTTTAATATTTCGAATATCTCGGACAAGCTTTGTAGTTATTTAGTTATTTGTGATAGGTGAACGGAACGGAACTGACTCGCACCGCAGCTGCGTGACAGATTTGCACGCGATTGGTTGGCGCTCTGTGTGGTTCCACGGGCGGCTCGTGTGTGAGCCGTTTCTAGCATACTGTACACGCATTTTCTTTTGCGAACATCTGTACCGCGTTTAGTGTTACCTGAATGTAATGCCGCACGCTCGGAATCGTTTTAATCTAAGATAAATGACTAAAATTATGTGTATCGTTTCAAGACTAAATGGCATGTTAAAGCCCTAAATTCATATACGAGAAACTAGGAATGAGTCATTGAATATTTTTCTTTTGATATGCTAAATGTGTGAATATGTTAGAGGAAGATTTAATATTAGCTGTAAAAATTCTTTAAAAATATTTAAAGTTTTTCATTAAGATGAAATCAAGATTTAGCTCTTAGTACATATATAAACGTTTTTCAAAATAAAATAAATCTCACTTTAATATTTAATGCGTATTAGATTCATATAATTTTGCTTAATATATGTACAATTGTGTAAGAAAAGTTAATGAAAGTCTCTGTAAATTTGTTAGAGAATCAGAAATATACATTCCAACTGGTAGTTTTAGATTTAAAAAAAAAAGAAAAATTGCAAGTACTTTTTTTAATTGAAATGTATTATCACTAAAAGAAGAAGTCAATCATATTCAATCAATACCATGAAGTAGGTCTCTCAGTACAGTAATTCATATAATTAAAATTAAAAACAATCTGTTTGGCAAATTTAGCTGCTGTATACCTATACTAGAACATTTTATAACAGTTTTAAGGATGTTGCTCAGCCTTTATAGGATACGGAAAAAGAGATGAATATAAAACCATAAGCTCGATCATCCCCTTTCTTAGAAACAAAAACTTCTGACAAAATATGATACAAATGGCGATTAAAAGCACAAACTTGACCGCCATATTGGTCGACGAATTTTTTCCATCGTAGAAATTTTTCGTAAGTAAATACATAGATATTTTAATTATCATCTACTGAGTTGTAAATGCTTGAAAATTGTCCTTGTAAGATATTTGTATTTCATAACTATAGAGATTTCTCATTCTTTAACAAATTCATAGAGACTTTCATTAACTTTTCTTACGCAATTGGATCAAGCAAAATTATATGAATCTAAGACACATTAAATATTGATGTGAGATTTATTTAATTTTAAAGTACTTTCATATATGTGCTAAAAAATTCTAATATCTTCAAGATTTGATGCTTATAAATATAGATAGAATGCACATTATGTCGAAAAATTGTTTTTTGCAAAAATCTTCAAAATTTGTGAAAAAATATAGTTATAATATGACATTTACCAATAGAATTAAGAATAAACGTCCATGTTAGAAGAAAAACAGAAAGGATCCTCATTTTTTTTCTGAGAAAAAGCTGATTATAATTTAAGTAAAGAAATTCTTTAATAGTGTAACTAATTATTATTCTGATCATTGTTCTCACATGAATTACTCGCACCTCGACCTACAGATGTGATATTTGTATTTCATAAATCAATTCTTACTTTGTAAGTAGATTAGGTCTGTCGCAACAAAATTAATACAAAAATATTTCCATCAGTAGATTCGAAAAAAATTCTATAATATTCCCGCGGATTATGAATATTTATTACAAAATCATGGAAAAGATAACTCGTTTTTCAATAAACGTGTGAAATAATTTTATTTTTTACCGAATGTTTGGGGCTGAGATATATTCTTTTGCAAGGCAAAGTATAAGAAACGTTAACATGATTTTATTTTATTTTTAGCAGCTTTTCTTACAAATATTTGCCTTTAAAGATAAAATGCCCCAATTTTTTGAATTTCACGTTATTAAAAACAATTTTAAGTGAAAGGGATTTTAAGGAATTTACTAGGGTATCAAACGACTTTAAGGGATTTATAGAGAAATAAATTTATAAATAAATTTGAAGAAATCTTCAAAGTGTAACAAGTATGTGCATGGATTTTATTGAATAAGTTTTATTCAGTTTACAGTAAAGTTCTAGTTTTGTACTTTTCACTACAGTGTGATTCTAGAAACATTTTAATGTTAGAAAATTTTTGATGAAATTTCAATAAGTATATTGGGAATTTATATAATTTTCCAACAGTGACATTGAGCAAAGAATTTTTTTTCTAATTCAAAATTCGTCCCTGCAATGAATTATGTGATTCTTGCAGATTTAATAAATCTCCCTTATAGGGTCCACTATTGCGGACCGAAAATTTCAAGCAATTTAATTATTTTCATTGTATCTAAACCTACATTTCTTTAGCGAAAATCAACGTTCTTATATAAAGATAGCTAAAAGTTATATTATTAAAATATAAATAAATAATACAAAAATACTGCCATTGATCAGAAAACAAAATATGAAGAAAAAAATTAAATAACGTAAAAGTAATTCTAAAAATCACTGTAACTATTTGGAAACGCGAAACGCGCTTTTGTATAAAAAAAAATTATTATTCAGGCGTAACCGTTAATTTTACTGCGAAGAAAAATACCTCAACAGGATGTTACGACCGTAAACGACATTTAAAATTTTTAAAAACCATTCAAGACATAAAAAAAACATGTTCATTTTGGAGAGCTGTTTATTTTTTCGTCGAAAATTATATTTTAAGGGAGCTTATTGACACTTAACAACATTTTTCAATTTCAGCAGTCTGAGAAAAAAACTTATAATTTTGAAGGCACCAATTTGATTAATATCTTCGTAATAATTGGATAGACTCGCTCTTCTTTTGATTTTGTTGTCCTTATTTACTAGACTAGTCTGGCATTGTGGTGATGTTCCTGGCGTTTAATTATACCCATCTAAAAAACTTTTATTTTTGTGAACTGATACTCAATAGGGTCTTCTGATCCAAAGGATTTAAACTATTTCATATTCTGTTTCAGCTAGTTTGATAGGGACAAGGTTTTCATGTGAAGCGTGCGGACATTTTTGTGGGCTTGACATTTTTAGAATAAATTTAAAAATCACAATATTTTAAAAAATTTTAAGCTAAATTGGATTCCGTTTATCACACCACTGACTGATTTATGATCGGATACATTAATACATCCTGAGAAATTATTCTTAAAACCCAAGTTCTTTATACTAGATTTCAATCTGCTAAATATTATCGGCAAGCTATGAACTGATTCTGTTGTAAAAATCTTTGTACCTGCAAACGCCAGCATAAACACCTTCACTTTCGGGTGAGCAAAACCTTCTCGGTATAGGAGGGCTTTTTTTATAAATTTGTTCATGAATTGAATCAATAGCCAAGATATAACGTAGTCTTGCCTGATGCACTTACTGATATTAAATAATCGCTCAGTTGCGGATTTACCCTTATACTCGCTTTAGCGCCTCAATATTTTATTTTTATTGCTTTTAGAAGCCAACCACTGAGCTAATATATTTCATTCTTCCTAAAACCGCAGTACCACACACTTTATCTGAACTACAGGCTTTGATTTTCTGAAACATGGTCTGCGACGGTTTCCGAGCATGAGATAACTAATCTTCTCTATTCATGATTCGCTTTTGGATTTTTCGAAATAACCTAGTTCGCTGTCAGTACGTTGACCCTGTACTTAAACTCACCTATTCATATCAGCAAATGGAATGATTATTTTTCCGTAATCGCAAGTACCTATTAATGCAAGTACCTGTTACCTTATTTAAAGCATCCGCGAGAGCTTCATTACTTTATGATTAGTATTTAGACTTGCAGTTTATTGAAAAATATTGTATTATAGGTGGTCCAATGTACCTAGAGGGATGAATAATCCTTAAAAAAGATGGCTTGACATGAGAAAGCGATTCTGAAGAAGAAGACCTGGCAGGCAAAGAAAGCTTTGAAGAAGACTTGACAGTAATTTTTGGTAGGGAAATCCACTGTAGAATTAAAATCGACAGGAGGCAACTTGGCAGGATGGAACCCGGCAGGATTAAACCCGGAAGAACTAAACCATGCAGAATCATGCTCCGCAGGAGGAAGCCTGTCATGACGGAATCCCGCGGGATCAAGTACTCCAGGAGAAGACATAGACTGATATCTTTTTCAAAAAATTAGTCATTTTTTATAAACGTGACAATGAAGTGGTTTTAAAAGAAAAAAAATTATCTTCAGCACTACTTGATATTAAGGTTTATATAAATATGACCTTTTCGAAAAAGATATAATTTTATGAGGCTTTGAAGAATAAATAAAAAAATTGAAATTTTTCAGGCAAATTTCACAATACAGGAGTTTCTCAAAGATGACCAATCTACTCGAACGGCATTATTTTGGTGCTTTCAGGTAAATAAATGCTGCCAAACCTTATCAGATTTTTGCACAATAACCGCTAAGCATTCAATCGAGATTGTTATCTGTGATATTTACGCTTAAAGTAACGGAACTACATTAAAAAAATTAGAGAGTAAAGAGATGTAAAATCTTTAAACGGGACGACTGGGAATCAGGAAGTGGCTCTGAAGAAGAAGACTTGGCTGGTGTAGAATGATTTGAAATAGAAGACGAGCAAAGAGGTGATTTATTTTGCTCTTTACCTTTTTTAAACTAAATTTAAACACTTTTCAAACCATAATTTAAATTTTTAATGACTTTGCTTCTCTATTTGAAATTTTTTCCTGCATTTGAAAAAAATGCTGACAATTTCTCTCGTTCATCTCCATGAATCCACATGTGACACCCCGTTTCTGGATAGTAGTCTTGAAGATTCACTGGCCTCAAGGGTTAAGAGATTCTTCAATTGAGAAACGACCTGGAAAAAGCTAGAGAAACCAAGCCACGAAGTTTGTGCCTTAAGCGCTGGTCAAGGTGGCACAAATTCCACGTCGAAAAATAAATCTATAGCAGGCAACTAGAAAGGCATCATCCGTATAGTACTAGACATCTTCAAGTTTACAAGATTGAGCTGGAAAACACCATGATTGCAACGTCGATAATAATTATCAACAAAAACAATCGTCAGCGTTGCTTCAGTGCTAAGAATGAAAGAATCTTTCTCATCAGGATACAAGACTGAATTTTTCAACAGTTGTCAAAAATATAATTAATAAAAATCGTTGCAACTAAGGTGTCACTTGTAGAAATATGTCCAACGAACAGTAGTGTTAAAAATCTGGAACACAGCTAGAAGTATAAACTTTAAACGTTTCTTCTTCTAGGTCCACTTCCGTAATAACTCATAATGGAATTCATAGCCAAATATCTAAGAACAGCAACTGATTTTGGCATTGCTACCTAAGAGAAAATTATCCCAATTTCTGGTATCTCGATTGTAACATTACTCTATTTCACTAGATAAGAGCATTAATTTATTATTTAATTTTTACGTCAGAGCCCCAGAAATGATTTTCCCTTTAACAATTTGAGCTTAGTTTTAGCGATTAATTGTATCAACCTTTCCTTCCTTTGAGTTTCAATCAAGAGATTTCGGATCGTTTGACAATTTAATGCGTCCTGTATATAAAAAAGATTTTAAGTACCACTTGAGGTTCCCAATTGACGTTAAACTGAAGTTCACTCCTTTTCAATCTAAGTCCCTGGATCTTAAAATAATTTTCAACCAAAAAACCTCTTGAAACATAATTATCCCTGGTCTCAGCGCCTACAGTTGGTGTATCGCTAAGTATGTTTTTCTATATATTAAGATAATCGCAACGAAGCCAGCTAGCTACCCAGTTTACCCTTTCTCTAGGAATGAATTTTGCTGTTAAATGGGAGTTGATCTTATAAACAATTGTCCACTTCGTGCAAACTGTGGTGCAATATCTGCGGACAAAGTTTTGTACGGTTTTTCTAACAATAAGCGACGATATTTGAGCTTCTCAAATTCGCGCTTATCTAAACTTTACGTCTTAGTGCTCAATCATCCTCTTAAAAGGAGCATCTTAATCCATCTTGGATATTTTACTGATTTCCCAAATTCGTGTCAATGCTCACTCTTATAAAGAAAAGATTGATCATCCATCCGCAATTTCTTTAGCACTGACACTTTTCCTTTCCAAATTCTTAATAGATGAGTTTCCATATGAACGGGTAAGAGATCTGATAGATAGTTTCTTGAACAAGCGTCAGTTTATAAACGATTATGATCAATAATTAGGCAACAACTCTGTTGGTATCACCAAGATCCTAATCACTTGCGAGTAGTTAAGCAAGCACTTTTAAATTCCCATTCAAATGGGTAAAAGAAAAGTGGGCAAATTTGCGCTCTAGCTTCACTCTATGACTCTATGTGATCAGGTCTCGACACATCACAGAGTCGCGGGAATACTAAAGGTATAAATGTCTAGGATTTCCCGAGCACTTAAAGAGGTTTAATGAAATTAATCTCTTACCTTGTGTTAAGTACGAATTGAATAAATATCACATCCAGTCTTTTCTTTAAGTCCCCCTTACTAACAGAATTCCCGCGAAGATCTACCGATTTTTCGGTGATCCAGAGAGCCAAGCACAGTACACCTTACTTCTAGTAGTGATTAGCGTCGACTCACTGTCGTGCGTCCCCAGAGATGATAATGTTCCCGTTCACGCGGACTCTTCAATCCCCAATTTGTCGAAAAGTTATGCATGCAACGACACCTGTTTCGCGCAGCAGTATTTATAATTTATGTAACTCTTTCACTCAGAAATTCGCCAGTCATTCAGGGGCGTTTTTATTTTATGTTTCGCCCGCTTTAGAATTAATTTTATAAATATAAATAAATTTGATATACTGAACAATTTCACCATGAATCCTGGCCAGCCTAACTATTAATTCCGACCGTGTAAGAATGGGTACATTAAAAAAAAGTGTTTGCTAAACGTGACGCATAAGTCGAACGAGAAGAACAGCTCGAAACAGTCTAAGCATATTAACGATATCTGGTTTAAGAAAGCGACCTTATGTTTCGAATTGAGCTTTTCGAAGTAATTGACAGCTTAACTATCTGACTCAAAATAGTACGTTTCGTGATAGTATCGGAACATGCTAGTAACAAGATGTCGAAAGTTATTACTTCTCGTTGAGGATTCAAAGAGACGCATAGCGCAAGAAACGATTGCTGAAATTCGAAGAACAGAGGCAGAGACGAGGTTCAAATTTTATTTGTATTTTTTTTTCTGTTAGATCGGATTTATTCAACTTTTACTTGCGAAGTGAAAGGCAGCCCGCTGTAAAAATTCGATGTCATTAATTCTATTGAGAAATTGCCTCCTTAACCTTTGCTCGCCACACTTCTGCAAAATCACATACTTGCCAGACTGGCGTATTCGCCATCCCGGCAACAAAAATCGTTATAAAACATAAACTGTTAAATATTTCAACCTGAAAATTTTACAGAACTCATTAAAGGCTCACTTTAAAGGATTATATAGTTTATATCGTCAAATATTATTTCAAGTATACTAAAAGAATTAAACAAATTCAAACCTGTAGATAATTAAAATTAAAAAGTAAAAAAGCGTCGGGTGGCATCCACCCCACGGAGTTAAGTAAGGGGTAAAGTTATGTAAACCTATGTTCAATCTTTGCTGCTTTTGGATCATTTTGGCCCTGATCAAGGCCTAGCTATTAAATTTAACGAAGTGCAAAAAAAGTTGCACAAGAAAACCCGTCGGTAACAAAGATGAGATGAACTGTTTGTATTGAATCATTGGGAAATTTTCTTTACTGGATCGGCTGGAGATTATGCTGGCATCTATATACCTGAATTTGCCGGTACATTTTGCCTACGTCGACATAGAGAGCTACGCGAAAATATCTCTAACGAATTCTCCTTCATTGAAAGACGAACAACATATTGTCCTTCCATGATGTCTGGCACAAAAAGATGCAGTTCTAGTACTGGATAGGGCTTTCAATTTGGCTTAAGTAACAAATCTCTTGTAGATTTTTTAAATAAGGTCGATCCTTTTTGGCGTTTCCGTAATCTGTATCCGCTAGATGAATAACACGAAAATTCTAGATTAATGTTAAAACCTAAACCTCCTGCCTCACATTGATCCCCTTATCACTGAGTGATTCACACCTACACTGAAAAGGAAATGGCTAAATGGTATAATGATAACTTTAAGAAAAGACATCAAAGACAGTGTGATACGAATTAAGTTTTCTAACAACTTTTTTTCGCTCGGACACGATCGACAATTTTAAACTGTAGTGTATTTAGAACAAAAAACTCCACAAAACATGATTTACTACGGTTTATCACCCTTCGACTGGAGCGTGTCATGCTATACAAGATAATCTCTTTGAGTAAATTCTTTTTATCTGAAAGATTACGGTTTACCCTTTATTCTCCAGCATGATATAAAAGGAGTTCGTGATTAGACGTTTGAGTCCTACTGGAACTTTTTCCATTTCTTCTCTGGACAAAATCTTGATCAATTTTATTTCCACGTTTATTTTAACCCGTTTCATAGAAACAGGATGCTTATCACGAATATAAATTCCAGCAAAAGCTTGATCAGTTGTTTGGCACAGGCTTGTAGAAATGATCTCCTATTCTTTTTTAAGAAATTCATCGACAGGAATTGTGTATCTTCGCAGTCCCAATGTCCGGTGCCGATCCCAGAGGGATGTAAGGCGAATTAGTTCAAGATGTTTAAGAGCACATACCATTCCATTGGTAGCAACAAGCCTAATAGATAGATCTATACGCTTAAAAGCAGGGCAAGTTCTTGGAGAAGATTTTAAAGGAGGAAAAGGCTCTGAAGAAGAAGATATGGCATATGAAGAAGGCTTTGCAGTCTAAGCAGACCTTTTTAAAGATGGCCTTGAAGAAGATGACCTCTTTTCAGACGGCTTTGAAAAAGCGACGGAATGCATCTCCGTAAAAGGAAACTTGTCAGGATTCAACCCGAAATTATCAAACCCTGCAGGATCAAACCCTGAAGGAGGAAACCATGCAGGATCATATTCGGCAGGAGGAAGGCTGGAATGATGAAAACCGGCCGGATTAAATTTGACAGAAGAATGTCTGGGAGAAGGAGACCTGCACCTGGACCTTTGACGAGAATGATGTCTATGCGGAAAATAAAAAGGTTTGTTTACGACGAATACCAGAAACAGAGGTACCATAACGTGAGTCGTCTGATTGTACACTTAATACTGAAACAGCGAATATGAGACATATTTGCCTTGATACAAAATTTATCTAATTTTAATTTCTTGACGGCTCTGAAGAAAAATATTTGGCAGATGAAGAAGGCTTTAAGAAGAACGTCTATCTAAAGAAGAATGGTTAGTAGGAGGACACTTAGTAGAACTGAGCAAGGCAGGAGAAAACTGATCAGGAAAAAACCTAGTAGAATCAAACTCTGAAGAAGAAAACCATATAGAATCGTACTCTGTAGAATAGAGCCTGTCATGATGGAAAGCGGCAGGATTAAATTATCCAGGAAGAGACCTGGATCTGGACCCATGAGGAGAATAATGTATACAGAAGAATGCGAAGTTCGGCTACAAAAAACAACTGAATGATTGGCATTATTACGTGAACCCTCAAACTGTAGACTTATTTCTGCAACAAGAAACAGAGGATTGCATTTTCCCTAAGTACTTAATTGAAAAATAAACTGTTTAGGCTTTAGCCCTGAGAAGAGTTTAGAGTTTCAATTTGGCTGAAGTTCGGGACATTTCAGTCTGCTGGACAATATTTGAAAATGAAATTTGATTTAATTTAAAATATAATATTATTAAAGTCTGTTGAACTTATAGTAGATCCATGCAATAAAAAAAGTTTTTTTTGTTTCGCGGCATGGAAAATAAGGACATCGCCCAAAAACCAGTGAATCAGTATCTAATGAATCTAGATGTCTGGTAACCATATTTTTACAAATTTCTTATGTTTCAAACAAATTTGGCTAAATTGAAAAAATTCTGATGGATTTTAATAGCATTTGTCAAAGAGATATTGAGATAAGTCTTGTAATTTTAAATCTTTAATTCGTTGATGTGATTGTATGGAATACTATATTACAAGTGGAAGTCAAGACGCGTATAACCCTATGGCTGATGTACGATAACTTATTTTGAATCAGTATATCACGAGACAAACAAATGTAAATTATTTAAACAATTATTTATTCCCAAAAAATGCGAAAAATAATTGTATCTTCTGATTGAAATGCAATATTTTGTCATTTCTTGGAGTAGTAAATTTGTGTTAAAAACATTCTGTAATTATTAAAACCATTAATTATAGTTTTTTTTTCAAAATTTCTTAAGATCAAGCCAGAGATGTCCACTTTTTCTAAAATTGTTATTCTATGCTACTTTTTATTGCATAAATACATAATTTTGATACATTTCCTCCAATCTTTAACACATTTCTATTTGTTTAAACAATTTTTGATTTGTCAAGCAGTAATTTTTGATAACTAAACAAATGAGATAATATAGAAGACATACAATTAATTACGATTTTAAAAGTATTCTTGGAAAAGTAATTATTTAAACAAATTATATTTCTTTCAACCAATAAAAAGTCGTAAAACTGGAATACAGATAAAATTAAAGAAGTCTACAGAAACGATAAGAAAAATTCTTAATCTACCCTTTGGACGACGAGTGAGAGCAAGATTCGAAAGCTTCCACACTCAGGATTAGAATAAGAAATATGAACAGACATTTCTAGCTTAATTTTCAAAAATTTTGAAAATAAACAATAAGTAATTGTTTAAATAAGTACATAATATTTGTGGAAAAATTTACTACTTTAAACAGTGACAAAAAATTACATTTCAATCAGAAAATACGATTTTGTTACATATTTATGCAATAAATAATTGTTTGAATAATTTACATCTGTTTTAACAATTGAAAATCATTTAAAAAGTCATAGTGAATATTCAAATTGTCCCTAAGTAATTATTTTTATCAATGAAGATGACGGAAATTGCTAAAAAAAGTAACAATGGTACGTAAAAATGTAGTTTTTTATTTATCGGTGATATTTGGGGCGTTTCGGAGATATTGAGGTTGGGTTGGAAATTAAAGTTTTTAACATGGTTTTATTTCGTAGACAATCCTAGTAGATTAAAAAAAACTTGGCACGGTTCGATGAAACCCTGGAACAGGAGTTCAGTTTTTCCAAAAAATTTTAATTTCCCTATGTTAAACCCTGCCTGATACACTGGGATGCAAATTACCCCAAGCTTACTTGTTTTACACATTTCGATAATTTTTGAGTTGCTCTTTTCAATTAAACCATCGGAAAAAATATCCGAGCGTTATTTATGCTAATAATTGAGTTGTTGCGTACCCGAGTAATAGGGCTTTAGCTTGAGAGCTCGAGATTCCGTAAAACATTTCCACCACTCACCATACCATCTACGCTTCTCATCTATACTCCGTCCGTGAGCCGCGTCTACGACCTATCTCCTTTCGCGAAAATGTAGTAGTAAGTGCAGAGGGAAGGTTTTGTGAGTCTGCCCTCTCTCCTAAAAGTCCGATCTTTTGGATCGGCTTCAACCTTTCGTCCTGAAAAATCTGACTTTTAAGAGTAAGCCCCCTTTATTGGGTTTGCCTGAAGGGAGTCAGGTGATTTTCACCAAAACTATCAAAACTTCCCAAAACTAGCACGAGATTGGTTAGTTCACTCGAGGCCAGTTTATTTAATTTTCCATTAGGATTCGCGTGAATAACAATGCCGTATTATTAATAGGGGGTGGAAGACCCCACTGGTTAGATTGGAACTTTAAGTTCCAATTTAACTTTGACAACGAAACACTGAATTTAATTTACAAGAAAGCAAGCCATGACCTTGTCCGAGGTTAGCAACTAACAAATTTCAACGTCGTATGCCTACCATTTCAGAACACGTCGTTGAACAGTGATAAATTATTAATTTAAACTGAACACAGAAAGTCAGTGGGCCTACTTGGCAACTTCCTCGCTCCTTGCATGGTTCCTCTCATTGTTTTGGTACAATATGAGATTCCTTGTGTAAAAATTGATCCCTTTTAGTTTTCTTCCGTTCTTTCAATCGACTTACTGACTTCAAGCTCAGAGTAACGAATGAACTTGGCAGAGTGGCGTCTCGGTTCGTCCCCTCAAATCAGAACCGGAGCGCCACTTGTGTCACAAAATTGACACCAAAGATCAGTGGAGAAAGAGCGGTACGAGGGAGCGGGACAGTCTTTGATAGCTCGTTTGTTGTGGGTGCTAGTAATCCCAGTTTATTTACGATCGCAGGAACCTGTAACAAAGTTTGTTAAAAATTAACAAAAAAATAGAATAAATTCAATTGTGGAATTCTTCCGAGGTTAGCATTTATGTCATAAAATAGATTGCCAAGACGGTGTCATTTCTACCTTAACATACCGTCGCCACATTTTGAGCCAAGATATTCCCGATGATAGCTGCAGGGCGTGCCATGCACACCCCGAGCATTTAGCTCACATACTATCTAGTTCTCCAACTCATGCGGAACGACTTACATCCAAAGGCACAATGCGGCACTAAGAGTGATTTATTTACCATCTCTGTCACTCTTACGGTATTCACCTTAATATCGCTCTCCTAAATGATCCTAGGAATATCGAGTCAATTGTCGAGAATGAGAAGTGCCGCATATACTGAAACTTTATATTCTCGACAATTGTTTTCGATGCACGCTCGAGGCCAGGCATGGTTATTCCTGGTATGGAGATCTTGTAAAGGAGTTGCAACGATTGTACCCGCAATATTCTGTTAAAATAATCGTCCTTATCATCGACGCTCTTGGAGGTGCCAAGCTCTCATTCGTTAATAGCCTGAAAAGCATCCCTGCGTGTCAGCAATAAGCTAAAATACTTACGACAACCGCAGGATTTCGCCGGGAGCAGGTGTTAATCTGAAAAATTTCACCCGCTTCCAGCAAAATCTCGGTAAAATTGTAGCTAAAACCACGTCTCACGACCGTGAGATAGGTAGTTACAGTCTGTAACGAAATCAATACGGTTTGATGGCTCTTCAACCCGTTTCCTTCAAAGTCTAGTTGCGAGATTATCACGTATTATTATACCGCAATCCTTTCTACCGGGAGCAACAAAATTATAAAATGACTCGGTAATCTGAAAAAATAGCACTTTGCAAACCAGCGCAAGACAAAGTAGACAGGAAGTTGCCCAAACTGAACGCGGGAATCGCGAAAATATGAGCATCATAATTGCTAAGCCTAATGAAAATTGCATGAGGTCCAGAATTTGCAAATAAAGTTTCTTTCCTGTAAGTCCTCGATAAAACACAGAAGGTTTCAGGTATAACGTCTTCCCAAGATTTGTATCGACGTGCACACTCGGTACCGATTTCCTCACTAGGATAAAGTAAATTACCCGAAAAATTCGACTTCTCATGTATAAAGTCGATGAGAGGAGAATTTCGATAGATCAATATTCAGAATTAGAAAGTAAGTTCCTTTAATTTTAAAACAAATTTGCCTTATATCCAGGCGTTATTATATAAAATACAGAATATATAATAATTACTATCATAGACCTATAAATAATGTTACAACGTGTACTCTCCTTCTGCAGCCGCTGTTATTATTCCATTCATTACCGCACAGCTTCTATTCTTCATCCAGTCTCTTATCCTTCGATTTTCTTTCGAAGCCATCCTCATTGTACAACGTCACATACTTACAAGTTAACCCTCCTATCTTTAATGCCCTTATTTACACGCCCACCCTGCCTCACTGTCCAGGAACTTTTTCCACTTATTAATCCCTAACCCACATCTTCTCATCTACTTTTATGTTTCGATACCCTACCTTTTCCACTCTTCCCTCACACCTCTTGCTACTAGCCTTGTCGTTCAAGGTTCTCTGCACGTCCCTTCCCTTCCTGGTAAAAACATGATCGATGAAACCCTTCTTATTCTTTATGCTATATTTGTTTCGCATTAGCTCTAACTTTTCTTCCCAGCTCTCGAATTCCACAACTGCCACTTAATTCTCCTTTCTCCCCTGTAGCCTAACTTTCCATGTCTGGCCTTTAACCTACCCTATGCTCTGTAGCAACGCTTCCACGTCCTCCCTTTCTTCTTCGCTCTTTAGTTCTAAACACCGTATTACAATGTTTTTTCTTTTATCTGCCTTCTCTCCATTCTCCACTCTATTGTCCTTTTCCTTTTCCTATCAGCTCTTTCCTCCTTTTCATTTCTGCGCCCTCCCAATTTCTCTCCTATCATATTGTCCAACCTCTGCTAAATACCTTTTCTCTCTTCCTCATCCCTGTCAACTACCCCCCTTTCCGATCTGCTCTCTACTTTCTCAAGCCTTATTTCCGCTCTTTCCTTTCACACTCTAATCTCTTCTTCCACCTGCTTCATTTTATCCTCTTTTTTCTTCTTCACCAACACCATCTGCCTGAGCAGTTCTTTTACTCTCTCCCTGAGTTTTTTCTACCGTGAACGACATTTCTAAAACTAACAGAATATTTAAGATACGAAAATTATTTTGCTTATGAAGAAATGTTTATTTTTTCATTGAAAATGATATTTTGAGGGAACTTTTTGACACCCAAGTACATTAAAAAATTTTATCAGTCTGATAAAAAACTTATTTTTTATTTTTAAGGCGCCAATTTTATAAATATCTTTCGCTGTCGACGCCTAAAATTCAGAATCGATATTTGCATTAGAATCCGATTTTCGCCTTTTCGTTTGCTGTCTCCATTATTCCCGGATTGAAACCTGGGATACTTCTAGAGCAAGAGATAGCCCCGGAACATTTTCTCTAGTCTTCAGGAACGAGCTTAGTAGCCAGCCGCTATACTTGGGTTTGCACCAGTAATTCTTTTGTGGGAGTAAGTCCTCAGATCCCGTAGCAGGGACCTCGACGCTTAAAGCACTGGATTGAGATCCCAGGGTACTTCAAGATTCCCGAGATGAGAATAAAAAGCAGGTTTGATTAACCTAGACTTGTTGCCGTATGTTTTTCGAATGCGGATAATCTTGCTCCTGAGAGGACGATAGGTTCATCATTTTCCGAAAATGCTTCGTATTTGGCCTGTAGATATCTTCTATCAAACAGGCATCACGAGCGGTAAGAGCAAGTCTATATTCGAACCAAAGAATCCCTGAACAGCGCCAAGCAAGCAGTCAATCAGCGCCATGCCGGAGAAACTCTCCCAGATGAGACGAGATCGCGAGCTTCAAGAACGAAACGCCACGTTTTCTTTCGTTCGGCAGCCACGAGCTGAGCTACAGTCGCGCTTTAATACATTTCTTTAATTTTGTTTGCTATCGCGAAGTACCGCCCTTAATTTTGTAATTGGAGAATCAGTTAACTACTTTGTTAAGCTAAGGTTCACTCCAACATATCAGCCATACTACAGATCCTCAATAATCCTTACGTTCAGAGTGTTGGAGTTTGGTCTTTCTTTTAGTACCGCTTTATGAAGTACCGACCTGAACATGGGGAACCTTTCGAATCTCCAAAACCTATAGTTTGTTTTATTCATCAAATTTTGTATTTTTATAGCCTATGGAAAAACCGGGTTTATTTTGTTTTATCTGATCACAAAAATTGTCCCTGTATGTATGCTTCGTTACTCGTATAAAATGCGCTGGAAAAGTTTCAGAGTTTACTATTTTAGTTCTTGAGATTTTGAACGCCATGTCGGTTTTCAAACAAAATTCAGCAACCTCGATGTGGAATTTCGTTTTTTCCCTCTTTTTATTACTGTTGGGATCTTACGATTGTAATCTTAGAATTTCTCATATTTCATGACGCCATTTTAACCATTTTTAATGTTGATACTCGGTATAAGGTACATCTAGTGACTCAAATTTGAGCTATTTTTCTTTAGCTATCAGAGTCTTAAACCCGCGTGAAATTTCGTTTTCAAGTATTTGTAGTTTATGTAGAATACTCAGCTGACCTATTGCAGTTTAGGTTTAAATAGGCCTTAGAGAATCGACCGATCGATCGAGCATTTATTAATTTACTGCCTTCAGCCATCGCGCTTATTCTCGTAAAATCTTCTCCAGTGTAAACTTGGTTACGAATAAAAAGGTTTGTAAAATAAAAGTCACAAAATTTTATTTTTAACCCTACTGGATGTCTTATTCACGAGCAAGGTGCGGGTTTATTCTACTATAATTCTCTGCTAATTTACTTTTTGTTTTAGTACGACTGATCCAGCCCCTCTACTATTACTCGTCAGAGGGCTGAATCTAGCCTGGGCCTAGACACCCCGCCCACATATCCATGGGTAATTATGGCGTATCTCGTTTGCGCATTGTCGCCTGGCGCCCAACAAACATTTTTGAGTTATGGTTCCCGTGCTTAGGATTTTCGTTATTTCAGATGAAAAATTAAAATTGCAAACAATTTTTCCGACTGAATATAATTTTCTGTTGTGCTGCCGTTCCTTTCGTTCATTTTTGCAAAAAATTAAAACTACAATAAAATACAACAATGTACATCAAGATATAAAGAAAGTATTGAATTCGTCCAAATATTAGAAAAAAGTTGTATTTTCCTGTAATTCTGGTTGTAATTTATTATATTCATTTATAAATTTTTGTGAAAATGATTTATTTTTTTATAGTATTTTGTAAAAAATGTTCCACCAGGGTTTTTAGAAAAATGTCTTCAAAATATTTCTTTTGGTACCCAGGCTAGAAATTTTCTTAGCTATTATATATTTTTAACCATTTGTACCAGAAATGTCCAAAAAAAATTTCAAACCTTACAATGTTCACATGTACATTTATTGTCTGGTATCTGTCTGTTTATAAGGAATTTTACTGCTTATGGCTTTTACCAAAGTCAACTATGTTTTTTTTCCAATCGCACACAATACAAGATTCTTTTTCTTTGTATCAGCAAAACTATTTAAAAGATACTTCGCTAAAAGTAATATGTATATTTTTTAAATAATCAAAATAACCATGGACTTTTTATGATTATTATTTCTAATCTAAGTTTTTTCAACAGTGTCGTATAATAGTTTTGAATCTTTTATTGACTATATAATGTAAAGAATTACAGTTTACACTTCATTCTCCAGCTTTACTTGAAAGGACAAATTGATTGAGCGTTTGGCACCTACTGGAGTTTCGCTGATTTCTTCTTTGGTCAAAAAGGTAACCGCTCCACTTTCTATATTTAATTTCACCCGATGCATAAATCTGCTCTTCTTATTAAAATTGTAAATTCCAGCAAGAATATTATTACTCCTCACTATTGCAAATACGTCACTATCGGATGTTGACATAACAATTTGTTCTTGATTTGTCACTGGCTCATAGCGATGATCTGCCACTCTAATTTTAATTGATTTATCAGCGGGAAAACTGTACCTTCGAAGTTCGAATATGTGAGACGGATTTATGCGGGAAATCATCCGAATAAATTTAAGATTTTCAAGTCCACATCCATTTCTCTTACCAGAAGGAAGTCTAGTAGGAAGATCACTGTACATAAAGGGATGAATATTCCTTGCACGAGAAGGCTTGACACGAGGAAACGTTTCTGAAGAAGACTCAACAGGTAAAGAAGGATTTGATGAAGAAGGCCTGTCTGAAGATGGCTTTAAAGAAGAGGACCTGTCTGCATAAGAATGGCTGATGGGAGGAGACACGGCCGAATTAAACAGGACAGAATGAGACCCGGGGTTATGAAACCCGATAGCATCAAACTCGGAAGTAGGAAACCATGCAGGATCATATTCAACAGGAGGAAGTTTCGCTTGATGAAATCCAGCAGGATCCAAATCTCTGGAAGGAGACCTGGACCTTAACCTTTCAGGAGAATGAACTCTATCCGGCGAAAGAGAAGTTCCGGTACCAGTAACACCACTAAAAGCGTCATTATTACGTAATCTCCTGGACTGCAAACTTAACTCTGAAACAAGAAACAGAGGATTGCATTAACCTAAAGTTAAACTATACATTTGAACTATTTTGAATTTGACTAAATTACTGACACATTAACTTGATAAATCAAAACAATAGGAAGGAACCAGTTATTATCAAAAAAATGTTTGATCTCAAATTCTCTTGCTTATAACCAAAACTGTTAGAAAGTTTTGTTGCATCTAGGTTTGTCCTTTCGTTTATAAAAAGTAAATATAACCAACGTTTCAGCACTCATAAAGTACATTTGGGGGGGGGGGGGACGGAAGAGGTTTTTTTCAGATTGCAATTGGAACATGTGATGGTCACCATCCGAATTTAGTCGTTAGATTCTTGTTTTTATTTTCAGGAATTCTTAACGCTGAAATTCTCGTAAATATACACTACAATCCGTATCGTTCAATACGACATGTAGCGCAGCGAGCATTCGCACAAAGTAAAGCAAAACATTCCTTTCGGTTCATCTTGATAAATCCTTGGATCGTTAGCGTCCTTTCCCGATCCGGGAAATTTTTTTAATTTCTGAGTCACTTCCATTCCTTTAGTGAAATGCGTCCCACTTAAAGCTTGTGAGTCGGTTAGTTTGTTTAAATAATAAAGATTGAGCGCGCCTAGGGCGCGTGACTGTTGGTTCTCGCGCTTCACGCTCGACAGTATATTTATGTAGCGCTTCGCGCTCGATAATGTATTTACCTCGCGCTGCGCGCTCGACTTTTCTGCACAGACTATTTGAAACTAAAGTTAAACGTATCGACGACAGTAATTTAATGATTGTGAATTCTCTTTTGTTAAAGCTCCTTCGGCTTTAACGAACACATTCTCATCACGTATCTCGTGCTTCGCACTCGAGTTTATCCCTGAAATTTTATATCATTCCCATAAATGTATTATATTATAATTCGTAACTTGTACTGGTATTAAAACAGACGAAGTTTCATAGTCTCATTCAAAAAATTTCAAAATATTTTTTGCAATTCATTTAGAATTCACCTTAAATTATTATTAGCTTATTCTAAATTTTTTTACATTCTTCTAAATTCACTCAATTCTATTCATTCGATAAAGTTTTTATTTCATTCATTTTGAATCTTTAAAATTCACCCTAAATTTGGAGGCATTTGATTAAATTCTTTTGAAGTTTCTTTAATTTTTCCCTAATTAATTTCAAATTCATTTTTGAATTTATTGAATTATGATTGTACAAAATGCAGAACTGATTTATTTTGAAAGTGGTTAGTTTAAATAAGTTTGTTTTGGAAATGTTATATTAAAATTTTTTTAAACTATTTGGAAATTGTACATTTCAGTATTTTTTCAACTATTATATTTATTTTATAAGATATTTTCTTAAAACTATTCAGCTTCTACGTTTTTAATTTTTTAAAGAATGGTTGCGTATCAAATTCCTTGATTCAGAAGTTGCGCTTTTAATACTTGGAATAATAATTTTTGTTTATTTTTCATGTTTTGAATTTAAAAACATAAATGAGAAAAAACCTTTTTGGAGACTAAAAAAACTGGTAAATTTTGGTATGCTAAAAGTTAAAAAACAGCCTGACATATGAAAAAAATAGGTGAAGGGAATTTTGCAGCTACGTTTTGGAATATACGCCTTTATGAATATTTTAATTTATCTTGTGAAGTTTCTCCAAATAGTCAATTTCATTATTTATAGCGTTATTTTTTAAAATTAAAACGAAAACCACGCGTTTTATCCAGAAATTATTTTTAAAAAAAGCTTCGATTTTTTTGGGTTAAACAATCTTTCTCTTATATCTTGTGTCATTTTACCAAAAATGTAATTTTTTTATTATTAATGTTGTTGTTCACGATTAAAATAGAAACTACCAATCATATAAAAAAAACCATTAATAAAAATTGTTGTTCTCTACTTTCGGTAAAAAAATGTTACCTATTTATTTTTTCTTAGTTTGTTACATTTGTCGAAAAATTTAAGTTTTGTATTTTCACTTTGATCAAAATTTGAATTATCTATTTTTCGAAAAAAGTCAAAAAGTTGTTATGATAATCTTGTAGGTCTTTGAAAATTAACATTTTACTTTTAATGTACTATGAATAAGTGTACAGAAAATTTTTGAATCATGAAAAAATGTGGTCTCAAAAACTTTCAAAATACGCTTACTTTTAGAATTTTTATCCAAAATGGCTGACCAACAAACTTGGCATTTAGCTTAGGACATTTAACGAGTGTACCAAAGACCAATCTAATAGATTGACTTTTTTAAAATTATCGTGTTCACAGACAGACAGAAAGACATACAGACATACAGACGGACAGCCAGACATACAGACAGACACATTTGTAAACACCTGTTTTTTTGGATTCAGGGGGTCTCAAGACGTGAACATTTGGCAAAAACGGGGGGGGGGGGCAAATTTAAAAAAAATCTAATACGTATCTAATGTGTGAAGAGTGAAACCTATAAAAGAGAAACTGTTAGAAAAGGGATTAAGCTTTTTTTGGGGATTTTCCGTGTTTCACTGGAAATGATAGATCCCATTTCGCATTATTAATACATTTTAAAAGTACCTTTGAATTGTTCAGTTTAATAAATGAAAAGTTTAAGAATCATTTAGAATTATTTGGCAAACTTTAACTTTACAAATAAATGATGATTTTACTTGTAACTTTTTACTTCGTGGAATTTTTTCCATCATATATTTTTCCGTGAGATAATAATTACATATATATATATCAGTTTTTATCTCGTCCATTGTATATGCTTGGAGCTTGTCCTTGTGAGATATTTGTATTGCATGACCACAGCGAAATCTGTTAATACCTATTGTAGTGTGAAGTAAATTAAACTTTTTTTCTAAATATCATATTCTGATTAAATTGTGTACTAACAAAGAAGGTGAATTATGCCACTTTTAGCGATGATCTATAGACAGCGAGAAATAAAGAAGGATTTTATGCGACCTACATAGAATTTTATCATATTTTGCAGCGTAATGAGATGTTAAAAATTAAATTAAATTTGGTTAACCAGTCAACAGGTTAACTTATAAGGGACTTGATGCTTTTGGCTATCAAAAATAAATTTTACTTAAGGGCATGTGACACAGCTAAATACCTATATTACCGACCACAGTTTTTTAGTTCACTGAATGTTTTTTTAAACCTGAGAACTTTTTTTGTGAATAAAATATCGAGCTGAAACTTTGGAAAATGTATTAGAGTGCAATAAAGTACGTTTAGGTACTGCATTTTGGTAGAAACTTCACTGAAAATTATTTCATATTTTTTCTGAACCTCAATATTTTTTGAACGTTCCAACTTTTTTTATACATAAAATATCGGTCTCAAACTTTGAGAAATGCAAGAGCCAAAAGAAAACTACGTTTAAGTACAAAGCTTAATAATAAAAGATGTAAAAAAATGTATTTTAACAATCAGTTTCAACGGCATTAGCCGGTAACGTTGTACACGAAAATACGAAATCTCTAGAGCCTCGCCTAGTGGCCGCCAGGTTTCGTATTTTCGTGTACAACGTTACCGGCTGATGCCGTTGGAATTGATTGTCAAAATATATTTTTTTACATCTTTTATTATTAAACTTTGTACTCAAACGTAGTTTTCTTTCGGCTCTTCCATTTCTCAAAGTTTGAGACCGATATTTTATGTATAAAAAAGTTCGAACGTTCAAAAAATGTTGAGGTTCAGAAAAAAGATGAAATAATTTTCAGTGAAGTTTCTACCAAAATGCAGTACCTAAACGTACTTTATTGCACTCTAATACATTTCCCGAAGTTTCAGCTCGATATTTTACTTACAAAAAAAGTTCTTAGGTTCAAAAAAACATTCAGTGAACTGAAAAACTGTGGTCGGTAATATAGGTATTTAGCTGTGTCACATGCCCTTAAGGTCTGAGCAATAAGGAGCATAAACTTTTTTTTTTGATCATTCAAAATCAGTAAATCACACAAAAAGCAGTAAATTATTATAAAACTAAAAAATTAGAACACTTTGTGATAAATTAACAAGTATGGTCACGCTTTTTCGACAAAATTTATGAGATTTCTAAAAAAATACGAAATTTAAAAAATTTGTATGCATAATTATAAAAATATATTCACCAATGGAATTAAGAATAACTGTCCATGTCAGGAGATGAGTTAAAGAGATCCTCATTTTTTCTATCTGAGAAAAACTGATAAACCGTTTTAGTGAAGAATTTGCTTAGCACTGTAACGAATAATAATTCGTTAGAGTGTTAAGCAAATTATATTCTTATAATTCTTATCACATGAATTATACGTCCCTCAAACTGAGGATGTAATATTGTCATTTCATAAATCAGTTCTTACTTTAGAAATACAACAAATGTGTTGTTACAAAATCAATTTTACCATCTTTGTATGTTCAGATTTAAAACTGGTCCTATAATATTCTGATGATTTTTGAAAAATTATCAGCATTTTATGAAAAAAATACGTTTTTTAATAAATTAGTAAAATAATTTAATTTTTGGCCTTAATCACGTGCATATCTTTCACTAAATGCCGTCAAGTAAACAAAACTTAAATTTTCTTACAAATATTTGCATTGTAATTTTAAAAATTACTTAAACTATTTAGGAACACAAAAAGCGAATAAAAAACATCCCTAGTACGAATTTAGATTTTGACTGTAATTACCTACTATCTATTGTAATGAAATTAATTTTTGAAATAAGTGGCTAATTGGTAACTAAATAAATTTTATTTAGTTGTGGTGGCTGGTTTTTGAAAAAAAATTTTAATAACAAACAATTAAATAAACGCTTTTGGAAAAAAATGTTATTCAGCAGCATAATCGTTCATGTTCATCCAAAAAGTAATACTCCAACTAGAGTTTATGACACTAAAGGACATTTTTAGTTGATATAAAGAATTCCGGATACGAACAACACATTGTTTTAGAACATTTTTGAATGTTACCAGTCTGAGAAAGAAATAATTTTTATTTTTAAATCGCTCACTTCATGAATTTTTTTTTTATAATATTCCATACCAATTACCAATGTGTCAAAAAATTCAGCTTTCTGAAGCCTAATTTATTTTTACAGTTTTTTTTAATAATCTTATAATCGAATAATGTAAATGATTGCTGTTTACACTTTATTTTCCAGCTTTACATAAAAAGCCAATCTGATTGTGCGTCTCGAACCTATTGGAGTGTCGTTGACTTCTTCTTTGGTCAAAAAGGTAATCACTTCACTTTCCATGTTTATTTTCACCCGTCTCATGTTTGTGGCCCATCTATCAGAAATATAAATTCCAGCAAGAAAATTAGTACTCTCCAATATAGCAAATACTTCACTATCAGATGTTGACATAACAATTTGTTCTCGCATTGGTACAGGCTCATAGTGATGTACTCCAAGTCTTAATTTAATTGATTTATCAGCAGGAAAAGTGTATCTACTCAGTTTGAATATCCGACGCGAATTCGTGCAAGATGTAAGCCGAATAAATTCCAGATTTTCAAGCCCACATCCATATCCGTTGGGAGAAGGAAGTCTGGTAGGTGGATTAATGCACCTAGGGAGGTGAACAATCCTTGACCTAGAAAACCTGGCACGAGAAGACGTGGCACGAGGAAGCGACACTGAAGGAGAAGACATAGCTGCTGAAGAAGGCTTTGGAGAAGAAGACCTGCTTGAAGATGGCCTTGAAGTAGCCGTGCCTCGAGAAGAATGGATGGTAGGGGGAGACACGGTCGAATTCAAGCCGAAAGGAGGAGATTTCGCAGGATCAAACTCGGTGTTATAAAACCCGGGGGAATAAAACTCGGACGGAGAAAACCATGCAGGATCATACTCGGCAGGAGGAAGCCTGGCATATTGAAAACCTGCAGGATCAAATTCTTTACGAGGTGATCTGGACCCGGCACTTCGAGGTGAATGATGTCTATCAGGTGAATGAGGAGGGTTACGAGGAACATCAGTAATGAGGGATTTATTACGTATACCATCAGACTGTAAAGTTAAATCTGCAACAAGAAAAAGAAAATAACATTAGCTACAGCATGTAAGACAAAATTGCAAAATGTCTTAAATATGGAATTTTTTTATTAACTTGGAACCAACAGATCAATAATCGAAAAATTAATCATAAGAGTAAAGAAATTCATTTGAAATAAACTAGGTATGAATTATTTAATATTGTTGCTTTAATATGTTCAATTATTTTTAAGTTTTCGAACAAAATTGAGTATTAGCTATTAAAACACCTTTAAAAATACTGTCTTTAAATGTCTTTTATGTAAGAAACATTAATTGAGACCTCAGTAAATTAGTAAGAGAAACAGAAAAACATTTAAAAAAAGCTAATTTAACTTTTAAAAAATTCAGAAAAATTGTCTGTGTAATATTTAAGGTTAATATGTTATCACTTCAAGAAGATTATCGTGTTTCCACTAATTATGATCATTCCCGGGGGATTGGATAAACCATCGCGGAAAGTCAGTCCTTGCGCTTGAATCATGCGCGTTACAATTAAAAGGCCCACGCCATTTTTGGCGCTAGAAAAATATTGTTGAGCCATTTAACGTCACTTTTGTTGTATGTTAAATTCAAACGGGTTTTAAAACAGTTCAAGTTCCTCTTCAATATTTTGAACACACGTGCAGAGAGCAATCTATAAGAGTTAACATGACAGATAGTGGAAAAGTTTTTGTCTAAAGCTTCAGTGTCAAATTTCATATAGAATTTATCGATGGTAATCAGGAAGGCCCTCTCAGGTGATCGAGTTGGCCAACCACGATGACGAAGTCAACTCTCAGGGATGATTGATTTCAACCTCGTGTTTCAACCTTCTAGTGATAGTCGCTTTGACTATCTAGAATGCTGACCTATAGGTAATCCCTAAATATTTTTAATATATAGGCTCTGATGTTCAGATAAACTTTCTATTTTTCTATAAGTATAATATATGTAGAAAAACATAAACAGAAAAAAACTGATAATACGAACTATTAAAGAAAATATTTTAAGCAATGTAAGAGACAGCTGCTTATCTTTAACAAAATATGCCTTATGTGTTCTTGAAATTACATACATTATTTTGAGTTTAGTTCTTAGTTCTCAAGGGTCCATATCATGCCCCATGCGGCAAGTCTCTCTGCGGTAAGTCACACAGGCGACATTTCACATCTGTGACATGTGACATTTGCAGCATGTCACATATACGGCTGTCACATCTGCGGCATGTAACATCTGCGATATGTTACATCTGCGGAATGTTTAGTAACAATTCTCTCAGTGCCATCTCTCCATTCCAAAAAATGTTTTAATGTCTAATTGAAAATATCTACACTGAGGCAAGTATCTCTGGACTAATTGTCTGTGGACTAATTGTCTTCCTGGTCCAAAGATAGCAAAACTGCGGCAAGTTTCCCCAGTGGCATCTATCTCACAAGAAAGTTTTATAGTAGGTTTAAGGATGGCAACACTGTGGCAAGTCTTCTCAGCAGCATCTCACTCCTAAAAAAATTTTCTAAGTAGTTCTAAAGATGGCAAAACTGCGGCAATTCTCCCCAGTGGCATCTCTCCCAAAGCAAATTTTTTAAGTTCTTGCAAGGATAGCAAAACTGCGGCAAGTTTGCCTAGAGGCATGTCTCCCTGAGAAATTTTTTTAAGTAGTTCCAAAAATGGTAGAAATGCAGAAAGTCTCCCAAACGGTATCTCTTTCCCATGAAAATGTTTTAAGAAGGCAGTTTTGCCATCTTTGCAAGAACTTAAAAAAATTTCTTGATTGAGATATGCCACTGAGAAGACTTGCCGCAATTTTGCCATATTTGGATGTACCTGAAAATTTTTTGGGAGAGAGATGCCGCTGGGAAGACTTCCCGCAGTTTTGACATCTTTGCAACTACTTACAGAATTTGTGTAGGAGTTAAATGCCGCCAGGGAGACTTGTCGCAGTTTTCTATCCTTGAAAGCACTTACAAGATTTTCTTATGGGAGAGATGCAGCGGGGGAAATTAGCCGCTATTTTAACATTTTCGGAAGTACTAAAAAAATTTCTTGGGAAGAGATGCCGCTGGGGAGACTCGCCGCAGTTTGGCCATCTTTGAAAGTACTTGAAACATTTTCTTGAGGGAGAGATGCCAGTGGGAGAATTTTTACGGGGAGAGATGCCGCGAAAACGTAAATTTCACAGTGAGAAATGCCGTGCGAGAGAGAAGCCGCTAGGTAGAGATGCCGCAAATCAGACCTGCCGTAGATGAGACATGTCGCAGGTGTGACATGCCACAGACGTTGCATTCCGCACTTGTGACACTCCGCAGATGTGACATGCCACAGAAGTGGCATGCCGCAGATGTGATATGCCACAGATGTCACATGCCGAAGTAGTGACTTGCCGCATGTGGCATGATATGGAGACAGTGCTCAATAAAACTTAACCTCTATTTTTTTAGCAAGTCAGGAATTATGAGAAGAAACCAAAGGAAAAATGTGAAAAAAATGGCATCAGAATAAACTTAATAGCATCATTCTCCTCGTTTTTGACTTCAGACATAAAATCTAAAAATTGTTAGAGTTCCAGATACAACTGCTTGAAATATACGTCATAGATAAGATATTTCTTTCAACGAAACTGCATGTTCTATCTCACCACATTAGAGTCTACAATATTTGCAATATGTACAATTCAGCAATTTGTTTTAATTGATTCAATGATTCTGCAAGTTTCTGTCTTTGCCAGGTTTTGTCTCGAAAGAAACGTCAGGTTAAATAATGGATTCCTTGCATTTAAATGAGTAACCTTTTTAATCTTTTTAACAGTACAAACAATAAGAGCCATGATTCTACAAGCCGAAAAGCGACTATTGCGTGTCCAACTTCTTTCTTAATTTTTACGCTTATTCAAAAAATGTTTGAGTAACCTTCACAATTTGGAAAAACTACAAAAAAAAATTTTTAGAAGTAAATAGTTATTAGTAAAATTAACATAGTAATCTAAAAGACATCCCGTTTTTAATTTCTCATACATTTTGTAAAATTTTTTTAATTTTTCAGTTTAGTGAATGCAAAAGTTAAAGTTTTTCTTAACATTATTTGGAAAACTTTAACCTTGATTTTTCCGGTAAATTTTTACTACGTCGAACTTTTGTTTTGGAGATGTTTTTCATTAGATAATAAATGTGTACTTTCGTTCTTAGCTCATGAATTATACACGTTCATAGCTTGTCCTTGTAAAAAATTTGTATTTCTTAACTACATGGATATTTGTTATTAGGTATTGTAGACTGAAGCAAACCAAAATTTATTTTCATTATTTGATTCTAATGAAGTGCTGAACTGAAAAATAAAGTGCTTTATGCCACCCTGAATATTGATCTTTAGATACCAAGAAATTTTTAAGTATTTTTTACGATTTCAATAAAATTATAAAAAATTACTTAGTGCCTTTACATATTTATAAACAAGATGTTTGTAACTCTTTCAAGAAAAATTTGATTCTGTTCATCACTTTGCTAGGTAATTGAAGAGGACACAAATCTTTTTTCAAAATTTGCGTTAAAAGTGTTTGTGAAAATATAGATATAATAAATATATTATATTATTATCTAATATATTTAATAATTATTTATTTTTCTTATATTTTAATATCTAATATTATTATCCAATTATTAGATATATTCAATATATGTATACATATTATATATTATATTATTATATTCACCAATAGAATGCAGAATAACCACCCATCTTAGGAGCAGGGTAGAAAGAATCTCCATGTTTTTAAACTGAGAAATAATTGATTCCTGTTTTATTGGAGAATTTTTGTAGCAGTATCACTATTGATAATTCTGATGATTCTTATCTTGTGAATCTCATATGCCTTGAGCTTCGGATGAGATATTTGTATTTCATCAAATATTACATATTTGAAAAACACCACACAGGAGTTATAGCAAAAGTGATTCCACTTAATTTCTATGTGTAGACTTGAAACCAATCCTAGAATATTTTCTTGGATTATAAAACATTATTTAAATATTTCAAAAAAAAACTACTTTTTTCTTGATAAATTTCTTAAATAATTTTGTTCTTGGACGTCAACCTCATAAATATTTTCTGCTAGAAATAGTCAAGTAAAATAATCAAAATTTTATTTCAAAATATTTGTTTTCGAAGAAAATATGCCCCAACAAGAAAAACTATGATATGCCTCTACGGAACTTAACGCTACGGGCGCTGAAAGTTTATTCCTACCAGGAAAAAATCTGAATACAGATATTTCAAGGTCACCTATAAGCACAAAAATCAATTTTAAGTGTTTGTCTGGTTATAAAACATTTTTAGAGGCACTTAAAAGTAAAATGTATAAATTCGTCAAAATTGAATAAGAATTAAAGAATTAAAATAAAAACCGTTTTAAAGTATAAGCAATTATGTTTCAAATAATCTGTGTTTTATTCATTTAAGATTCCGTCTAAGCCATGCATTACTACCATAAATTTATAATAATAATAATAATATTAATTGTAAAAAGCTGCTGTTCTCGATCGGTTTGAGTTCGCCAAAAACCTTGGGAGTGGACCTTTATTAGGTGATTAAGTATTCCTTCGAGATTCTTCGTTTGTCATGTTATACAACATTCCCTGGAGCAGATTTTAAAAATCAAAATCGCATAAATACCCTTGACTGATATGTATGCCTTTAGTACTTTTTCGCACGAGACATTTTATATGGATCCACACATTCCAAGCCATCAATTCTTATCATTTATGACCACGGTTCTTGGATTAGGTTAAGCCCTGTCTACACCAATCACAAACGCCTAGTTGAAGCCACCGAGGAACCTTTGCTATGGTTCAAATTAATATGCATCAGGAAAAGTACCGTCTTAGCCACCTATAGGCTAAATCTATGCGTCTTCGGATGCTTCTGGTCCTCTAATGGAGACCAGTCGGGCAAGGTTTCTGCTTGAGACTTCAAGAAAAAAGATAGTGAGGATATGATGGCATGTATTGGTAGTGCCTTTTGCTGTTTCCAATCATTGTTTGGAAAAGTCCCTATTTGCATTCCTTCCTCCTCTGGTCCGCAGAATAAGCCTGCTGAGTTGCACCAGACGATTTTTTTGCAGATAGGATCCCTTGTGAGATGCCTTTAACTTCTTTCGGCAATGCTCCTGGTAGGATAGCTCTGAAAGAGCCTACCACCTTTGTCAATATGTTAGAGTCGGGCCCCGGATCGAAGCCCTCATTATCATTATGTATAGAAATAGTGTGCAAAATTTTATAAGGATCGGTCCAGTAGATTTTAAGTTGTAGTTGGCATCGATTTTGAAAACGTTCAGCGCGAGAAAAACGCGTCAAAGTTTTACATAGTAAAAAAAAAAACAAGAATTAAGTATACTCACACGGAATCATCAATGCCAGGTCCACAAATTATAGAACTTTCATCTAGCATATCCAAAGCATCTTTTTGCTCTGGCCTACGACGAATTCTGTCTTCTTTGATCTGTTCCGCAGGTCGATGATTGCCTGTTTTCATTCGTGTATTATCCACTGATAAATGTCGAAATATCGACACATCGCTCACTAACAATACCATGTCTTTCTCAATTTGACTACGATTAACATAAAATTTATTACAATATTTATAAAGTGTTGTACACTCATTTCACAAAATCAAGAAGTACAGTTTTTTTCTTTAAATATTATACTATCACCTTAAGTGCCATTTAGGTTCCTAATTTAACTTTCTATGCATTATAGTACTTATGAATAGAAAAACGAAACGGCCGTCAGTTAGCTAAGGTTCTTGACAACGTAACGAACATCAGATTTAATATTCCCTGCGATATATCAAAATCGTTTTCTCCAGAGAATTCGAAATAATAATTTACTACTCATAGCTGTCTCATGGGCCTACAGGGAAAATTCAATAACAGATATATTTTTATAACTTAGATCAAGGAGTATTGACTTCAGATAAACCTTTGCTAGTACCTGATTGATACCTGAACATTACGTCAAAATGATGGTCAAGATAATTATACTAGTTGTGTCATTCTGCATTTTGTTTAAAAAAAATTTTTCTTCAAGTGAACGATTGCTACTACATGATCATAAACTAATAGCCTTCTTGACTTTGTTGAAAAATATGAAAAAGTCGGAAGCGTCCTTCGCATTTATCTTGAGGAAATTTGGTTCACAATTGATGATTGCCACATTTTCTTAATAAAAATGCGTTCTACACACACTGTCCATTCATTTTTATTATCATGCCGATTGGATGTTTAGGTAATAATCAAAGAGCTGCAAATATGCTTCGGAAGACAAATATCCTCAAGGAAAATACGTTTTACAAACCTGGATTATTTCCTTGAATTTTCTGGTTGACGTGATCTTTAGGAGATCATCAGAGAGTGACACATCTTTCTATAGAAAGATGTGTTCGTATAGAACATATGTAAAATGGCATTGTATTTCGTTACGTTACGACTGGTAAGTAAAAACTATCTCTAGTTGTGACTTACTTTTAGTGACTACTTGCTATACTATTATTAATAAGCCATCTTCGAAATAATTTCGTATTGCCTTTAAAATCATTTAGCATTTTATTACCTTGGCTTTCTTATGATTTTAGACACATACTTTAGTAAAACACTAACAATGATTTATTGAAATATTGTCTATGTTCTTTTCTAAGCATGAGCTAACCAACCAGCCTATTTATGATTCGTTTTTTGATTTGCGAACTGACCAAGCTTCCAATCAGTACATTCGCATGGCACTCCAACATTATCATGCGTAAATATCTCTTAGTAGCATTACTCTTTCCCCATGAGTATAAGTATCTAAAATAGGATTTAAAAAGTCGTTAAAAGCATCACTTTCTCACACCCTTTTATTAACAACTCTAGCGTAATATGCCATATTGAATAATCTTGCTAAAAACAACTTTACTGTTTCGCTTTCCATATTTATTTTCACCCGTCTCATATTTGTTGCGCATTTATCAGAAACATAAATTCCAGTCAGCTTATTAGTATTCTCCAATATTGCAAATGCATTACCATCAGGTGTCGATAAAACGATTTGTTCTTGAGTTGGAACAGGTTCACTGTCATAATCTCCTTTTCTCAGTTTAATTGATTTATCAGTGGGTAAAGTGTATCTCGAGGCGTCCTAACGATAGGATGCCAACGCACGCAATCGACTAGATGATACTTAACCAAAAATATAAACAATAAAAAGCTAACCAAGAAGTAAGAACTAGAAAGTTTTAGATCGCGGAATTGAAGAAGATGAAGCTAGAAGTTGGCCAAAACTAGAAGATGCTCGCTCTATCAAAACATTAAAGTGCTATCTCGGCCGAGCAAAGCATGAAGGTGCCACTTCTCGCTTATAATCTAAACGCGAGAAGTGGCAACCTTCATGCTTTGCTCGTCCGAGATAGAACTTTCATGATTTGATGAAGCGAGTGAACACCTTTTAGTTTTGGCCAACTTCTAGCCTCATCATGCTCAATTACGCGAGCAAGACTTTCTAGCGCTAACTTCTTGGTTAGATTTTTATTCTTTATATTTTTGGTTAAGTATCATCTAGTCGATTGCGTGCGTTGGCACCCTACCGTTAGGACGCCTCGATCTTCTTAATCCAAATACATGTCGCTGATTCGTGCGCGAAGTAAGGCGAATAAATTCAAGATTTTCAAGCCCATATCCTTTTTTGTGCTCATAAGGAACCCTTGTAGGCGGCCGAATGCGCCTACAGAGATGAGGAGCTCTTAAACGGGAAGCGTTGATATAAGGATACCTTAAAGGAGGCAGCCTGGCTGGTGGAGAAGGCTTTGGCTATGAAGGTCTTTCCGGAAAAGCAGACCTGCCAGAAGAAGAAGGTCTAGTCTAAGGATATTCGGCAGTATTAACCCTGGCAGGAGGTAACTCGACAGGATGAAATCCGGTATAATGAAACCCGGCGGGGTCAAACTCTGAAGGGGGAAACCATGCAGGATCATACTCGACAGGAGAAAGCCTGGCATAATGGAATCCAGCAGGATCCAACTCGCCCGGAGGAGATGTTCTATCAAGTGAATGATGTCTTCCAGGAGAAAAAGAAGTTCCAGCACGAGAAAGACGAGGAATAAGGCCATCATGATGTAAACTCTCGGACTGTGAACTTGACTCTACAACAAAAAGTAGAGAATTACATTTTCTTGAAGTATGTGAACCAAAATGTAAATTTATCTAATTATAAATTTTTTTTGGTAACTTGGAACCAGAGCATCAATAATCGAAAAGAAAATTACATTAGGTGCTCATTTTATCTTAAAATCCAATCTATATACCGGCTACAGTGGCGAGTCGGGCGCTAGAGTGCCAATACTAAAAACTTGATATCTCAAAAACTAAAGCCCATTGCATTAAAAGAAAAAATACGCACCTATTGCATTTACACGTTTTCGACCCACTTAGAATTGGGTTGTGCAATTTTAATTTCCTTCTGTATTTGTGTAAATAAAATTAATACTTCAGATTAAAATAATTATAAAAGCCAATATATCAAAAACAAGATTTCTTTCATTACGTTCTTTTAGTCTCTGGAGTACTATAGACCTAGTTCTGGAGCGAATGGTGCAAATTGATAAATGAACTAAAAGATTAAAATAAAAAATAAATATTTTCAATTATTACTTTGTATTAAGAAAAATATTACCTAGAAAAGAGAACGCTGGTATTTCGATAATTAAATAAGAAATCTTAAGTACGTTAATGAAATTTTTTTAAGTCGAAGAAGGATCCTTTCTGCTTCTCTTTATTTATAAAAAATGAAAATTTACTAATGCTAATGTAGTCTTCTCGCAAATCAGAATCGACAATGGATTCAAAAATGAAAATGAGGAAGGCGTCGTTTCTCAAATTAGGTCCTTGAAATCATAAACTTATTCAATGTGTATTATTGTTAAAAATGAAACCAAGAATCCAAATACCAAATTTCACCAACTACTATAAAATGTTTCTATTGAAATTTGAAACGAGATAATAATTTTTGCCTAAAAAAGAAAAGAAATTTTTTAGACAAAAACATAAAAAGAGGAAAGAAAAATAAGAATATCTTGATCTTGATTTTTATTCTGGGGTATTAGGAACAGGGCATCGTGGTTTAGTTGCTGTTCCTGTCAGTTCGAATAATTAAAAAACATTTTTCCTAATTTTTGTTTTACCATTTGTCATGACAAGGAAGTCTCTTGTGACAACTATAATGAATTTTTAAGGGTTTTTCTTCAGACTTCTGAGGCAATGATACATCTCAGATGTACGAGTCCCGAAACGTTGGTGATTATTTTTTACAATTTTAAAAAAAAATTTCATTTGATATTAATGAAAATGAAAAAAAAGAAACAGAATTTGTTTTGTTGCCTTTCGATTTTTCTTTCCTGTTTTCACTTTTTGTTAGATTCTTGGTTTTATTTTCTGGAATTTTGCACATTAATTTTATTATTGGATATACAATAGGACTTTAAATTTTATTCTAATCTCAATTAAATTTCTTTAATAAACTATGGTTGAAGAGAGAATAAAAAGTGATCTTTCTTTCAACGAAGATTTATAAGTTCCAACATTTTTTAAGGCATTTAATAGAGTTTTAATAGAATTTCAAAAGATTTTGCAGCGTCTTTGAGTATTTCAACATAAAATAATTATAACTTTTTTAGGAGATATTTATATTCTTTCATTACTTCACTTGGTAATTTATAAGGAATCAAATGCTTTTACAATTGGCGTTATGCTTAGGAATGCCGAAAAAATACTGATAAACTTGTAAAACTCCCAAAAATGAAGCGACATAACTATTCCCAATCAGGAATCGCAAATACTGAAATTACGGGATTTTTTAACGTATTGTTCATCAAACGCTTTTGCTTTTAAAAATTTTTTCATATTAAGAATTTGATCCACTAAAACCAGTACATTTGGATAGGAATAAAAAAAATCAGAATACACCCTGATAAATATTTAAGTGTTTCAAAATTTAAAAATATTTTAAAATTATTTAAATATTTTTAATGATTTCAAGGAATTTGAAGGTATTTTATTGGATTTAAAATTAAGACAACATGTGGATTACTCCGGAAAATTGTTATTTGCTGAAACCTGAAAAAAGTTATTGTTGATAAAGATATATTGTAATATATTTTTAACCAATAGAATTAAGAATAACCTCCCATGTTAGAAGCAAAGAAGAAAGAATTCTCATTTTTTTAACTGTGGAAAAACTTTTGTCTGTCGAAGTGAAAAACTTTTTTAACATTGCAGCTAATGAGTATTCTCACAATTATTATCTTATGCATTACATATGCCTCGAGCTCAGGATAATATATTTGTACTTCATAAATCAATTCTTGTTTCAAAATTCTAACGAATGTGTTATGACAAGAGTGATTCCTCTGTATTTCTCAGTAAATTTGAAGACAATCCTATGATATTCGCATAGATTAGGGAACTTCATTAAGATATTTAGAAAATAAATACTTTTCAGTTAAGAAATTTTTTTATTATCTTTTTGGGCCACGTCCACGTCTTATTGTAGGAATGCTTCAGTATATTAAGCTAAACTTTGTTTAAAAATATTTTTTTTTTAAAGATTTTGCCCCAGCAAAGAATTAAATTCTGTCCTCATGGCACAAACCGCTGGGGATGCAAGAAGTTTTCCTCTACCTGGCAAAAACTCAATATAAATATTTTAAATCGGCCCACACCACCCAAACAAATTTTTTGTATTTTTTTTCGGTGAAAAACATTTTTCTAAAAATTTTAATTTATGAATTAGAAACCTTTCAAAGTAGCAAGTATTATTTTCCAACTAACATGTGTTTCGACGATTTACAACTCCCTGAAGAATACACATTTTTTAAGGATGTACTAGTAGAACCAATTCAATCTTTTGTCTAGAATATAATATCACATAAAATTATTAGACTTTTAGTGAGTTTGATTTCCAATTCTTCCAAGTTAAATTTTTTTTATTTGCGATTAATCCAGCCAAAAAGAAATAATCTTGCAATGACGTTCACGTCATCTTCTTTTGCTCCTCCTATCATAGAAGGTGATCAATAGCGAAAAATTTACGGGTAAGATTTCGTAAAGCACTGTTCCTTGAAGTCCGGTTTCTAGCCTCGGATTACCTTACGTGAAAGTCCGCACGGTTGGAGATGCCAGGATTTTTTTGATTTGGATAAGAAATGGAACTTTCATACCTCCAAGGCTACTCATTATGAGAACTACCAGATTGAAACTGTAGCTTTGGTACACCCTGCTTAGCTAAAAAACAAGGGCTTGATGTTTCGCCTCTTTGTCTTCCTACTTTGCCTCTTGTTGTGCTCTTGTCACTTTCTCTAAAGCCAAACCTTCTTTGCGGAAGATGGAATTTCTTATGTTAGATATTTTTCAAAGAATATAATAAATAGCTCAGAAGTAACGCATTTTTAACGCACCCTGCCCAATACTAAATCAATCGCTCAGTTTTTTCAGTTACCCTTAGACTCGCTTTACTGAATGCATATACAATTTTTATTGATTTAAGAATGTTATTCTAATATGAAGCAAAAACGGTAAAGGAATTTAGATAATCCTAATTGGGCACAATGCATAACCGATCTTGACATCTTAATGATCAGATTTGAAAACATGTATCAACTTAATTTAAGATAGCTAAACATTGACGGCCACTTTTTAAATCTGACAATTAAAACTTAAAGCAGGTAAAATCCATTTCAATGAACATTAGGATACGTTCTTTTTTACTGCGATAAAATACTTTTTCCAGGCTGATAGATGCACAGAAAACTTCTTCGTTTACTTTTAACATTTTTGTGATCTGTCTGAAGCTAAATTTCTGATTCCCTTGTATATTTGAACAATAAGCGACCTTTTCTAGTCAGATTCAGCTTCTCCAATCTCGAAACATAATTTCCTTAATCGTTCAGCCTTTCAGACCATTATAAGTTTGCTTATAACGTAACGAAAATAATGGTTATGTTTCTTACTCATGAAACAAAAGTTAATCAAATATCGTCAAGATCTGGCATTGTGAAACAAAATCTGAAGCTAAAAATTTTGTAGGACATCAGGTTGACGGCTTTATTAGGGTAATATATAAGATGTTTTTTTCAATTAAATTTCTTTGAAGAAAAATAATTTGACACACCTGGTTTATTTACTTAAATTGTCGGGCAGGCGGGATTTTTGGTTCATTCTGGAAGGCAGGAGAATGTTTATTTGAAGTTAAAGTTGATCGAGGGGAATAGATTTAGAATACACAGAGCACTTATGAGGACGGGATGTACCTTTTATAGAGAGCAGCTTGTTAAATGTTCACAGGAAAACATTATTGCAATAAAAAATATTTGCTTTTGATTTTCGTTAGCTACTTTCACATAATAACCATGTTCCATGCATTAAAAAAGTTTTATTGTAAACCGGTAACTTTACATTTTTATTTTCTTTAAAGTAGATGACGGTGTTCCGCCTTGAGTTATTTTTGGTATATGAATTGCTTTCAACATGTTAGGTTTCAAATTAAAACACGTAAAAAACAGCCGGAAATAGTGATCACGCATCTATGTAGAAGAATTTGTATTAACATTTTATTAGTCTTATTACACATAAAAATAGAATTAAAAACAATTTGAAATTTGACAAAAAGTGAATCCTTCGTACGTTACCATAAGACATCATTTGACATTATTAAAGGACACTAAGAATAGTATAGACTAAACAACGATTTTTTTCAAAAAATCTCTACAGAGATGATACTTGAACTTATTCTTATTTTCTTTCATAAACAATCTATGCTAAACCTTTTTGTATAATCAAATCACATTGCAAAAACTTTCCTTTGCTTATGGAAGAAGTAAGTTTTCTTTCTTGTCTTGTACTCGATTTTAGCCTTAATTATTTTAACTAGTGTTTTTACTTTTTTATTCTTTTCCTTCTTATTATCGTATAGTTTAATAATTTCTTCATTACAAAAATGTTCTTGAATGCTATTGCTGCTTTTCATAAACGTTACAAAGATTTTAACATGGCACCAGGCATCACCATCCATTCTTCCTGGAACCACAGTACCACAAACTTCAGTGGCTCTCCTAACAGTGATTTCTTGAAATATTGTTAAATCTCTTTTCTGTGCATAAGCTTACTAATTTGCCCTATTTATTTTACTGGAATGGAAGCTTCTAATGTGTCCCCTAAGGGTTTACATTTTTCTTACACCTTCTCTATTCCTTTACATACCCTCTACACACTTACTTGGTGGTGGAAGGGGGACCTACAGTTTAAGGTGGGTTCCGAACCACCAAGAGCAACAGCCTTAAGTACTTAGAGAAAACCTTTTTCTCTAGGGGTACCGGTCCCACGACTCTCCGGAGATGAACAACTCCCTTGCTAGGCTAGTGTTCACCGCATGGGCCACCGAGACTCTTCCAGAGTGCGAGGCGGGAATCGAACCCGCAAGCCGAAGGAGTGGGTCCAAAGCCTACGCTTTAGCCCCCACGACCATCGTCCCACTCCCTATTTATTATACGCTTATGCATTTCGAAAATGACCTATAATCTAGTCCGTACCTACGCATTGCACTCCAACTCATTCATTCATACCTCCTAGTCACTGTATTCTTTCCTCTTGATCGCAAGTACCTGATATTATTATTTGAAAAGTCTCAAAACACATTATTTCATTCTTTTCTCTTACTGAAAACTGAAGGATGGACGAAACAATATTTTATTTTAGATTAAAATTTTTTTATTGAATGTACAATATAAAGGTTTTCCCTCATTTTTTTTCATTGTTCTGCTTTATTCGAAAGGTTTTTGTGATTGGGCGTTTAGGACCTATTGGTGTTTCGTTGATTTCATCTTTGGTCAAAAGAGTAGCCATTCCGCTTTTCATACTTATTTTCACCCGTCTCAAATTATGATTAATCTTATCCCGAATATAAATTCCAGTGAGGATATTTGTATTGTCCAATATTGCAAATATTTCACCATCAGTTGTTGACAGAACAATTTGTTCTGTGGTTGGCAAAGGCCCACTGCGATTTTCTCCTAGTCTTAATTTAATTGATTTTTCAATGGGAAAAATGTGTCTTCTAAGTACAAATGTATGGCGCTGATGCTTGCGAGAAGCAAGCTGAATATATTCAAGATTTTCAAGCCCATATCCACCCTTATGAGCAAAAGGGAGCTTGGTTGGTTTATCAATGAGCTTATAGGCATGATAAGGAGGCCTTGGACGAGAAGACTTGGTAGGGAGAGCCGGTTTTAATGGAGAAGAACTGGCTGTTGGAGAAGACGTTGGAGAAGAAGGCCTGCCTGCAGAAGAAGAGCTGGTAGAATGAAACTGGGGAAACTCGGCCGGAGGTAACTCGACAGGATGAAATCCTGCATTATGAAGCCCAGTGGGATCAAACTCGGAAGGAGGAAACCATGCAGGGTCATATTCGGCAGGAGGAAGCCTGGCATAATGGAATCCAGCAGGATCAAACTCGCCAGGAGACCTGGACCTGGACCTTTTGGGAGAATGATTTCTATCAGGAGAATAAGAAGTCCCGGCACGAGCAGCACGAGGAATAGGGCCATCATGACGTAAACCCTCGGACTGTAAACTTAACTCTGCAACAAGAAGCAAAACATTACATGCTTTCAAAGTGCGTAAAGGAAAATGTTCATATATCTAATTATATACATATTTTTGGAGGAAATTTGGAACCAGCAGATCAATATTCCGTAATAAAATGAGCAAAAAATTTATTTCTAATAAAATGGGTATGAGTTATTAATATGTTATATAATATATTATATAACCATGTATCTTAATTTTTCTTTGAAAAAATCAAGCAAGATTTAGCGTTCTACATAGTCGCCCTTAATGCCTCAGTCAATTATTAAGAGAAGCAGCAAAAGATTATTGATATTAAATTTTTGTTATTATTATAATGTTTTTAAATTTCATTTTTTTTTCATTTATGTTATTTTCTCAATACTAATAATTCCTTTTCTAAAAATATGCAATTTTTAGAGTTTTTACTTTAGAGTACCTACATTATTATAATATCGAAACTAAATCTAGATTCCTTTTCTAGATTCCTAAATTAATAAAAAAAAATTATTTTTTCAAGATTACAGAAAAAGAATCAATTTGATAATTATGAAATAAAATAAATTGTAATCAAAAATTAATTACCATGATAGTATCACATTGTAAAAAAACTGTTGGGGTTCCATTAAGAATACTTTGTTTAAACCCTTTAGTTTATTGAAGAATCTGAATATTCAGACTAAAATTCCATTTTTCCGTGCATAAACAGAGATAGGCAAACTCTGACAAAATTTTATCCATTATACTCTTATGAATGAGAATGCAAAAATAAGTTAAATCTCACCAAAAACATCTAAAACGCAAAAAACCTCAACAAGAAAAACGTTATCAGTTTAATCAACGTAGTAATCTAAAAGATTTGTTTTTCAGTTTTCCAAAAAGCTCAACTAAAAAAAAAACTGACTTGAAAAAAAAAACTTTCTCTGGCCTGTTTTGGTTTGAACGACGTGAATATATTTTTTAAGCAAACAGAATTATTTGGCTACAATATTAGATGAAGTTAGTCCAATAATGAAAATTTTTGCTGTAAAAGGATTGGTATTAAGAAAAATTAAAAATCCGCTTAGCCTTAAATTTAAGAGGTATTTCCGTTCACGTGCAGAATTTTATTTTTTCAGGTAACAAAATTTAAATGTTTATATATCTTTTAGAATGGTTTCCATCGTAGATGTCTTTTTCGGAGATAATACATACATATTGTATTTCTTATCTCATGAGTTATATACGTTTTGAACTCTTTCTTGTGAGATGATTGTATTTTATAACCAAATGGATGTCTCTTATTAGGTATTATTGAGTTATGTACACGCAAATTTATTTTTAATATATGATTCTAATTAGATTTTGTAGCAATGAAGAAAGAGAGTTGTGCCATTTTTGATGAAGAAATAGAATCCAATAAATTCTAAAGGATTTTACAATATTCAAATAGAATTTCAAAAGATTTCGCAGTGCCTTTAGGAAATTTTGACACAAAACAGAAAGTTAAAATAGAGATAAAACAAAATAGAACAAGTCCTGAAAGGATTTTAATAGATTGCAATAAATTGAAATAAATTTAAGGATTATAAGAAAATGTATATATTTGAGTGGTATATAATGTGAAGATATTTCAAAGTAATTAAAATACTTTAAATTATTTAAAGGGATTTCAAAGTCTTTTGACGCATTCAAATTTGAAAGATTAAAAATTACGTCAAAAAGTTGTTATTTGCAGAAGCATAAAAAATATACATAAAAATATAAATATACTTTTGAATTATTATATTTACCAATAGAATTAAGAATAACTGCCCATATCAGGAGCAGAGCAAAAATGATCCTCATTTTTTCTAACAGAGAAAAAACTAAATACTGTATGGTGAAGAGTTTGTTCAACAGTCTAACTAATAAATATTCTGATAATTCTTATCTCATGAATTAAATATGCCTTAAACTTTAGATGAGATATTTGTATTTCATGATTCAGTTCTTCTTTCACAAATAAAACAAAAGTGTAATGACAAAATTATTCAGTGTTTAATTAGATTGATTTTAAATTACTTATAATGTAAAAAGTATAATTTTTCTTTTTAAGTCTTTTCTTATGAATGAGAAGGAGACATTTTTCATTTTAACACGTTTCTTGAAATGAAAGGGAGAAAATTTTTTGTTGTGAATCGGAGAACGGAGTTTTTTATTTCTGACATTTTGGAAAATAATTGTGATTCAAATGATGAAGAAAATTCTGTAATTTTGACATTTATGTTATAATAATTATTTAATAGTAATATTCTTGCCACATTAAAACATACAGATTGGTTAAATCAGATGGAAAATAAATTCTTACAGATAAACAAAATCATAATATTAGGTGATTTACTGAATATTTGAAATTTCGATTTAGGAACATGTTCTTAAAGAAAGAAAAGGGAAAATGCTTATAAACAAAAAATGAAAAGAATATTATTAAATAAAAATTAATTACAGTGACATAAAAATCAAAAATTTTAAATCTTAAATAAAACTCTTTGCCAATTCTAGAAAAGTGTTCCTATACATTTGAAACAATTATAAAATCAAAAGTAAATCAGATTTTTCAAATCTTAATCAAAAGCGCGATTTAACATTCGTTAATTGCTGAATATTCGCAAAAAAAAAACTAGCAGCCAATTACATTATTCGCAATTGCAGGCGTTAAAAACAAATGAACTACAATTTCGAAGCATTAAAAATTAAAAAATTTCCAGCTTCGCTTCAAATTGAAGGATTCTTACATTAGGATCATAAAATAAGTGATGAGGTAATTAAATAGAATGTACGAATTGTGGGAAGGGAAGAGCGAAAAGAGAATAAAATGGTTCTGGTGAAACTAGAGAAATGGAAACATAAGAGGAAGGTAATAAAAAAGAAGAGGATGTTATGTGGAACCTCAGAGAGAAGAGAAGATGATTTGACATGGGCAGAAAGGAAGATGCAGTATAGGTTGAGGAAAATAGCGGAAGAAGAAAGAAGCAAAGGGAAGAAGATCATGGGTTAAGTATGGGAGAATACAGATAGATAGAGTATAGTAGGTGTGGGACAAAGAATGGAAAGAGATAGTAGGAAATTAATTGCTTTCAAACTAGGAGAGGAAAGAACGGGATATAGAAAAAGAACGAATAGTAAGGAGCAAAAAGAGAGGATAAACAAATGTAGGGAAGCATGGAGGATATGTTACTAGAATATAGCAGGACTGAAGATAAAGGATAGGGAGTTTACAAGAAATTTGACAGAATTTGATGCTGTGATAATAATGTACAAGTGGTTAGATAAAAAGGGATAGGAAAAAGTTAGGAGAAGGTTACCAAGAGATTAGAAATGACAAGTTTAAAATGAAAATAGAAATAATAGAAAGTGCCGATAAATGGTTGGAGTAGTGATGGGAGTAAGAACGAATGGATAACAGGAAAATATAAGAAAAAAAGGACAGAACAAAAACAAGAATTAATATCACAAGAGGTAAGGATGGGAGAAGGAAATTAGAAGATAGTGGGGGTTTATGTGAATTCTGATATGCAGGAGACAGCAGAGGAGATAAAAGAAGTGGTAGAAGAAAATAAAGAAGAGATCAGGCTTATTGTAGGTAAGAATTTCAATGCGAGAACAGGAGATAGAGGAGGAAGAGAATGGGGAGAAGAGAGAGGAAGAAAACCCAAAGATAAGATACTAAATAGGGAGGAAAACAATTTTTTAAAGAGTTGGGAGAAGTTGAGATGATTTATCTTAAACTGAAATATAGAGAAAGATGAGGAAGGATAATATACACGCTCCGGAGGAGAAAGAGGAACAGTTATTTAATGCGTGATAGTAGATAATGAGGTAGGAGGGAAAGTTAAGAAACTAGAAGTAGATGTATAATTAGAGGGAGATAAAAGTAACACCAATACGGATAAAAACGAAGCAAAGGTAACAGGTGCAGGAAAAGGGGATTGGTCAAGGAAAGGAAAAGAACAATTTAGTGAAAAGGTTAGAAATATCAAAAGATGGGGGATGATTGAGGAATCAAAATGTAATAAATGGAGGTGAGGATTAGCATACACTTTTAACACATCATCGCCTGAGATGCAAACGCAGGAAGCCTCGGTAAAGCTGAGGCCTTTTGTTGATTTCTCTTTCCTTATTTCTAGAATTAGCCGTGTGCAGATGTAACTTTAGCAGCTAGCGTGTCTAGTCCCCAAAGCACATTTATTTGCTCTTGCCAGGCAGTCCATCGTGTGAGTCGTGCTGGCAGTTATTGCAACATGTAGGAGTTCTTCGCAGTCCGTGAATCCTATCGCCTCTGTAGTAGAGCGACTAGAAACTCACGTAAAAGTATTACGTGGGTTAAAGGATACCTTATAGGGGATACAGAAGGATCATTATTACGAATCCATCATAATTTATTACATGATCTATTAAAATCAGATCAGCTCTTTAGGATAAGTGAATTGAGCGTTTCAGATAATCAAGTCAACTCTCTGAGATGATCCATTTGGACCTTCTGCTTTAACCTTCTAGGGATAGTCGCTTTGGATGTCTAGAAGGAAGTCCTATAGTTGACACTCAAATATTGTCTATATGAACATCTGCATGTTTAGAATGATTTTAAATTTTTTCTGTGCATATATACAGATAGAGAAACGCTGAAACAACTTTATCATTTTTGAAGTCTGTGAATGCAGAAACGGAAAGATCTGTTAAAAAACTAGAGATCAAAAAAGAGATGATACCATTAAACTTTTATGAATAAGAATGTAGAAATGGCTGGTATGTTACCAAAAACATCTTTTATGAAAAAAATGTCAAAGAGAACAAATTTAGTAGTACAATAAACATATTTATCTACAAGATTTTTTCCTTTTATTATATTTTAAGAGTTATTTTAATTTCTTCAGTTAGAAATTTTGCCATCGTAGATTTTTTTGGTGAGATGATACACATATACTGTAGTTTTTTTCTCATGAAATATAAATGCCTTTAGATCGTCCTTGTGAGTTATTTGTATTTTATAACCACATGGAAGTTATTTGATTGTCATAAATCTTTTAACAACATAGAAAGTGAGCTATGTCACTTGTAATGAAGATCTATAGTAACCAAGAAATTTTAAATCATTTTATAAGATTATAATAGAATTATAAAAGATTTCGCAGCGTCTTTAGTATATTTGACAAAAACTACTTGCAACTATTCCGGGCGAAATTTGATTACGTTTATTTTTCAATCGGTTATTTATAAGAGAATAAATGATTTCACAATTAGTGCTGTGTTTAGAAATGCAGAACAAATATTGAGCAACTTTTAAAACCTCCGAATAGAATGCAACATTTCGATTCGCGCCAGAGGAATTGCAAATCCTGGAGCCACGGGGCTTTTTTTAAATACACCAAACTCTCGGTTTCTGTCCCTCTGGTTTCTACCTTTCTAGAATACCAACAGAAAATGCGAACCGGCGTAGTACGCAAGTATTTGTTTTCTCTGATTTGTAATCAAGACTATTCGTGGACATCCTCTGATACTAAACTGAAACCGAGAATTTTTCTATTGCTCATTATTGCTTTTTTCTATTTTTCATATTAATAATCTGAACAGAAGGTTTTTCATCTATTTTACACCTTTTATCTGCTAAAAGTTGAACATAATTTAATTCCGGAGAATGAATACATCGATATTTGTTACGCAGCATACCAAATTGGGACTCCGCAAAGAAAGTCTGTAAACCACTATAGAAATAAATAATGAAGAACTTACTGATGAATGAAGATATATGTTAATGCTCTTTAAGCAGATTTTGTAGGATTTCGGCGGATTTTACAGATTTAACACAGACTTTAAAAGATTTAATAGAATTTCATAAATTTAAAAAGCGTTTTCAAATTCACTTAAAATATATCAGATTTCAAAGGGTTTCAAAAATATGAAGGGATTTGAGAATTATTTGAATATGTCAGATGATTTAAAGAGATTTCAAAGTATTTCGATGGACTTAAATGAGGATAGAACACGGATTACGTGGGCAAATTTTAATTTGTGGAAACCTTAAAAGAAAGTTTAAAAACATAGATAAATGATTATATTCTTATATTTACCAATTGAATTAAGAATAACCACACATATCAGGAGCCGACTAGAATAGATCCTCATTTTTTCTCGACGAGGAAAAACTTATTTCTCTGTTCGTGCAGAATTTGGTTTACAATGTGAATAATGATTGTTCTGCTAATAATTCTTGTCTCATGAATAGCACATGCCTGGAACTTGTCCTTGTAAGATATTTGTATTTCATAAATTAATTCTTATTTAAAAAATATAACAAACATATTACAACAGAAGTGATTTCACTATCTTTTTGTGTGCAGAGTGAATCCCTTCACTTTTAGTGATACATATTTTGGCATTAAAAAAATATATTTGACGTGATCCCAGTAAATTTTTCTTACTTATATTAGGGTTTTTTGGGTTGGTTAATTCAAATCTGATATCGGATTTTAATCATTAAAATGGCAGAACCAATATGGATGACATAAATTATAAAAAAATGTTCAGACCTTCATAAGAGTTTTGTTTGTATTTGTAATTATTTATGAGAAGTTCCTATTGCTAAAGAAACCATATAAGGAACAGGTGATACATATTAAAATCTAAATGTGACGGTGATAGATTTACCGATTGAAATTAAAAATAGGTATTTAACATGAGTGAAGAAATAAACTCTAATTAGATGTGGTCTTTTAACAGTAACACTGTAAATGTACATACAGAAATTTACATACTTAAAATAAATACATACATCTAAACGCTTATATATGTTTTAAACTCAAGGATTTAAGTGTGAAAGATCTTTGCACTTTACACGTGCATCGTCACTTAATTTAGGTTACTATTTTCCTTTCACGGGATTTGGAACATGTCGGTGGATCTTTGTCAATTGAATGAAATTGTTTAAAAAATTGTTTAAAAAATTGTTTAATCGAGTCGAAACTCGATAGGATGTCTGGGGGGTGAGGAACCGTGATAGTGTCCAAGTCAGTGAGTTTATAGCGCTGACTATCGTTCTGATTTAAATGTTGTTTTTATAGATTTTTGGAAGTCCATAAAATCTTGGAGAGAAGGGATCAGTAGATATTAATTTAGATATTTTTTTGCTGCCAAGTTTAGGGTCTTTAAAAAGTTTTTTTTTTGCTGAATCTTCTCTGTCGGGTCCTTTTCAAGCTTTTGCATATATCGTCAGTCAGAATGTTTACGGCTCGGGGTAATATATTGTTTGTCCGACGCCAAATATTATTCGCTTTTTTTTAGTCTGAAGGTATATATTGTAGATTTCAAATTACTGATGATTTCTTCTTTCAGGATTTTTAAGAGGGCTTCTGCAAAATTATATCCTTTTGACCACTTTGGAGTCATTTAATTCTTGAGCCATATTGAAAGTAATTTGCCAAATCTTATTTTTTGTTCTTTAGTTGACAGATTTTAATTTTTTGGGATTGGCCAACTGACATGCGAACCTATGTGGACCAAATGTCAAATTTAAAGATGGTTGATAGGAAAAGGAGAAGTTTAATATTTTTTCGGAGGTGAGACAAAATTGGTATGTTATATTCTTTCTTCCAGGAGAAAAAAACACGTAACATGTAGAATTTATTTGCATTCAAAAGTTAGCAAGTGGTTTCTATATTATAAAAAACAAAACAAAAATCTGTCATAAACAAATCGTAATACAGAAATATTAAACAATCAAACTAATTGATGAAGAAATAAAAAAATACTCTCAAAGGAAAAAGTAGGGCAACCTACTAAAGAAAGAGAGAAAAACAAATACCATCCGACCTCACATCAAAAGTGTTACAGAAGAAATAAGAAGAATTCTCAATAAACACAACATAACACCATATTTAAACTACCTGCAAGTATAGCACAAATTCCAAATAACCCTAAAGACAAAAAAGCACCTCTCAGTAGCACTAGCTGGACATCATATCAAAACAGGACACAAAATTTGATTTCGCAAAACAACCGTTATCGCAAAAACAAAATATTATTCCAAAAAGAAAGAGAAGCCATCGGAATCTTAAAACACCCTAATAATATAAATTGGGACAATGGATATGATACCAATCCAAATTGGCTTTCCGCTTGTCATGAGTTTTTAAAGAAGACCTACCTAGCGAATCAGGGGCGACCAGTGTTTACAAGGAGGTACTCTGCCCAATCACTGTCATCGTAGAGAGTTTAAATTAAAAATACCAGCTTTCTATATTATGAAAAAAATCGAGTTTTGACAAAATTTTTCCATCATTAGTAAATCAACTTCTTAGGTAAACGCAAATATCAACTGTTTCTATCCTGCCTTCGTCTAAGGCAATGTTTGCAACACTTATGGATAGGAAGAAGAAATTGCCTTTGGCTGATTTAGCTGGCTGATAAGGAAATGAAAATAAGATTCAATAATCTTTATAATGACAAAATTGAAAAGAAAATCGTAAAGTTTCTAACTCATTAAACAGAAATTCATCAAATATAGTTACGATCTGAAGCAAACAAATGAGTGCTCAAACTAAACATTCTTTGGGACTGACATTCCTTTTGATGAAAGAAAATTCCATACAGTGTAACGCTCATGTTGCGATTGTATAAAAATACTTTTTCTTAGAAAACTGGAAATTTTGGTTTAGTACGAATACATGTATCACAGACCTACCAGTAAAATTTGATGATTTAGTTCCATTCAATAATTCATATTGAGGAATTTTGTCTTCAGATTTGACTCATATTTTTTTCAAGAACATTTGACTTATAATAACCGATTTCCACTTTCTGAATATTAACCGGTAGCGCCGTTAACTTGACATTAAAAAACAATAGTATTGATTTTTATAAACAGGTTTAAGGGAATGTCCACGTCATGATCAGAAAGTGCAAAATGTTTATTTTCAGCAACATTTCAGAGAGGGTAAAATGTCCAATTAGAGCCGAACTTCATCAAGAAAAATTAACTTGCAATATACAGAGCACGTCAGCGCATTTAATGATTTTTGCTGTAATACCATTCACACCAGAACACTTACCATTCTTTATTTTCTTAATTATATATCAAGAAGTATCCAAAATAGATGGTCACTAGAGAATTAAAAAATTTGATTTTGCCATTCTGAATCTGAAGTTTTCAAAATTTTAAATTAAATTTTACTGCAGATACTTCTTAATACATAAACTAAAGGTCCATACTGAAAAAGATATGTGTTTACAATTATAGTCCTAATATCAGTGACAGATTATTTCAACGGTTTATCAACCCATTTTCCACTAATATCTTATTTTCTTAAAAATCAGTTTGAATTTTGTTGAATTTTAGTATCATTTTCGAGTCTAATACTTTTTCAGTAGCCAACACCAAAAATATTCAACTTTCTTAGATAACCTTGTATTTTTTCGTTAAAGACTACGCATATTTGATCATTTCACCAAGCATCAGTATTCATTATTCTACCAAACAATCTATTCTATACTTCAATTGCACTCCTAATAGTGATCTGATAAAACATTGCCCATGAGCCCTATATGTATTTGTTGCGTAATAGCGGCTTTCGAATTGTCCGATCCATACTTTTGTTTATATTATTCTGAAGTTCTGTATGGACTTACGCTTCGTGCAAATGTTGTAGATTAGTTTGAATCTGTTTTACCTTTTTAATTTTCTTTCTCCATTATCATTGACTTTGGTTCATTTTTGAAATTAAGGGGTAATGATTCTTTGTACATTCCGAACCTTTCATAACGCTTGTATCTCTTAATCGCCAAGTTTCTAACCCCTAAAAATATTGTCAATCATACTCTGAATTTTATCACAGCAGACAATTTTCACGTTGATCATTGTATGCCTCAGCCAAGTAATTGTAATAAACAAGCCCAGAAAGGAAAATTTACTTCGCTCCTTGCACCATTATTTAGAGCGTCGAGCGCTATATTGAATAATCTTCTGAAACAAAACTTTTTTATTTGATTCTGAAAAACACTGACTAGGGCATTGTCGAATGATTGAAGCCTTGAGTATTACAGTACATATTAAATGCCACTTTAATTCGATGTGACGTTAACAATCCAGAAAACAACAACTTAGATTCTTTTGAATGAGTGTGTTCACCTTAAATTTCCGGCGCGGGTATTGGGAAAAATATTAAATCTTAGTTTTACATTTTTTTATTAAATGAGTAATATAAATGACTGCGGAATATATTTTATTTTCCCGCGTTATTCGAAAAAATTTCGTAAGTCGACGGTGGGAACCGACTGGAATCTCTTCGATTTCTTTTTTGGTCAAACAGATAACCATTTCGCTTTCAATATTTATTTTCGCTCATCTCATACTCGACAGTTTTTCATGAAATGAAGTTCCAATGAGAATATCTGTACTCTCCAATATTGCGAATACGTCACCATCATATGTAGATAGAAGAATTTGTTCTTGTGTGGGCACAGGTTCGAAGAAGTTATCTCCGTTTCTCAATTTAATTGATTTGTCGGCTGAAAAAGTGTATCTTCGCAGTTCAAATATATGGCATGGATTTTGGCGTGATCTACGCCTCAAAAATTGAAGATGTTTAAGTCTTAATCCCACTTTATTGAAAGAAGGAAGCCTGGTAAGTGCATCAATACGCTTTGGAGGTAGAGGCAGCCTTGAGTGGTAAGACCTGGCAGGACAAAGAAGAATTGAACGAGAAGACCTGGCTGGTGCAGAAGGCTTTTGGAAGAGAAGACGTGTCTTGGAAAAAAAGCGGTGTTAGAAAAATATTCGGCGGGTTGAAGCTTGACAGGAACAAACCCTGAAAAAGGAATCCCGGCAGCAGGAAGTCTGGCAGAAGGAGATCTGGACCTGGACCTTTCAGTGGATTAAGATCCATCAAGAGCATAAGAAGTTCCAGTACGGTGAACACCAGGAATAAGAGCGCTATCTTGTGAACTTTCGGACAGTACGTTAAACTCTCCAACGAGAATTAGAAGATTACATTTTTTCAAAGTACGTAAAGAAAAAGGTCAAAATATCTAGGAAGAAATTTTTTTGGCAATTTGGAACCAGCAGAATAATCATTCAAAACAGAATTGCATGTTTGAGTGCATATTTGGGTTGCAGGTGGAGGCTCCTTGTACCAAGGATTTCTGCTGAATATGGTTAAAATAATAATTAACAAGCAATCGCAAACAATTGTCCTGGATTGGTTCCCAAAAGAAACCCTATGAAAGGAGGTGTAACAACCGTACCGAAAGCTGTATGGCACCTGGGCGATATTTCTCAAGTGGTGAATCTAAGATACCGGCCGACCTCTTGGTGTATGCAGCCTGATCCTTGGATGCGGGGCTCTACAATGATTGACAAACCTTTTGCTCTAGCTGCTGTTGGGAACAAAAATGACAACACCAAACATAGTTGTAATAAGTGCTGTTCCAAACAATTTAATGCGCAGGGCTCCTGAAAATAGGTTTGACAACAATGTCGAATACCCTGGGTTTGGGGAAGGCAATCAAGACGTAGCCAATGGAAATGTAAATCTCAATAATTTCGAGTAGATGGATCAAGTCAGGAAAAACCTGCTGAAGTGCTATGATATCAGTATGGCCTCTTGAAGAGAATGTTACATGGAGCGTCTGCATGCTCTGTGATTCGAGAAACCTCAGATCTCTTGCATTTTTTGCTAGGCAAGACAATACGCTTTCGGCATTCAGTGCGTGGTTTGGAACATAACAACTGCCAGGAATTTTGTTGGTATTGTTCGACAGTTAGCGCGAACACTGTGGATTTTTTATGACACACAGAACAAGTCAAAGTTGCTGACAATCAGGCAGCATATTTTTAACAGAATATGGGTACTATCAGACTTTAGGTCAAGTCTAGAGCATATAGTTCCAAAACTCTTTTGACTTTATCAAAAACATAACTCACATTTAAATTTCACTGTATGACATCCTACTGAGTTTCGACGTAGTATCACTCTTTTCGAAAATACAGTTTTCTGATACAATTGATATATTAGAGCCTTTAAAAACTTCTCCAACCTTATACCTTCGATAGAACACTGTCTCAGTAATACTTCCTTGTCTGTCAATATTATTAATATTTTTATTAATTTTGCAATATATTAGGTGAATTAATGGAATTCTTGATCATTTGCATGAACCAGAAACATTGTCCTTAAATTTAGTGGGATTTAAAACAGTTCTTAAAGATTAACAAATATTTCAACTAAACTTGAGGAATTTCCACCGTTTTTAAAAAAATTTGTAATAGTTTAATGGATTTTAAAAGTTTAAGGAATTTAATGCAATTTTTAGGATTTCGCACATCTTAAGAAATTTGAATTTGAAATGGTTTCAATTTATTTGAACGAATTTTCATAATTTTTACAGATTTAAAGGAATACGAAGGAATATAAATAATTTCTCCACAATTCCTTAAAATAAATCATATTTTTAATCAAGGGATTTCTATGGATTTCAACGAGTTTTAAGGATATGCATCCGAGCAAACGCGATAGAAAAAAGCAAATTTGCATTTCCCAGCATGATAAATAAGGTTATCGTACAAGAACTAGTAAATCAGTACGGAAGCAACAAAATCAGGTTACAGCCTGATAAATCCATTTCTCTGCTCGTCATATGGCTTAATAAAAGTGTTCTAAGAAATTTGAATATATTTTAGCAATTTTTAAAGATATTTTTAATGCGTGCACGTCATTTTAAATATCACGAGTGATGTACGATATTTTATTTAAAATTATTATGTTGCTAGGTTATAGGGCCATCGGAAAATTCATAGTTAGATAGCTCTTTAACAAAATTTTCAATGAACTTCCTTTTTATTTTTTTCCATTTTTTTTAAATTCCTTAAAGGCCAGCTAATATTTAACGTTACATTTTTCTGTTCGTCAATCCTACTGTGCTTCCTTCACTTGTTAGATTATATGTTGAAGAATTTCGTTAAAAGTATAATTAATGACTATTTTTTATCATTTTTATCTCCTGAATTACATAAAAAATTTATTCGCTTGTTGAATTAGGAAAAATTTAAGCGAATAAAAATATTCAAACACGATAATGTGCCAAAAACTCTCAACAGTTGTACATCAAAAAATAAAATTAAAAAATTGATCAAACCCTTTTTGAAATGTTGGGTTCTGTTTCACATTCTCGTCCGAGAAGATATTAGAATTGCATAATTTTGATTTTTTTTTAATTTTAGGGAATTTAATATTTTGTTAGGGATTTACTGCTCCTATAAATATTTGCTAGGTTTTAAGGGATTGAAAATTTTTTAGGGGATTTGAAAACATTTGTAGATAAGTCTCGGAAATAAATTACTTTGCGATAAAGATGATTTAAGGTGATACTAGGTGCCTCTGGATACTATTTTGGAGATTTAAAATTTATAGAATCATTGGTATTTTTGCGATGGTTGATAGAAACAGTCCGGCTGTTAGAAGAAGTTCAGACTCACTATTTCAATAATCAAAGTATCCTTCCCTGATGTTTAATACGATCATCACACATTTTGAACATCCGCGAAGAATCAGATGAAACATCTCAGAAAGTCAATTTTTGCGCTTGAATCATGCTTCTTAAAAATAAATAGTCGAGACATGGTTGAAAGTGGATTCCGGAATTTTAATGTCAAATTTGATGCTCTCAAGAGATTACTAAATCTCTGTTAGAAGAACAAGCCTGGAAACTCATAAATATAAAGAAAAGCTTTTGTAGAAGTCAGGCTATGTCCAATCTCTGTAAATATGGATTTGGACTTTGTGCTTCCAATTTTTAGTAATAGTTGCTCTAACCATCGAGCGGCTCGTTCTATATTGACCTCTTATTACAGTTAATTTGAATGTCTTAATTTTCATGATGAATTTTTATTTTCTCTGTGCTTGATGTACCCAGTTCAATAAATTAAAAAGTTTAGATGTTTGTCATTATCACTTGGAAAACTTGAGTTGCAGAAAGAATGTTGATGTTACTAATAACTTTTTACATGGTGGAATTCTTTTCATCGTCGATGTTTCAAATTATATACTATAGTTATTATCTCATGATTTATAAATTCTGACACTTGTCCTTGTAAGATATTTGTTTTAAATAATCACATGAGCTTCCTCTGCGAGGCGTCGTAGAGTTCAATAAAAACAAGTTTTTCTCTAAATATTTGACTGAAATTAAATTAGGTAGCAACAAAAATAGTTATTTAGCCGGTTTTAACGAATGCCTATAGATTATAACAAATGTCATAGGATTTTATAAAATTTTTAAAGAATTTCAAAATTTTCCTCAGCGTTTTGAAGTATATTAACACAGAATGCCCAAATAGCGTAATCGGAGGGTTAAAATCTGAACACCAATTCTCAACCCTTCAATTACAACATTTCTGTGTCCTAAACTACCCTAGCCCTATTTTTTAAATTATAGATTACAATCTCTGTTAAATGTTAATTAGTATTCATACATTTTAGAACTCCCAACTTAGTAAGCAATCAATATTTTTTGGTATTTCCATTTTTTTAAACGTTATTCAATAAGCTCAATTTAATTTAAATTTAAGGTGCTTCAATATACTCCTGCTTCAGTCTTTATATTTGTATTCATATTTATTTTAAGGCTGCATCTGTTCATCCCGAAAAATTGGGAAAATTGGAGAAGGGGGCGGACTAGTCAGCCCAAATTTCGGGACGATGAGATACATTATTATTTTTATCAGAAGGGCGTTTGCTACGTACTCGAAACATTTCAAAAAATATAAAGGGATCGCAAAATTGGCAACGGATTTCTAAGGTCATCAGGTATTTCAAAAAATTCATAAGAACTTCAAGAGATTAAAATTTCTGGAATAATTTTAACGAACGGGGTGAGATTTCCGAAAATGTTCACGAAGTTAAACAATGATATCCCATTTTCAGGTGAGCACTTAGATTTGCTTTTGATTTTTTTATTTAAGAATTTTCTATCCAACTTCCGTCATCTGTACCCGACTTAAGAGTTCTAGGTGGGACGAGGCTCGCCAGAGAAACGAAAGTCACTCACAAATGCAAAAAATTCCTCGGATTGGAAAAGAATGCCAACGAGCCAATGGTTTATCGAGATGAACCCGAGGAATGCTTCTACACACTATTCTCTGAGAATCCATTGTTAACGTTAAATGTACTCTCATTCTTAGCTCTATTTTCCTTTTTACTTTAATTTACTTTATCCTTCTTTTAATAGGCACAGGTGTCACGTGCGTACTCGACACTATAGCAGCTATTTTCATTTACAAGACTATTAAAAGCTAGAATCGTAGATTAGAAGAAAACCGATCGGTTAAGAAAAATTTTAACGCATTCCTCTCATGATTCATCATTAGCATTTGTAACTTATAAGCCTGCGCAAGAAAATCTGTGCCACCTTCTGATAGTAAGAAAGCCCAGAGGTTTATATTTATATTATCGTGAGAGAGTATTTTATAATTTCCGAGATTCTATCTCAAATTTTGTATGAAATCCGGCGTAACGTCAGAACGAAAATTTTGTACCTTGACTTTAACTAGCAGCATGATCTGGGCAGGTTAAAGCCAAATATTAAAACTGTACTACATAGTCTTTTACGTCTCATTTTTCATTAGAGCACGTCAAACTGCAAGAATATTCGGGGGTTCTCAAGAGAAACTGACAATGTTTAGGCATTAAGTGTCAACCTTCATTCATCGATTATAGCTTATAGCCGCAAGAGCAGTAGTGGCTAAGAATTTCTAAGACTTTCTTCCTTAACTTCATTTTGTGCCTAATCGGCACAGGTAGTTAATACTTCACGTTTGAAAGTAGCATCAGAATTCGAATATGTGCCCGTTTTGAATTGACAAGTGTCGCTTTTATTTTGGAATTACTTCCATAGCAATACATAATTCGCCCGCCTTATGTAGGCTACTCTCCTTTTTCTGTAGGAGTATTTCGTTATGTTTTTATTAATTCATAACTACCGACCATGATGGCTCCTGTGTTATTGACTTGATTCAATAAGCTTAGTTAATCAAGTCAATGTAAAGAATTCCTGAAAATAAGACCAAGATTTCAATGACAAAATTTGGACACCCACCATAAAATGTTACAAAAAAATTCCCAATGCTTCGGTACTCATACAGCACCCTTATCGAAGCAAGGAACTTTTGACGAGGTAGGAACAGCAACGAAACTGCGAAGCTCTCTCCCTAATGCAGTTTTTAAATTATTGGGTAACTTCGTTTGTTTACCTTATTCTGAAATTTTATACGCCATTACCGATTGTGCAAATTGTCTATCTTGATTTGCATCTGTTTTGTGTTTTTAGTTCTCCTTCTTCTCCAACAATGACCTAGAATTATTCTTGAAACTAAGATGTAATTACTCTGTGCACTTTCTCAACCTATCATAACCCTTGTATCTCTTACTTTATCCTTTTTTTATCCCCAATATAATTAGCAATCATACTCATATATATAACTTACATATAAGATTACGAACCGGCTTTGGTTAATGAAAAATACTGTATTTTGGTTTTACATTTTTTCGTTTGAATCAGTATTTTGAAAGATTACGGCTTATACATTATTTTCTCGCGTCACTCGAAAGGATTTTTGGATTCGGCGGTTGGGACCGACTGGAATTTCGTTTATTTCTTCTTTAGTCAAAAAGGTAACTGTTCCGCTTCCCATATTTATTTTCACCCGTTTTGCACCATGGCCCGTTTTATTCATATAAATTCCAATAATAGCATCCTTACTCTCCAATATTGCAAATACATCACCACCAGATGTTGATAAAACAATTTGTTCTTGGGTTGTCAAAGGCTCAAAGAAATTATCTCCGTGTTTCAATTTCAGTGACTTGTCAGCAGGAAAAGAGTATCTTCGCAGTTCAAATACTATATGGTGTTTATTCTGGCGGGGTTGAAGCCTAATAAATTCGAGATGTTCAAGTCCACATCCCAATCCGTTAGCAGTAGGAAGCTTGGTAGGTGGAGTGACGTGCTTAGGAGGTCGAACAGGCCTGGAATTATAAGACCTGGCGGGTTGGAGAGGATATAAACGAGAAAACCTGACAGGTGGAGAGGGATTTGCAGGAGAAGACGTGCCTGGAGAAGGATCTCTGACAGAAAAATACTCGGTAGGATGGAAAGCCTCGTTATCAAACTCGGAAGGAGAAAACCATGCAGGATCATACTCAACAGGGGGAAGACGTGCATGGTGAAACCCGGCAGGATCAACCTCCGCAGAAGGAATATCGGCGGGAGAAAGTCTGGCAGAAGGTGATCTGGACCTGGATCTCTCAGTAAATTGATGTCTCTCAAAAGAATAAGAAGTTTCGGCACGGGGAACACCAGGAATACCAGGGTCATCATGCGAATCCCCGGATTGCAAACTTAACTCTGCAAGAAGAAAAAATAGTTAAGATTTATTAAATATGTTATGTTAATAAAATATTTCCAAAGAAATTGATTATCTAGCTTTAAAAAGTTCTTCAAATATTTCTAAGAATTTTCGGCGAAGAAGAAATTAGGAGTGCTGAATTCCTGAAATAAAAACAAGAATCAAAAAGTACAAACAAAAGGAAACAAAAATGAGAAGGTAAACAACCAAATGCCTTTCCTTCTTTTTGTATTTATTTGGTCCTTATTTTTATTATTGTCGAATCGCAATAAAAAACATTTGCAAAAAATACTCACTAACGTTTCAGCACTGATACAGCTCAACTAACTTGACGCGAAGAAACACTTAGGTCAAAGTTAGATAATTAAAATTTAGAAAGTCAACATCTAGAGAGTCTTTGAGATACGCAGTTTCAAATCAAAGATATAAAACATTTTCCGCGTCAGCGAAATTTCGTCAAACCGTTCAGTGTCATATTGGTTGTATATTGAATTCAAACAAATATTTATAAGTTTAAACTGCTTTTCGAATTTTTTGAACATGCTTCTAGAGTAAAATCGATGAGAAAGAAGATAGTAGAAAGTTAATTCAGTTCTTTTTTTATTTTAACATCAATTTCGATGATCGAAAGGAATAAAGACATGCATGTAAAATCGTGTTTCATGCATCGCGCTCTGCACAAATAATGAAAATGCTTTTAGATTCAGCTCTCTGAGACGAACAAGTTGACCATCAGATATGATCTGTTTCATGCTCTAAAATAATGAATTTGAAGGCAATGTTTTATGTTTTTACCGTCGGTCGCTTTGTAAAAACAGGTTAATCTTATCAAAAATATCTACGATGCAAACAAAGCTGCCTAAAAACAAATTATCACTACATTCAACATATAAATCTATAAGGTTCACTTTTTCTCTTCTTGATATATTGTAATAATTTCTGTAATATGATCAGTTTACTAAGTATACTGTAGTTTTTATTTCGTGAATGATATATGCCATTAGCTTGTCATTGAAAGATATTTTGATTTAATAACCACATTGATATCTGTATCGAGTTATCGCAGGGTAAAATAAGCCACGCTTTATTTCAAAATATTGGATTCTAATTCAAATTTGTATTTAAATCAGAACAGATTGCGGATTAGTTAAAAAAAGTTATTTTTGCATACCTTAAAAATACGTAAAAAGTATAGATATATTATTACATTATAGTTTCGATTTGCCTGATCCCGCTATACCGGAAAGGTTAGTCAAAGGGGACTAGAGAGAGGTGCGAGGTGAGCAAGGTGAGCGTTGTTGCGCAATTTATGCTTTGACACTATAAGAAACTACCAGTAAGAAGCAGACAAAGAACTTCAGTGTATATTATTATATTTACCGATGGAATTAAGAATGACAACCCATCTTAGGACCAGTGTAAAAAGAATCTTCATTTTTTCTGATAGAGGAAAAACAGACTTCTTTTTTAGTGAAAAAAATCTTCGACAGTGTGACAAAATCTGATAAGTGTGACATTCTGATAATCCTTATCGTATCAATTACATATGCCTCGAGCTTATAATGAGATATTTGTATTTCATAAATCATTTTCCTGAATTATTAAAAAATGGTTTTCACTTATTTTTAAAGGTATCTATTAAGCTTCAAGAAAATAAATCTTTTTTAGCCTCGCACAAAATTTTGAAAACGCAAAAAATGCGTTTCAAAAAAAGGCTCTACTCTATTTAATTTTGTAGAATTGATAACATTCCGATAATACTGACGTGAGTGCTGTTAGCATGAAAAAATTTCTTGTTTGTTGAATAATGTGTTATATTAATTTTTTCTTAAAGCTGAAGCACATTAATATACTGGGTGTTCAAGTGTGAAATTGAGAAAAAATGATCTGCGCCTTTACGTCAAAAATTAATTTGTCCTTTTTGTTTGTATGGTCGTCATGTGAATGGTAATACTTTACCAGGAAAATGGGTCAAAAACTCTCAAGCTTTATTCTTTCAATAATTTCAAGGAATATCGAGAAATTGAAAAAATTTTAAAGGATTTTAAAACATTTCTAGAGAAATTTCGGAAATAAATTGATTTGCGATGAAGATAATTTAGGATGACATCAAATGCCTCTGGATGCTGTTTTAGAAGTACTTTTAGAAGACTTTTATTTTTATGTTTTAATTTCTCAAACTTTATTTCCGTTTTTACCTATAACTATTAATCATTTAAAAATATACACACTCTTTTTTTGAAATCAATAAAACATTACCAAACATGAATCAATTTTCATATAAATAAAAAAAAACAATTTTCAAATATTTCTTTTTCACTAAAAAATTAAAATTTTAATGTATCCTCTGAATGGCACACATTCAAAATTAATTTGAAAATTTTTCATTCATGTTACTTTTTTTCGACCTAGGATTTTGGAGGGAATGTGGGTTTTTAAGGAGGGTACACATTTTTTTAGAGATCTCGTAAATTAAGGAATAGGTGGGGAATTGTGCTCCTGTTTCCTTGATCAAATATATACTAATAAAAACACATATAACGACATAAAAAGTACGTGGAAATAATGGCAATTATATTACACAGAGCGCGTTAAAAAAACTTAACGTCTAATATTTTAAGATTTCCCGTCACTAGTGTGGAAAAGTAAGTTTCACCACGCGGACTCATCATAGATTATGGAATCCACTATTTCTACTGTTTTGCATCAGGGTCCTAAAATATTACTTCTCGCGTGGTTATAAAAGAATTTTCAACTCATTTCATGAATTTGTTTATTTCAAATGTTTCCAAGATATTTATAGCATGTTAAAGAAACAGCAATTATGAATACAGTGACAAAATCGGAAAAAATGCACGCTCGATTATTTGTATTACATTGTCTTGTAGGTGCTCTCATAACAGTGATCAGCTGAACCATAATACGATGAACAGAATTATTATTTCTAATTATAACTTTTGAAATAAATGTTATCTAAGTTTTTCTTGTTATTGATTGGATAAATAATCTCAAAGACTATGTCTTACACTTCATTTTTGTGTTCCACTAGAAAGAATGTCGTAATGGGGCGTTTGGGACCTACTGGAGTTTCGTTTATTTCCTCTTTAGTCAAAGGGGTAATCCTTCCGCTTTCCATGTTTATTTTCAACCGTCTCATATTATTACCCTTATCACGTCTATAAATTCCAGCAAGAACATTAGTACTCTCCAATATTGCAAATACGTCACCAGTAGATGTTGAAACAACAATTTGTTCTTGAGTTGGCACAGGCTCACAGTGATGATTTCCTAGTCGCAATTGAATTGATTTATCAATTGGAAAAGTGTATCTTCTAAGTTCAAATATTCGGCGTGGATTGTCGAGAGAAGTGAGTCGAATATATTCAAGATCTTGAAGCTTATATCCATCTTTGTGAGAAGAAGGAAGCCTAGTGGGTGGATTAATGAGCCTACAATTGTGAGGAGGTCTAGTAGGCGGAGGCTTTGAAGAAGAAGAACTAGCAGGTGGAGACGGCTTTGAAGAAGGGGAACAGATTCGAAAAGAAGGAATCGTAGAAGTATACTCGGCAGGATAATATCCGGCAGAAGGAAACTCAGCAGAAGACAACTCACTGGAAGGAAACTCAGCAGGATGAAACCTGGCAAGATCGAATCGGCCATCAGGAGACCTGGACCTGAACCTTTGAGGAGAATGATGTCTATTAGGAGAATCAGAAGTTTTGGCACGAGGTACACTAGGAATAGGGGCACCATTTGGTAGACATTCAAATTGTGAACTTAACTCTGCAACAAAAAGGAGAAAATTACATTTTCCCAAAGTGTGCGAAGCAAAATCTCAAAATTTTTAATTAGAACAGTTCTTGGCAACTTGGAAGCAGCAGCACCAAAACTCTAAAGAAAATTATCAGCAAATGGAAATTTATACGAAGAAGAAGTCAAGATTTAGCAATTAGGGCTTATAATAAAACTTATTTTAGATTTACCTTGATCTTATATGGATATTCAATTCGTGCTGGATCAATATACTCGTGCTTCATGCCTGTCTAATTACGTATTAAAAGTTGATGTAGTTATAAGTAAATTAGTAAGAAAACTAGCTTCGTAGTACATTAACTTATGTAAATAAAATTAGAAGCAATTTATTTAAGAAATTTCTCTGCGGGATATACTACAACTAATATAAAAAACTATGTCTTTGATAGTGTCAAGGATATTAGTGAGACTACGGGATACGTGAGAAGAGATGAATATAAAGAAAAGTTTTTTGAGAGCTTTTTATTTTATATTACCTATATTTTTACATATTTGATTTTATTTTAATTCATGTGGAAAAAATATATTTTTTTTAATCGTCTAATTTTATTTAGATAGTTGCGAAGCATATTTCATATCTAGTAAAAATTTTGATTAAAGTGTCCTAATCTATCTTAATAATAGTTTTGTATTCTCTCAATTATTTTTCAATATTGTCAGCATATAACTTCTTTAGTTTTAATTGAATTTAAGAATGTCATTAGGTATTTTGAAATTCTTTTTGTCATGTATCAGAAATTTTGAAATTAATTTCTAAAACTTCAAAAAAGCCATTTAGCGTTAGTCGCTGTAATCTCGTCTACTGCGTGACTATTGTAGATGCATTAGAACTTATTTAATACCATTCAGCAAAAAGCACAAGAAAGAAACTGACAGATGGGAATAACCAGTTCCCACTAATTTAATGCTATTAAATGCACAGTACAAAAAAGTGTTCAAAATGATATCGAAATCAATATCATTTTGATATGCAACAAAAATGATACCGAATTCAAGAGCATTTTGATCAGCCGAATAGAATAATTGACTTTTGATATCATAATGATCTGATTCGGGATCAGGTACCGGCACCAATAATTGGCGGCTATTTTGTTTCGTCTGACAATGAACCAAAAAATGAGATCAAATTGATCCAAATGGAAAATCATTATGATCTCAAGAGTGAACTGATCGCTGGAGCAAAATGCTCTTCAACAAAATTGATCCTTTTTTTATTGTGCGACGATAGATAGCACTAGTGTCGCAATTCTCGCTACATCTCAAATTACAACGCCGCGATCATTAGGTGAAATAATAATATTTGTATTTCATAATGTCTTACACATCTGTTACCAGATACCGTAAAGTATAATAATCCGCACTTTGTTTTAAAATATTTTATCGTAATTAAATTTCGTCCAAACAAAAAGAGCAAGTTATGTCGATTTAAACTAAGGTTTACAGATGATAAGGAATTTAAAGGATCTTGTACAATATGTCAATTCGAGAGCATACTTTGGAGAGCTTTTAATTCTTAAGACAATTCGATGTTTTCCTTTCTTTTATTATTTTCAACAATGCAAACTTCAAAATTGTTTAAAATCAGGTTTGAAAGTCACAATATTTTCAACTTTTTAAAACAAAATTCAATTTTGTTCGCCACTCCTTTTTCTAATTTATGAGGGCATAAATGCTCTTACAATTGTCGTTATAACCAATAAACATTATATCCAATATCAGTATACCAATAATTAGTATATGAGGAAGGAGATAAAATAATCAGGATACTTTCTAATGAATCAATATGTCTATTCACCCCGCTTGAACTGATTTCATAAGATTTGAACGAATTTTACCGAATTTTAAGATTCGGATGCATTTTTATATATCCCAACGGATTTCGAATGATCTTAAAGAATGCGGATTACAGCGGAAAATCATGACATACAGAAACCTTAAGTATATTTTGAAGAATATAGATATATTATAATATTATTATACTTGCCAATTGAATTAAGAATAAACGCCCATGTTAGGACCAGAGTAAAAATAAGGTTCATTTTTCCTTACTGGCGAAAGACTGATTACTGTTCCAGAGAAGAATTTGGTAAATAGTTTTACAAATGATTCTTCTGATAATTTTTATCAAATAAATGCCATACGCCGTAAAGTTGAGATAAGTTATTTGTATTTCATAAATCAGTTTCTTAAACTATTTAAACATGTTTTCGACATGTTTATCGTCCATTTTTACTTGGTATAGCAGAGTATGATAAACAAAAAATGTGATCTATGTCCCCACGAAAGAAATTAATTCTTGCACTTAATCATGGCATAGTCACATGAATAGTTATATCTTATTTGAAAAATGTATCTGAAACTCCTAAATGTTACTGTTATTACTTAATAATGAATATTCTAAGGAAATCTAAATATGCAGTACTTAATTAAAAATGTAAATTTCTTCATTTTTAGTATGATACTTTTGTAGTAGATTATTGTCTTCGTTAATACCATTCACATCTTTACTCAAAGCTAAATCATTTGCAGCTGTATAAAACGATTTTCCTTGTATGTCTTTTTATCTATGAGATACTCTTCGATTCTACTGTCTTTTAATCTTTTCGTAAGGACCTGCAGCTTGTTTATTTCTTCTCTCTACTCTTTAAATAGATCTTTGGCAACATCCATTTTATTTGCTTTGAATTACAATTTACCTTTTAGTTTTTAAGATTTCCAGCGTATTTCTGTCAGTATAATTAACCTCGGCTATAAATCGTTCTTATATCCAAGCTTTCTAGCATTGACAGTGCATACGTTCGGGATGATTATATTCGTGTTATTTAAAGTTTCCTCTACATTTTGCAATAGCTAACTATTAAATGTCGGTTAATCTTCCATGCCAAAGACGATTAGATTTAGGGCTATAACCTTCTCCTGCATCATTCTTATATATCGTAATCTGTTTTTATTCTTTTTTCCAGGTACTTCTTCGCGTAGTCGATATTACTGCACTTTTTCTCGCCGGAGGCCACTTGTTTTTGAAGTTGGAATTCTTTAATATTGTTACATCACATTCCATGTTCTTAATTGACTTGTAGGTTGCTCCCACACATGTTTTAATTTTGAATAGTTTTTGCAGTAGCTGCTCATTCGCAACCAAAGAAAATATATTAATCATGTATTTCAAACATGCGTGTATAGGGAAGCCAATAAAAGAGAACATGATTCAAAGTTGATTAATATTAGGGGAGGGTTTAAATGTCAAAGGACCCTGTAAAAAACATTGCAAATGACTATCCGTGGAATCGCCTTATCTTTGGTTATTTTGTTGCCGTGGTCAAAGATTGATTTTTGTGACTTGATATACAAGTTTTTAATAGATATTGAATTAAACAAGAGAGCGCTGTTCTGTGTTAAATTGTACTTGGCATTTGCGAACGACTTCTCGATAGAAGTGTATTTATTCCCTCAAGTAAATTTTTTTCACTGAAAACGATGCTGATCATCCGTTCAACCCACATCAGATGTTACCTCTTTTTCCAAATGTTTTATAGGTAATTTCTCTGGTGAGGCATACATTCAGGAAAATATACGGTTTACCATGTCGAGCAAAAAACTCAACACGATATCTAAGTATTCTTCAAGCATTTTCTTTGAGGAAGTTTTCTACCAGAAGATTATATTGATCACCATGTTGAACAGAAAGTTCAACCTAAAGAAGTTGAGCGAATAACACCTGGACATCGAATAAACACCGGTTGTGAGTGGACTTAGTGATCGATAACATCTTCAGAGCAAAATTTCTTTGAGGGAAGAAAGCCCTTTTGATTGTTAAATTATCAGCAAACGCAAAGTGCTATAAAATAAAAAATAAGTACAACAAAAGAGCGCTCTTTCGTAAAGAAATTGCAGCAACCATAGTCACAGCCCTATGGTTTATGGTATTTATAGTACTTATTTCACGAGAACTTTGTTTCCCGTTAGCAAATGTTTTTTTCTTCCTTACAGATGCTGGATTAGTGATTTTTCAAATAACGGCCAAATTAAGGTTTTCATTTTCATGAGTTTCAAAGTAAAAATCAATAAAAAATACAAAACTAAAAAACATTACAAAAAAATACAATGGCAAAGCAAAGAAATAAAATTCTGAATTTAAAATGGTAATTTTTCAAGCTAGAAAACGGAAGTTCCCTCGCAACCTATGATTTGCTGCTGACTTTGTGAGATATCTGTATTTCATAGAAACAATTATGTCTGTTGTGTCTGTTGGTCGATTTTTCAAAGTTATTCGATTTTTTCCATCAATTTTAAATATTCGTAAAATTTCCAATATAAAATTTTTTTGTTAAGCGTTCAAATCATGACGCCGGTTCACCCTATTTAAAGAATTTTATATTATTTCTATAATTTTACCAAATTTCAGAGAATTGAAGGGATTTTAATAGATTTATATGGATGTTGAGAGATTTTGAAAGATTTCACAACATTTTAAACATTTAAGTATTTGAAATGATTTTGAATTACCTCAAAATATTTCATAAGATTTTCAAGGGTTTTTGAAAATGTCAAAGGATTTTAAATAAAATAAGATATGTATAATGATTTTAAGGTATTTTAAGGGATTTTAACGAATTCAAATTAGAATAGGATGCGGATCACTTCGGCAAATTGTTGTTTGTGCAAACATTAAAAAAGTTCGAACAAAATATAGATATTTTATTCAATTATTATATTTAGCAATAGAATTAAGAATAACCACCAACGCTACAACCAGAGCAAAAAGAATCTTCATTTCTTCTAAGCGGGGAAAAAGTAATGACCGTTTCAGTAGAGAATTTTATTGACTATGTAGCAAATGATCATTCCGCTAATTCTTATCTGACAAAAGTGGATGTCCTAATGAAGCAAGTTGAAGCAAACTGACTTTTTTAAAGACCTCATAATGAAGTAATCGAATTAATTTTGATTCACTTTACATACTGATAAATAAAAACTTAGATATTGATCAAAGTGTTATAAATTTTTCCATTACATTTTTTAGCACCCTAGGCGTGCTAAAACTCTCTGATCGCGCATGGAACGTAAGATTAGTATTTACTCGCTAAACGGGAAGATTTTTTACATTCACTAGAATATTCCTCACTAACTCATCCTTGCTGAAAGCTTCGCACCATCCAAAACGACCCGCCGCATACCGAGCCATACTCTGCTCAGCAGCAGTTAAAACAAACTGTCCAAACATTCAAGCCAGCATTCTTTTAAAAGGAAACCCAATCAACCCTGATGGAGCAGCAGCCGAGTGCCAAATAAAAGAGTTCAGAGACTTAGATGCTTACGAAATAGGTCGTAGACATAGTAAAATCTGTTCCCTTAGGGGTGCTTCATTTACGTGAGTCCCCTTGCCTCTCACGATCGGGGTGCTTGATTTACGTGAGACCTCTCGCCTCTCACGATCGGTGGGATAGATTTAAATGAGTCCCCTTGCCTTCCACATTTGATTACTAGCATTAATCAACAGAACATCGCATTTTAAGAGCCCGAATTGTTCTCCATATTCCTCTTGACATTTAGCTAATCAATGATAAAAGGAATTAGTAGCATTTTGGAACACTTCAATGGGAATGAGAGCTGACTTATCTATGATCCTTTACCATAATTCATCTAAATTTTGGAGTTTCGTTTTGAACACCCGATCATTCAGATAACCCCAATAAAAATAATCTAGAGGCGTTAAATCAGGCGACCTAGCTGGCCATTCAATTGTGCCCATTCGTCTTATCCACCGATCAACAAATACCTCATCTAACTAAGCGCGAAGTTCTAGCCATAGTGAGCATCTGTACCGTCCTGTTGAAGCCACATGTCTTCATAGTTATCTCTAGCTTTTTTTCTGATGGTAGGAACTATTCAATTTGGACGCATAGCTTTATATTTTATTTTTTAATTTGAAAAATAATTTGAAAGAAATTTTATTTAGACTGGTTAAATGCATGAACTATTCTATTTGTGGCTATTACCAGTATTAGCCACAAATCGAATAGTTCTATAATTCTATTGTTAAGTATTCCAGCCCAAACATTTAATTTCTGCAGATACTGCGATTTATCTTCTCAAATCCAGTGAGAATTTTCATATAATGAATTGTAGAAAAATTATTTCTTCTGTCTTACGGTCACGGCAAAATAAAAGCAAATTAGAGCTATCTCCTAGTCATATTTTCGTCGTTGTTTCCAAAACACTTAGAATGGTTTCACAATCGTTAATAATGTAGTTTTTACGCTAATAAAAACCTCTTCAATTTTATGAGGCTTTCTCCTTTTACTCGTCCTCAATAATTGTTAGGAGTCTTACTTTTTTAAACTTTAATAACGTATAAACTATTTTTAATTATGAGACCAAAAAATTGACACGTATTGACTCCAAAATTGGAATGATTGTTGTTTCGCTTACAAATCGTTTTGAACTAAAGTGTTATTTTTTAAATATTTTTCGGTCGAAGAATGGTTTGATTTGGGGTTTCCAAATCTTCACATCAGTATTTTCATATGCCGAATAACTGGAATTATGTCTCTTTAAAGATCCATCAAGTTGCGAAGTTCTTTCATCTGAAATGCTATACTTGATAACATGTTAGGATCTTCTACTATGCGTGCCATCATGTCCTAAGAAAACCCAACGCGACGATCGAAATCGTCTTCATTCAACTAGTAAACTAGTTTAACTTGAAATGAATGGAACTTCTCTCTTTTTGCGGATTTTCAGTAAATTGTAACAAAACATCTAGTGACTTCTCGTCATTTGTTGCTGACCATGGTCTGCCTGATATTAGTAGATCTCTGACAATGCCGAGATTATTAAACCTACTAACTGTATTTTGAACGGTCAAGAGTGCAATTGGAGTTTTTCCAACCCTAAATGTTTCATTGAAAACATTAATTTATGTCGGGATAGATCTTTCCACTTAAACCCAACCTTTCACTATTAGAAGCATTATTCCTTCTTTTTCAGTAAGGCATTGCATTTTGACTTTCGGGACAAGCACTTACTTAGATTCCAATCAGAATCAAGAATGTTGAACTTATGATGTTTAAAATCGTGGCGGGCTTTTAAACATAAAATTTCAGATTTACTCCTTTCCTGTGAAATTGCACAAAAACGGTATTATTGATGTAAAAGTTTAAGATCAGAGAGTTCAAAGTTCATGAGTTAGAGATTTATGCGAAGAGGCATTTCAAATAAGGCATCAAAACATGGTGGTAATCGATGCTAATATTCAAAAGTTAGGAGTTAGGGCCCTCACTTAAATTTAGCACGATGATCGTCAGAGGCGAGGTGACTCACGTAAATCAAGTACTCTGATCGTGAGGGGCAAGTGAACTCACGTAAATTAAGCACTCCAAAGGGAACAGATTTTACTACGTCCACGTCGTTGTTCCTGGATGAAGCTAAATATAAAAAATTGACCTTCAGATGATCTTGAGGGTCAAGCTCAAGGTTAACGGAAGGGACCACTTTATATCTCGTTAAAAATTTCGCCCAGAATGACCTCGACCTTTTTCGTAAACACCTGAGCCAAAGCAGTACAGATGGGACCCGAGCCATATCTGGGTCAAGCCTGAAAACCCTTAGCTGAAGTTTAAGATCACCCTTGGCCCATATCCTGAGTACATGTTTGGACGTAAAATTTTCCTCTCTTTCGATTGCCGTTGTTAACAATAAAGATTCCCATTTTAAAAAAATAGTTGACCTTGAAATTAGCTGAAATGTGAAGTTCGAGGTAATCATTTACCCATGACCTAAGTACATTTTTGGACGTAAAATTTCCCACTCTTTCGATTACCGTTATCACAAATAGGGTTTCTTATTTGAAAAAACAAAGTTGACCTTGAATTAACCTTAAAGGTTAAGCTTAAGGTCAAATACAAGGTCACTAATTGATTCTCCATTAAACTTTGCTCTAAGAATGACCTTGACCTTTTTGAAAAAATAATTTACCGGGAAAATTATTCAGGTGCTTCGTTACTTCTTGGAAACCCTGTATATAAGAAGACCAATGTGCCTCACTCATAATTTTTGTTGGACCTTTAAAATAAGCTAACTCCCAGTTCGTACTTTTGCATTACACTTTAGCCTACACATTTATATCTCTTAGTTAGATGATTCCCGTGATCGCAAGTACTGAAAATATCGTATAAATTATCCCAGAAAGCGTAATTTCCATCCCTCGAATGATTAATACCTTAAAAATTATAACACCAATCATTTTTATTACTCTCATTTCTAATTATTCCTTCTCAAAACAATATTATATTTTAGTTTGGTATTTTTTGATTAAATAAATCATGTAAAAGAGTATGGTTTACAATTGATTAAGCCGCTTTACTCGAAAGAACGTTTTTATTGGGCGCTTGGAACCTACTGGAATTTCATCGATTTCTTCTCTCGTTAAAAGTGTAACTGCTCCGCTTTCCATGTTTATTTTCAGTCTTCTCATATTCAAATTCTTATCACGCATATAAATTCCAGCAAGAGCATTACTACTCTCCAATATTGCAAATACGTCACCATCAGACGTTGACAAAATAATTTGTTCTTGAGTTGGCACAGGCTCACATTCATGATCTCCTAGTCTCAGTTGAATCAATTTTTCAGGGGCAAAAGTGTATCTTCTAAGTTCAAATATACGGCGGGAATTCATGCGAGAAGTAAGCCGAATAAATTCAAGATGTTCAAGTCCATATATAAGTCCTTTGCGACAAGAAGGAAGCCTGGTGGGTGGATCAATGCGCCTGCAGGGATGAGAAGACCTTGAATTAGAAGACCTAATAGGTGGTGAAGGCTTTGAAGTAGAAGACCTGATAGGTGGAGAAAGGCTATCAGGAGAATTACAACTAGGTTGAAACCCGGCAGGATTATTCGCGGAATGAGGAGACCTAGACCTGCATCTTTCAGGAGAATTATGTCTATCCAGAGAATAAGCTGATCCGTCACAAGGAATAACAGGAATACGTGTGCCATCACCTGAAGCCTCGGACTGTAAACTTAATTCTGCGGCAAGAAACAGAGAACAACATTTTTTCATATTACGTGAAGAAAAATGTTAAAATGTATAATTATAACATTTATTGGCAACATGGAACCAGTACATCAATATTTTTCAATAAACTCATCAGAGAAATTCAATTTTATCATTAAAAAAGTCGCATGATGAAATTATATTGTATGAAAACCGGCAAAGTTACAGTATTCATTATATTTGAGTCGGACTGCTGGAATTATTAATTATCTTTGACTTTTGAAGCTGGTCCATTCTCGAAATGTCATGGAATAATTTTTAGAATGACATACATTGTTTTAATCCTATTCTTTTCGCTTAATTTCATTCAGAGAATGGCGGGATATATTAGATGCCCAATACAAATTTCGATAATAGAAACTTTGACAAACATTTTTGAAACTCTTAACAGAAATGACAACTCAATTGGACGCTTAGTTCAAAAGTAAATTTGGCTACAAGATTCACGTAATCACACAATCACTAGGAAAAAAATTGAGAATCAAAGTTAGTCATTTAGATCTTCTAGATATTTAAAAGAGCTTCTATGATTTTTCAACATTCCCAGAGAGACTTTCAATTTTTGGCAGGTCTGACTGCTAGAAAAATTCAGACTCTTTACTAGGATGTTCAATATGATCACCTTGTTTTTATTCATTTAGACCATCCACGCAGGCTCACATGAATCATTGCGTAGAGTCAATCGTTATGGGTAAGTCGTGCAAATTGCTCACCACAAATAAGAAAAATTCTTTTATATTTTATAAACTTTATATAAAGTTTGATTTCTCTTATAAGAGCAAAACTTGAAACTCACATATAAAGGAAACGCAGGCGAGAGAATGGGATCATATATAAAAGTTATCTTATTATCAAATCAACCCTTTTAGATCTTAAGGTCGGCCCTCTGCAGGATCGCGTTGATCATCCGAGATGATCTATTCAATTATCTAAGCTGATTGATTTAAACCTAGTGTTTTAAACTTTTAGTGACAATCTCTTTGGCCATCAAGATGTATGTCCTATAGTTGAACCTTAAATATAGTTGATCTGAACAAGTAAATGTTTATGCTTATAATTAATTTTCCTCTTGGCAATAAAAGTTTTTTTCGATCGTATTTTATCATCGTAGATATTTCTTCTCAGATAATGCATAATTCTTTATGTGCTGAAGTTCTTATCTCATAAATTGTATGTGCCTTTAGCTTGTCTTTGTCAGATATTTTTATTTCGTAAACACACAGTCGTCTGCTGCTTGGTGTCGTAGTTTAAAATAAACAAAACTTTGTTTCAAAATATTTGATTTAAATTAAATTTTGTGCCAACATAAAAAGTCAGTTATGTCAATGTTAATGATGATCTATGGATTACAAGAAACTTTCAAGGGTTCCTTAAGATTTGAAAAGATTTTCAAACGATTTTGCAGGTTTTTAAAGTATTTTAACACAGGGAGACCAGACAACCAAATTTTGGTAGCGGATATATTTAAAAACGTTTAAAAAATATGGATATATATTATTATGTTATTATATTTTAATATTTACCAGTAGAATTAAGAAAAACCACAGATGTTAGGACAAGAGCCTGGAGAATCTTCATTTTTTTTCATAAGGAAAAACTGGTAACTGCTTTAGTAAAAAATTTCATAAGCAGTGTAACAAATGATTGTTCTGGTATTTCTTATCTCATGCGTTACAAAATACTAAAGCTTACAATCAGATATTTGTATTTCATAAATCAGTTCTTCATACGGTTTACAAATGTTTTCTATTGCTTTTTGAAGGTGTTTGATAAGTTTCAATATAAAATTTTTTCTAGTTACGCACATGAATATGACGATCTTCAAAAGTACACTGATTCGATGTTTTTTTTGTTTGTGACAAAAATAAGACAATACAGAATGACTCTACTCATTTTGCAGTTTCTTGCTTGTTTTAAAACAAAAAATTTTTTTTACAAATACCGAACAATCACATAACTTTGCATGGTGCTCTTGCTTCAGATTTCGCAGATTTAGCAAAGAGTTGTATTTCATGTTTCAAAATATTTATCTTGCTTAATAAATTTTAACTTGAGATTCATGTAAGTCTTTTTTAATTTTTTTCTGCAACAATTTTAGCGGATGCACATTCGTGTCTTAGCGTCGTTGCGGTTGTCGTTGTCTTCATTGCCTCTATACTGGATAACTTTCACAAAAATCATCGCATTAGGTTGCAATTTGGCACACAGTTTTACGGGCCCACGACAAAAATGAAATTCTTCAATCAGATTTGGGTAACCAATGGATTGGATTTTGATCACATAAAAAGTAATGAAAAATGAAAAATTCCATTTTGTGGCTAAACACTGCAGTATTTGAAAAAAGAAGAATCAATACAAATTATGCACATACAAAAGATCTACTTATTTTTTTAATTGTGGAAAATAACATTAAAAATTTTTTTAATTAAATTTTTGAATGACAACCAACCCTGTGCATCTGAGAACAAAGTGGAGATTCCTTTTTGTCCTAAGTTGGTTAGTTCTTAATGTCTCAGCGCGGCGCTAGTTGTACTATCACTGCCTGTCTTTGCATTGTAAGCAATGGGAGCAGACAACTTTTTCTTAGTTTTCTTATAAACAAAATATCATTTCCGTGAAAAAAATAGAAATGAAAATAATGTTACTCATTTTACATTTCAAAAAAATTTTCCAAAAGGTGTATATCAATGCTGATGAAAAACATGAATTAAAACGTTACCCAATGAACTTGGTAAAGTGGAATATTTGATTTGAATTTGAATAAAAAGTTAAATATAATCCATTTTATATCTGCAAACTAAATTATATTTGCTTTCAGAAATTCTGTAGACTAGGATGCGTATTTTTTGTTTTAATCGTAAGGAATTACTTGGATAAAAATTTAATTCGATTTATTTAAAAGCCTCACAAGTTTCAATAAAATGTGAGTTAAAAACTGCATTATTTTGTTGATAGGATGCACACATTTTTAATTTTAAATAACAGGTAATGAAAATAAATGTTTTTCAATACCAATGCATATTATTAATTATCGTAGTAGTATTGGGTATAACTATTTACTTACTCTTTTATAATATAAATCGCATTCTTGACGAAATTTTCAAAATTGTTGTTTTTTAGTTTTTTTTTCTTAAACAGCTTGCTTTAAAAAGGCGTCGTGAACTGACCAGAACATTGAAAAAAGATTAAAACATTAAAAACCATAAAAAATATACTTTATTTATTATTATTATGATTTCTAATGATAACTTCATAAACAATATTATTATATATTATATACATTGGACTCTCTGGCTTTGCATTTTTAAGATTGAATGAATAATGTGAGTGGATACGGTTTAGGGGAAAGCAGGGAAACCGGCAAGGCATAAAATTCGAGGCGGTTTTTTCTTCCACAATTAGATTGAGTTATTTAACGTCCGCAAATATACACCGTTTCAATGCTATACATAAGCAAGTAATGCGAAGCGGATGACCATTTTAGTGGAAAAATATCTGAATATGGAATATTGTATATGCGCAGCATTCGATTCTTCTTACTCCCAAAATAGAATGCCTAAATTAATTTTTTAAACTACAGATGAATGAAGATATCTAATTTTACTGAAATAATAAGCTTGATTGTTCAAAAAATATTTTTAATTTCTAAAAAAACAAAATTAATAATGCGCTCCTCATTGCCTGACTGGCAGAGGAAGTTGTCGCATGTGGCTTTTTTTAAAGGCCTGACAATTAGGTATTTTAATTTATGTTCATTATCCTGTAGCTCCCATGCGCCAAATCATAAAATTTTACCGAGTAGAGCGGAGAAATAACGTGTAGTTGAGAAGCGAAAATTACGGCGTGCTTTATATATATATCGATAGAATGAAAAATATATTCAATAATGTAATGAAATAATATTTAGCACATAGAATAATATCTGAATTTTCATTTATCCCGATGTAACTTTACATAGGGATAAATGAACATTCAGATATTATTCTATGTGCTACATTTTATTCCATTGAATTATTGAATATATTTCTCATTCTGTCGACATATATGAAGCAGGCCATAATATCTACTTGGTAATGTTTTATGATTTGACGTTTGGGACCTACAGGAAAATAAATCTGAATTAAAATACGTCATTCATTAATTCAGATAGTTTAGGTATTATTTCATGTGCCACATATTATTTCATTACATTATTGAATACATTTTTCACTCTATCGACATATATCAATCATGCCGTAATATCCGCTTCTCACCTACACTTCACTTCCCAGCTCTACTCGGTAACATGTTATGATTTGGCGTTTGGGGCCAACCGGAATTTCGACGATTTCTTCTTTGACTAAAGGGGTAACTTTTCCGCTTTTCATGTTTACTTTTACTCGTCTCATAATATTATCAGTTTTTGCATGAGTATATATTCCAGCAAGAACGTAAGTACTCTCCAATATCGCAAATACGTCACCATCAGATGTTGATATAACTATTTGTTCTTCAGTTGGCACAGGCTCACTGTGATGATCTCCGAGTCTCAATACAATTGATTTATCACTGGGAAAAGTGTATCTTCTAAGTTGAAATTTGCGGTGCGAATTTTTGATAGATGTAAGCCGAATAAACTTAAGATGTTCAAGTCCATATCCTGTTCCTTCAGAAGAAGGAAGCGTGGTTGGTGGCTTAAGGCGCCTAGAGGGTCGAGAAATCCTTGGACGAGGAGACTTTAAGGGAGGAAAGGCAAACGGAGCAGGGCTTGAAGGAGACTTGCGTGCAGATGCCTTTGAGGAAGAACTGTCTAAAGGAGGAGGTTTGGTGTTAGAATAAAAGGCAGGCTCAACAACGGAAGGTGTGAATTCGGCAGGATCCAAACCAGCATAATGAACTCCGTCTATATCAAACTCGGAAGGATGAAACCATTTAGGATCATACTCGGCAGGATTCAGACGTGCATGCTGGAATTCAGCAGGATCAAGCTCGCTAATAGGAGACCTGGATCTGGACCTGTACCTTTGAGGAGAATGACGTCTCTCAGGAGGATAAGTAGTTCCGTCACGACGAATGCCAGGAATTAAGGAGCCGTCACCTGACCGCTCGGACTGTGAACTTAATTCTGCAACAAGAAACACAAGGTTACATTTTCCCAAAGTACGTTAAGCGAAATGTCAAAATGTCTAATCATAAGATGTTCTGGCTGCGCTTTCCATCAAGAAACATGTTCTTTAGGTGTGAAGCTTTTGTGAATGATTTTTTTTTCCTTGCGTCAATATCTTTTGGAATTACTTGGAAAATTGAAACTTCACAAAAAAATGTTGCTTTTAACTGATAAATTCTTATTCGGAGATATTTGTATCTGTCGTGTGTGTATTTCATAAGGCACGATTAGCACATGTATTCTGTAGTTCTTATCTGATGAATTACGTATGATTTTAAATTGTTCTTGTTAGATATTTGTTTTTCATAACCAAGTTAACATCTGTCATCTATCAATTAAGTATTTTAAAGTATTTCATGATAGGGTAAACTGATTCCATACTTCTTAAAAATTCAATTCCGTTTATAACTCCACTAGGCAATTCATAAGGGAATACAGTCTTTTAAAATTGACTTTGACCCCACGCATGATGAAAAAATATTCAGCAATTATAAAAACCCAAAATATAAAGCAATATTTCTATTCTTAGTAAAGAAACTGCAATGGTGAATTGTCATTTCTGAGCATAACAAAATAGTTTATACAGAAAATCAGTAAATCATGACATAGGTAAAAAGCAGAACCCGTTTTGATACATCAGAACAAATCCCAATGAATCAATACCTCTGTCCACCACATTTGAATCACTTTTATATTATGATAAGATGTTATCAGCTTTGAAATTATTTGAAAAATGTAAATGGATTTCAAAATAATTTATACATTTCAAATGATCTTAACAGATTTCAAATTATTTGGACGCATTTAAATTTTGTATATAATATAATAGAATAGAATTCGGATAAATTCGGAAAATTGTTATTTGCGAAAATCTAAGAAATGTTTTCAAAAATATTATGTTATTGTATTTACCAATTGCATTAAGAATAAATGCCAATATTATAACCGAAATACAAAGCGTTCTCATTTCTTCTATCTGCGAAAATTCTAAATACTGTTTCAGTAGAGAGTGTCTTTAACAGTGTAACAAATAATTATTCTGATAATTCTTATCTTATTATGTACGCATGCCTCCAACTTCTGATGAAATATTTGTATTTCATAAATTAGTTTTTTTTTAATTTTACAAGAAGTTTCTTCTTCGTGATTAAAAATCTTAATATTCGTTGATTTAAATATTGAATTTTGTATTACGCTTGAAATTTACTGATATAAAACTAAAGTGTAAAATTTATTTCTTGAAAATCAATTATAAAAACTTTCCACTTAAGTGAACAACCTCTTTTTAAAGACAATTTAAAAAAATATTAAACTGACATACCAATAAATTGACATATGGGCATGATTAGTGAAGAGACATAACAACATTTAAGGTTAATCTGATATACAAGACCATTGATAACCTTAGATTATAGCTCTCATTTCCTTGCCAATATTTTACTTTAATAGAATATATATAGTGCGTTTAAAATTAATTCTTATTTCTGCGATTTTATATTTCTTTTCATTAGAATAGCTGTCCTACGAATTTCAATCACAAAATGGCCAAGGATTTTACAGGTTTTATGTTATTTAAAAATATTTGAAAGAATGGACCGCTTGATATGACCACATTTTTCGAAAATTTTACCAAATCCTCCTTCATTGCTGTGTTGCAATTGCTGCCCTCCAACGGTATTTCTGGTGTGGTCTTTCACTCAAAATTGCAAGCACAAGTCAAAATATCCTCAAAAGGCACAGCTCACCATCACTGGCCCCAGTGGTAGCTCTCAGCTCGCACTCACGACTAGCGTCACTCACGACTAGCGCCTCGCTTACCCCCCACATTTGAAAAATCAAAGTTTAAATCACATGTTCTTGAAGATCTTCAGAAGCGCTCATAGGCGCCATAATAAAAATATTTTGCGGTAAATTTATAACCGCATTTCTAACGATTACAATAGGCCGTTGGGGGAAGGGGGGGGGGCTGGCGTCATTTTTCTAAACTAATAACATTTTCCCAAATTCATTATAGCTATCTGTCATGACTTCAAATGCGCTCAAATGCGCCATCACTAAAAAATGTTGCGCTAGATAATTATAAAAGATATCAGATTTGTGTGTGGGGCAGCGTGACGCAGGTGTTAAATCTGCAACAGTGATGTGCAATATCAATTTGCCTATTTTAACGAGTATATATACAAACAATATTACTATATATTATGTACGCTGTATTTTAATTTTGCATTTTCGAAATTGAAAAAATAATGTAAAGGATAATGTTTTAGAGAAGAAGCGGGTAAAGCGGCCAGGGTATGCATTTATGAATGCAGTATCAAACAGTAAAAAATTAGGTTGTTTAAGATAATAAATAATTTTTACAGACTCAAAAGTTTGTTTTCATTGTTTTTCCTATATCATGACAGTTGCTAAAAATTCCCTAAAGCTAACAGAATGTGACTTTCATATTAATTCACTTCGAATATGGATAAATCAAAATTCTCACCTACACTTCATTTTCCAGCTCTATTCGGTAAAATTTCGGGATTTGGCGTTTGGGTCCAACAGGAATTTCGACGATTTCTTCTTTGAATAAAAGGGTAACTATTCCAGTTTCCATGTTTATTTTTACCCGTCTCATAACATTATCCATTTTATCATGAATATAGATTCCTGCAAGAACATAGGTACTCTCCAATATTGCAAATACGTCACCATCAGGTGTTGATATTACAATTTGTTCCTGAGTTGGCACAGGCTCACCCCGATGATCTCCCAGTCTCAATTCAATTGATTTATCATTGGGAAAACTGTATCTCCCAAGTTCAAATTTGCAGCGCGAATTTTTGATAGATGTAAGCCGAATAAACTTAAGATGCTCCAGTCCGTATCCTTTTCCATCAGAAGAAGGAAGCGTAGTTGGTGGCTCAAAACGCCTAGAGGGATGAGAAACCCTTGGATGAGAAGACCTAGCAGGAAGAGGGGGCTTCAAAGAAGAACCGGTAGGTATACAAGGTCTTGAAGAAGACCTACCCGGAGATTGCTTTGAAGCAGAAGACCTGCGCGCAGGTGGTGTTGAAGAAAAAGACTTGTCTGGAGAAGAAGGGCTGGTAGTAGAATATTTGGCAGGATGAAAGATAGCAGGAGTAAGTTCGTTAGGATCTGAACCAGCGTAATGAACCCCGTCGGGATCAAACTCGGAAGGTTGAAACCATTCAGGATCATACTCAACGGGATTGCGCCTTGCCTGTTGGAATTCGGCAGGATCAAACTCGCGAGAAGGGGACCTGGACCTTGACCTTTGACGATAATGATGTCTATCCGAAAAATACGAAGTTCTGCTACGAGGAACTCCAGGCACATTGGCGCTATTACGTGATCCCTCGGACTGTAGACTTAAGTCTGCAACAAGAGAGATGCAGTTAAATCTTCCCAAAGTACGTTACGGAAAATGTCAAAATGTTTAATTGTAAAATTTTTTGGCTGAACGTTTCATCAAATAATGTATTGTGACAAATTTATAGATATTTTTTGGAGTTCAACTCTTGTTGATGCATTCTTTTTTCGTACCTCGTCTTCTTTTTCGAAAAATCTAATTTAATTATTTTTAATGTTACTTTTCACGATTAAAACAAAAACTACGCGTCATGTCAAAATATGCCGGATAGCAAATTTGTATTTAGATATCTTCTAGAAAGACTTGGTAAACTTTAAAGTTACAAAGAGTGTTGATTTTACTGATATCTTTTTATATGGAATTTTTTCTATCCTACATGTTTTTTGTGCAATCTATCTTATAGTTCTTATCTCATGATTTATGCATGCTTTGAAATACCCCATGTGATATATTTGTATTTCGTAATCAAATGGATATCTGTTATTACGCATCTTGAAGTAAATTAAACAATACTTTGTGTTCAACATCTGATTCTTATTAAATTTTATCACCACCACTAAGTATTATTTACATTAATTACACGAAGTTTTTCAGAATTTAAAAATAATTTGATAAAATTTTCGAAAATCATTTATACGTTTCAAAGTATTTCCACACAAAAAATTAGCAAATCAGGACGCAGGGGAAAATCAGGGCATTTTATTATAAATCGCGATCTCAGTTGACATTATTTGGACCCCTTGTATAACATTTTGGAGAATACTATCAAGTTTAAGGAATTAAAAGGCTTCTAATAATATATTGTAACGGATTACAAGAGATTTTTAAGGATTTTCGCAAACCCAATACATATTTCTCTAAAATATTATGTTTAATAGTTACCAATAGAATTAAGAATGAACGCCCATATTAGAACCAAAATAGAAAGAATCTTCATTTTTTCTCACTGCAAAAAAAGCTTATCACTGCTTCTGAGAAGAGTTTCGTTACGAGTATAACTAATGATTATTTAAATAATTCTTATCTCATGAATGACGTATGCCTAGTGCTTCGATTGAAATATTTGTATTTCATAAATCAGTTGCTTTAAACGGCAGAATTATTGACTCAAAAATCAATTATATAACAGATGCTAAAAAATATCTGTTTACAGACATTGATTGTTTTTGGTTAATTAGATTCTATTATATCATTCTTTTGGGCAGATTTAAGTACTTCAGTAAGAAGGAACTTTTCTCTGTCGAAAAATTAAGGCTGGTCACGTCTCTCTTCATATGGCAAGTTCATTTCAATCGCCTTCTTCTTTTCTGAACCTCTGTTTTCGCAGTTGGGATTATCGGGCTATGTACTTCTGGGAAATGTGTTGCTATTAATCCCAATGAGGTTGCGCAGGCATGATTATCTCAAAATTAAAAAGTTAAAATGTTTTAAAATTTACCTTGGTTTTCACGTTTTCTTTAGTGTCTAATAATCTATGTATTAACACTTAACATATTTTAAATCATACGTGTATACAATAGCATATAAAAGTTACAGTCTATGTCCAGCTCTGTATGATGATCCGGAAAAAATCTCGCGCCTGCTGAAGAAATATTTCACGCAATTTCCGTTTCTGATTTCGGATTATAGAAGCAAGAACAAAATATTGTATTTTTATTGTGAGGTCCAAGTGGAAGTGAATAATTGAGTTATATCTTAATTGACTAATTCATAGGCACTTTTTCACGCACACACTCTTCCAATATTTTATGAAGTAAAGATAAATTGCTTAGTGCCCAGCTTTAATTTTTTTTAACAAAAATAAAATAAGTGTGTAAATCATTCTTGTTTTTCCATTTTTAGTAATTTATTTGTAATTGAATAGATTTCAGCAGATAGAAAATCAAACAAACTGTGCAGTATTGAATACCTAAACTGTCAAATAGACTAGTGGGAAAACCTAAAGAAAAAGAACAAAACAGGTTGAATGCAAAAAAATTCAAAGATTTGGCTATCTACCCTATAAATTTTCAAGTTTTTGAAATTAGTGAAAAACTCTTTATTGCATGTATGCGAAGAGGCAGAAGTTATAACGGAATTTCAAGTTGGATTCCAACAGGAGCATTCACAATCCATGCAATAAATAAATTGACATCAGACGCCTGCAGGGCAAATCACTATTAGAAATATGTATGAGGCAACTCACAAGAAAGCAAAAGCTTTCGTTGATGAGATAATAATATATGTACATCATAGGTAAAAAAAATGCATCAGAAATACAAGAGGAACTTCAAGATTTATTTAAAAATATTCAGTATTATGTGAACACTTGCAAACTGAAATTAGGTTCACAAAAGTGCTAAATGATCTTTTTCCGACGGCCTCTTATTTCTGTAAATATGTCCCAAATACGACACTAGTAAGATAGTTGGGCACGAATTTAGAACAATATTTGGTTCCCAAAATTTTAATTTAAGAGAAACTATTTCGACAGTACTCACATTATAATGAATAGATCATTCATAGTAAACAAAGAGAAAAAGACAAAGAAATAAGATTAAACTTGGTGGAAAAAAATATCAGATGCAATTTATGTTTAAGTAAATAATTTTTTTATTATCATCATGAATCATGATCACGAAGTATTCTAAATGATATCAATTAAACTTGCATACATATTAATATTGATCTACACTATCGTGCAAGTTAAAAAGACACTCGAGTCACATTTTTGAAGAAATGAGATTTTCGCATTAATCGATTTACAAAATAATACTGTATCTATCTCCACAAACGAAAATTCTGAAAAAGAAATAGGTTTTATTGAAGAACCAGTATTTCGCGACTAACATGTATAATTGGCTGCAGGGTGAAACCGTAAGTCACTGAAAAATTGTATTTGGCCTCTAAACACCAGGTATGACGTATGGAAATACAACTCAGAACGACCGTGTGTCGACTCGAGGTCTTTTTAACTTGTAAAAGGCGCGAGGCTCCGTCTTCAAAATACAATACGGTCAAGATATTTTACAGATTAGAAATCCCTCTTTTCCAGTTCTTTTCAGCCACAAGAAATCATTTTAGAACAAAACTAATTGCCCTTTCCAGCTTTTCCAAGGCCAAAGTTCACTCCAAGCCGCTCTTACCACCTTTATTCGCCGTTTCAATGTTTAAAGAACTTTACTTCATTCCTGGTGCATTTCAGACCCACCTTTTCAGTTCCGGAGTACTTTAGTTCGCACCAGGCTGATATATTATGTGCGCCAGAATATCCGCTTCTCACCTACACTTTATTTATCCGCTCTACTTGGTAAAATCTTGTGATTTGGCGTCTAGAACCTACGGGAATTTCGTCAATTTCTTTTTTGATTAAAAGTGTAACCTTTTCGCTTTTATGGTTTATTTTTACCCGTTTCATAACATTATCAGATTTATTATGAATATATATTCCAGCAAGAACATAGGTATTCTCCAATATTGCAAATACGTCACCATTAGATGTGGACATAACAATTTGTTCATGGGTTGGAACAGGCTCACCAAGATGATCTCCTAGTCTCAATTCAATTGATTTATCATTTGGAAAAGTGTATCTTCTAAGTTCAAATATCCGGCGGGGATTTATGCAAGAAGTAATCCGAATAAACTCAAGATGTTCAAGTCCATATCCTTTTCCGTCAGGAGAAGGAAGTGTGGTCGGTGGATTAATGCGCCTAGAGGTGTGAGGTATCCTTGGATGAGCAGGCTCCAAAGGAGGAAAAGGATAAGGTTTTAAAGAAAACTTGGTTGGAGATGGCTTTAAAGAAGTAGACCTGTTTAAAGAAGAAGGGCTCATAGTAGAGTCCTCGAGAAGATGAACCACGGAAGGAGGACGCTCGGTAGAGTTCTTACTAGCATGATGAACCCTGTCAAGATGAAAGTTTGCAGGATGAAACCATCTATGATCAGAGTCGACAGGATTACGCCGGACATGCTGGAATTCGACAGGATCAAGCTCGCGAGGAGGGAGCCTGGACCTTGAACTTTTAGGAGAATGATGTTTTTCGGGAGGATAAGACGTTCCATCATGATAAATACCAGAAATTGAGGGGCCATCGTGTGAACTCTCGGACTGTAAACTTAACTCTGCAACAAGAAAGAGACGCTTTAATCTTTCCAAGTTAGGCACGTTTAATAAAATGTCTAATCATAACATTTTTGGCTGCGTGTCTTATAAAACACTTATAATAACAAATTTACAGATGTTTTGAGTGCACAATTTTCGTTAATGATATTTTTTTATAACTGTCGTCGTTTTTAAACAAATGTAATTTTTTCATTATTGATGTTATTTTTTACGATCAAAACAAAAACTGCGCACCATTTAAAAAAGTGCTGGATAGTAAAATTGTATTTAGATATTTTTAGAATTAACTGGTAAGCTTTAGCTTTACAAAAAGTGCTGATTTCACCGATAACTATTTCCAGTCTGTTCAACAAAAAAGGAATTGCGATTATTCGTAAACCATAAAAGGTATTTAATTTTTTTTAATTGAAAGTCACTGAAAGAACTAGAGCGAGAATATTCGTTAGTTTCAGTATCGCTCGAACTGCCGTTAGGGATTTAATTTTTTTTGAGAGCATTGATATATGCTGTAGTTTTTATCTCATGAATTATATATGACTAGCAGAACCCTCCACGCGTTTCTGTGACTCAGTTATATTACTCTAAATTGATATTATACTAAACTATTCAAGAAATCGCAACAGGGCCCCATCTTTTGGTTGCTTACCCAACCTAGATAACGTGAAATGTTAAAGTGTCGGTCAATAAACTAACTTACACTGACATCTGTTAGAAACTTATAAAACTAACTAATAAAATCGTTTTATTTGCAATAAAGAAATATTAGGGCAATTATTCGAGATAAAAAGTATCCTATCCTTCAACTTGAAGCAAATAACACACAGTATACAAGATTTCATCAAGATCGGGTTAGTAAATTCAGAGTTTAGGAGCGACAATCATTGTAACACGAGTAACTATATTTATATATAGTTATTATATAGATGTGAAATTATCGTTGTAAATTATTTTTAATTCATAACCTAGCAGATATCTGTTATTAGGTATTGTAGAGTAAAATAAACTAAAATTTGTTTTCCATATTCAATTCTAATTAAAATTTGTACTAACGAAAAAGTAGTAATCTGGCATTTTGCGAAAACCTATATAATAATCAAAAAAATTTAAGGATTTTGGAAGAATATAGTAGAATATCAAAAACAAATGTTTAGCTTTTTAAAGTATTTCAACATAGTGTCAACGGATAACTTGATTCAAAAGCAAAAAATTGCCTTTCAGTCTCAATCCCTTTCACCCTAACGTTATTTGATCCTTATTTTTTTAAATAATAGAGTACAAACTATGCACAATGTCAATTATTTTGTATACTTTTTAGAACTTGCAATTTTTCGGAGTAAATTTGTTGGTTCCTTTCTTTTTAAATATTTGTGAAATTCTAAACATTACATTATTACAAATTAATTTAAAAGTCCCAATATTTCGAACTGCTTCAAGCTAAATTTATAAAGCTCATCACTTTACTAGAGAATTCATAAGGAAAGAAATTCTTTCATAATTGGCTCTATGCCCAGGAATTACGAAAAAAATATTGATAAACCTCCAAAACCTCTGAATAGGAAGCAATATTTCCCTGCTTCATAAAGTCACGATTTAGTCTTTTACCTTAAGTGGGGTTGATCCATATCTCTAAAAAATGATTTTCTAATACTAGTAAAAATATATTCTGCTTTCCTTAGCATATTTAAAATTAAGGTTTCGAAAGTTTTGACCTCGTTACAAAAGTTTGAGTAAGTCAGTGAAAAAAGTATCGCTTGAAAGCGTTACAAACTTCATTGGAAAGATAATTTTATTCCAAACAAATCCTGCATTAATGACACCGTCATACACATTTGTTAACAGAGTCACAGCTTGGCCAATTTTGATCAATATCACAACAGTGAACTTTGACTTGTTATATTTGATTGAACAATCATTAGAAAAAAAGGCAAAAAAATCAGTCGACTTTCTTTACATTTTCGGCAAATATAGGTGTCATAAGAATTAAATATTTAATAATTGTAAGTTACAGAGTAAACTTGGGGGGCGGTGAGTGTAACTGATCCAGGCATCATACCCAACCATAACAGTTCGCTCCAGGGATCCAGTCAGTCTCTCTCATTCAGCTCGAATTCACTAATTCTTCTAGAAGCCTAAAAGTCCTCGATAATTAACTCTCTGACCTACTATTATTTCAATTTTCTAATTTTTATGACGCCTATATTTACAGAAAATGTCAGGGAATTCGACTGATTTTCTTTTGGCTCGTCTCTTCTGATTTTTCAAGAAAATATAAAAAGTCAAAGTTCACGGTCGTGAAATTGACGCTGTTAACCCTGTTTTAAAACTTTCGTCAAATTAATATTTGTCATACATATTCTTTGAGCGATGGATAGAAAACATTAGATGTTAAACTAAAAAAGAAGGGTGAAACCACCATTAAATCGAGCAACACACCCTCCACTCTAAGGTTTAATAATTCAGAAAGTATGACCTGCAGAGTATTTTTTAGTATTTTTCAGAGAACTTGAAGGACGTTTTTTAAGTGAGATAACTCTAACAAGTTACAGTTTTAGCTGCGTGATGTAACTGTTGTGAGTTACTAAACGAAAAGTTACTTACCCAATATGGATTGGTCGCCTGGTTCTCTTAGTTGATTCAAAGGAGGTTGATTTCTCCGGCGAATAGGCAATTTTTCGCGGCGAGGAACTGAGTCGCTTTGCGAACATAATTCTGTAACAACAAATAGAAATAAGTGCATTTTCTATTTTTCATTTTCACAGCAAGACGCATTGCTTTTTACTCATTATTGATGTTTTGTTTGTTCATTTAAGAGTATGGCTCTGTGACACCTGTGCCCCTTTTAATGGCAGTACTTTTCTCATGTCACCAACTGGTCCAAAGAGGCTTTTGTAACCATTAGGTAACAGAAACACGTCATATAGCTTGATATTGCTGATGTTTGTTACTGATAAAGCAAATGAGTAGAAAATGTACAACAACTATTTTTTATCGTATTCGAACGGGAATAGTGCATACTTCCATAAAAATTAAATTAGGAAAAAACTGAGTATAGTAAGTAATGTGATGTGATATAAGCATAAAATCTTGCCAAACGATTACAAGCTCAAATTTTGGCAGTTGGTTCTTTACTAGGATATCATTAAAAATGCCTTTTCTGATGAATTGGCGTATTAATTTAGGACCAGAGTCCATACCGTATCAATTAGAGACTGATATTATTTGTTATACGCGTATGGCTATACTCCCGAACCACCTAACCTCCAAGCGATTCACTGACGCGTAACACTAACAACATAATTTTCAAATATTTTTTCAAAAGGACTAATCACGAAAGTTTGGAAAAAAGTTACAAAAAAACAAAACAAAAAGCGTTAAAGTTAACAGCAATAACGTTTTAATTACTCTAAACACCACTGATTATTCTGGAAATATATTTTCCTATATCCTCTCACTAATATGTTTGCCGTTTAATTTGAGAATGATGTCCAGGGATTTCAGCGTATTTTCACGGTTTTGAATTAGATATAGATATATTATTATACTATTTTATTTACCAATAGAATTATACATAATCGTCAATGATAGCAATAGAGCTGAAAGGATTGACATTTTCTTCAACTGAGGAGAAACTGATTACTGTATTAATTAATAATTGATATAGCAGTATAAACTGTAATTAATGATTATCCTGGTGCCTCATTAAAGTATCTAATTTGTACTTTTGTTTTTATCTCATGATTTATTTACTGCTCAAGCTTGCCTGTGCGAGACATTTATCTTTCACGAATCAGTCGACGGAACAAATAAATGTTGTCGATATCATTATGTAGATATTAACAAATTAAAAATTTTTCAAATATAATAATACCATATAAATTCTCATTGAGTTGAAGGACAAGATTTTGTATTTGCTACATTTTCTTTATGATGTAAGAAAATAATATTTTCTTTATTCTCTAAAGAAGAAAGGGGAAATTTTTGAAAATATTATTGTATTCAAAGAAATAACATTTAAGTATTTAATTCATTCCTGCATAAAAAGACCAATTTTTTATATTTAACATTTTGATTTATTTTATTCTGAATTGGAGAAGTATTTTTTCCAAGACTGTCACTGTAGAAAATAGAAATCTATTATTTTACGGTACCATATCTTTTTCGTCCATTCATTGAATATGATAACTCCATGCTGTTCTTTTGAAAGTAGAACAAATCGCCTTGAAATTTCTTTCATATTCATAATCAAATAGAACAAATATTAATCTTTCTATCTTTATAACAGATAAAAAAAATTGTAGATACCAAAATGATAAATATGTAATTAATTATTGCAAATTTGTATTTCTTTTTTTGGTGAATCACTTTTCTAGCAATCTGCTTTTGTACATTTCTTCGACCAAGTTTTGAAGATTTGAAGATATTTTAATATATTTTAACCGATTTAAAATGATTTGAAAGGAGTTAACCAAATTGCAAATATCAATTTTTGCTTCTCCTTTCCTTTAGACCAAAATATTCCTTACATTCCAAATATGCAGGACTTTTCAAAATATTCCACGCAATTCGTATTTTTTTCAAATTTTTTTCATATTTATGATCAAATAAATAAATTTGTCACGTATTTCATTCTTTTTCGGATAAAAATGAAACTTAATTTAGGCCTGAGCAATAAAGAACTTGAAATAACTTTCTTCGGGCACGAAAAATCAGCAAATTGCACAAAAAATTAGTGTGCCAGAACAGAAAAAAAATGAAATAACTTTCTTCGGGCATGAAAAATCAGCTAATTGCACAAAAAATTGGTATACCAGAAGAGAAAAAAATCAGGGCAATTCCTGTTAAACAAAAAATTCTGCTTACCTCATTACAACAGATTTCCTAAGACTTTAAATTTGTCTGTATGTATTGTAAAGAAGTTTTAAAACTTAAAACTAGAGGGTTGGATATGAGGGGACTGCGCACCAAGTTCGCGCCGTTTCTTAAGTCACGGGTAGCACAAGGCGTTAGTTCGGCGATCGCCGGCGAGTGGCAAGTACTGGATGGACCATCGTAGCCGACGCAACCAACCCTGCAACACAACGCAAATGAGCAACCACACTCTGGCAGGAGAAGGGAGGCTGGCAGCCATGTTATAGATGACGAATCCACAGCCAATAGCAACCCTTGAGGCCTGTCTACGGGATAGCATGAAATTCCCAACCGAACCTAGATTTTTCCGTAAGACGAATAGGAAGGATCGAACTGCGGCAGCCATGTGGCTGAAAAGTAAGTGGACGTTTTATCACCCTTTTTAAGTGCCGTTCCCGTTTTGACCCGCTCGCGTAGCAACCCGTAATCTTGTCGCAAGTGATTTAAAAAAGTAGCGTGAGATCAGCGGACACCCACGCGTGGCTCCAAGTTTTGAAGAGGCGTTCGACCCAAAGACCAGTTATAATAAGTTGGGCCGACCTAACCTCTCCAAACGACCTGGCAAAAGAGTTGTCTAGAAAAGTGAAGGTTCGAGCAAAGGGACAATGGTGTCTCCGGTAAATCCTCCTCACATAGTACGCGGGTTCCCTAGAACGAATTCTCTATCCGCGTGTCTGTAGGTTGCCAGGAGGTTGACTGAGGATTCTCATCCTGTCCACGTGTAGCTAAGATAGCCTGTAGGTTGTCAGGAAGTTTACTGAGGCTTCTCAGCCTGACCACGTGTAGTTAGGATAGCATGTACGTTGTCAGGAAGTTAACTGAGGATTCTCATCCTGACGGCATGTAGTAAGAATAGACCGTAGGTTGTCAGGGAGATGACAGGGGATACCCATCCTGGTCACAGTTAGCCAAAATAGCTTGTAGTAATTGTAACTTAAATTTTTTCCTCTCTTGTTCAAATAATAATAAATAGGTTTTAGTCCTGTTTTTATGTAAACCTTAGTTTTTTAAAAAGTAATTTTCTCTCTCTCACACACGCGGAGAATTACCCCTCCCTTCATCTAGTGTCTCGTGTCAATTTGAAGCTAGCATTCCTGCTAGGTAACGCTAGGACAGCATAATAGAGGTTCCGATAGGGTGGACCCTACCTGGCGCATAATAAGTTATAAGGAACTTCGAGGGTTGTTCGTGAGTCAGAAGTGTGTCACCCACGGACTCGGTTTACTCAGGCGTGACGAGCAGGTAAGTGACAGCCACCTTGTGGCTAGGTTACCCCACCTGACCCTCTCCCGGTCAGGCCGTGTTAGTGGTAGACACACGGGATTTAGGAAAACCTAGTTACAGTACGTATGTCTGTATGTATGGAAGGATTTAGCCTATCAAGTCAGCCTTTGATACACTTCTTAAGGTTCCCATAATGAAGGGTAAGTTTGTTGAGCAGATATTTTAATAATAATAAATTCATTATTAATTAAAATTCAGATGATTTTCAAGATTAAAAAAAAAATTTTTTCAAATTAAGAATTTTTTGTTCCCATCTTCAGGGCTGACCTAAAACTAAGGTATCAGGTCATATTGTTCTTTGATATACTATCTACGATGTCTGTGATTGGCCAGAGCGCCCGACCGTGGGGACTAGTCGAACTTGATTGGCCAAACTCTGTTAAATCATTGGCCAATGTCTATTGAATTTTTTGATTAGACAAAAATTCAAAAAGTTTGAGCTTATTTAAAATTTAAGTACACATTTGTTATGAGTTTTATAAATTATGTTAAAATTTTCTGGAATGGAAGCTTCTAATGTGTCCCATAAGGGTTGACATTTTTCTTACACCTTCTCTATTCTTTTTAAACACCCTCCACACACTTACTTGATGGTGGAAGGGGGACCTACAGTTTAAGGTGGGTTCCGTACCACCAAGAGCAACAGCCTTAAGTACTTAGAGAAAACCTTTTTCTCTAGAGGTACCGGTTCCACGACTCTCCGGAGATGAACAACTCCCTTGCTAGGCTAGTGTTCACCGCATGGGCCACCGAGACCCTTCCAGAGTGCGAGGCGGGAATCGAACCCGCAAGCCGAAGGAGTGGGTCCAAAGCCTACGCTTTAGCCCCCACGACCATCGTCCCACTCTTTTTAAAATTTTCTGATACGCGTCAAAAAGAATTGCAAATTATCCTAATGACTTTTTTGAATTCGATAAAGCTTCAGAAAGTTATATCCTTTTCAACATTTTGACAATTTTCTGAAAAAGGAAAAAAAGATTTTTTAATCGGTTCAGATATATCAATAAAAAATTTCTGCTGGATGTAAAATATATTTTTGGAAACTATTATCATGCCATTTTTTAATAAGACAAAAGTTCTAAAAGTCTGAGCATTTTCAAAAATATGCAATTTTGATTTTTTAAGAAATTACAATATTTTAAAAAACGTAGTTCAAGTGTACGAAATAAACGTACAAAAACGAGCGCAAAGCAATTAGCGCAAATTAGAGTATAATTCGGATTATTTCGGAAAAATGTTTTTCTTCGGAAACGTTTAAAAGGTTTTTAAATATATAAATATGTGACTATATTCGCATATTTACCAATAGAATAAAGAACCCCCAATATTAGGATAAGTGTAGAAAAAATTCCCATTTCTTTGATCTGAGTAAAAACTGATTATTGTTTTAATAAATAATTTTGTGAAGGGTGTGAATAATGGTTATGCTGGTGCTTCACTGTATAATACAATATATTTTACATTCCTTATCTTATAAATTATCAAGATCTGGAAATTTTTCTTGTGACATATTTGTATTTCATAAATCAGTTCTTTAAACCACCTGCAAATGAGTATGTTCAAACCTGTGTGGAAAAAACACCGCTGAGCCCTCTTAGGATGAGGGTCCCCGGCGGGGGCCCGCATGAATGTTCCGCGCGTGACAATTCTACGAGGGCCCCCGCCGAACCCCAAGCTCGGTTGCCCTCACGGATCAACGATTAAAATTTCTAAGTCGGAAGGATGGATATTTTGTATCCTTAAAAATGGACATAAAAAATACGTTTAATAATTATCTTATTGATATTTCTGTTAACAGCTCGTGTATTAAACATTTAAATAACGTCTTTTAATAATAAATAATTAGAAAAAGACACCTTAAAATTTAGTACTTTGAGTTTGCTGAACTGTACCTTATGTGGATGGATTTTTCAACGAGGAAAATGGCGAAATGGCGAGAGAAATGGCGAACAGAAGATACTCAAACTCCACGTGCAACACAAATACAATATAAAACAGGGATGAAAAAAGAAGTTGAAAAATATAATGCACAATCTACACCAAAAAGGAAAGACTTGACCAAAATATCTAATTTAATAAACAAAAAACGTGACAACATAAAAAAATATTCCAAATGATGAAAGACTTTCTAGGCAGTTAAAATGGGAGAAAATAGTGATTGAAGTGTGCAAAATAAATTATATTATTATATTATATAATTATTAATTGAAAAAAATTCAAAGTAGTAATAAAATCGAAAGGCGAGTAATTTTAAAATTTAGAAATATTAGCTACTAGCATTTAATCTCAAAATAAGCAATCCCTCCATACTACTGCTGGAGAAAGATTAAGTCTAAACAAAGAAAGGAATAAAATATTTTAAGTCCTGAAATTGAAAGCCCCGAATAATTACTTTATACCTTTAGTGATGACATAAGGCTTGATTTATTTGCATTACAAGAAACAATCTCAAACATCTTCACTTCAAACAGAGCACTCTAAAAATATTCAGAAAATTAAATAATAAAAACTCTTCAGGCATATGTCTTCATCAAAGGACAGTATTTCTTCTCTTCTGTTTGATATCTTCGTTTACGAATTATTAAAATTATTCGGTATAAATATAGAAGCACACAAGAAACACTTGGAAACCAAAATTAAGTATGCAAACATGCGAATCACTCTTTTCTCCCAAAATAGTTTTCAAAACTCAAATACTTATTTCAGAATTAAAAGTTAAATCCCAAAATTTAAGAGAGATGCTAAACCTTCTTAGTAAAGCCCATTTGATTCTCGAACGTTTTAGAGTGCGCCTAGCAAAACACAGATGAACAGAGTCTAATCACAAAAGATACATATCAAGTAAAAAACTACAATTTGCCTAATATTAACAAATTGAATTCCGAAATTTTTGATATAGCGAAAAACTATTTTACTAGTAATCGCAAAGTTACAAATAGGTCATGCACAACAAACAAAGAAAAAAAATCAAGCATGGATCAAATAAAGATAAATATTTTTGGATAGATGAATAGCCCAATCTTTCTAACTATTAAGAATATTGACGATCCATTGCACTATAAATAAGCTTAATTTATAAAATACAAAATAATATTAAATCGCCAGGCAAATAATATCATATTTCATTTATGTTCAGCTAAATTTTTATTATGACCAATACTCATATTGTTTAAAAAAGGTCAGCATGTAAAATATTAAATATTGTGGGTTCACCGATTTCGGTTCTTGTCTTTTCCAAAATAGAATGCTGCATTTTTTGGTAGGTTAAGTTACTGATTCACTCTTGCTTTTTTTAATTACTACTAATTCTAAATTACTAACTCATCTTTTTTCTTTTGAAGCTATTTCCACAAATTTTCTACTTCCTACAAAACCATTTTCCACATTTTTGTCTTGTCCTGCTTTAATTTTAGTTTTGCTGTCTTTAAATATTCTTTTTACTTTCCTATTCTTGTCTCTATAATCTTTTTTAGTATAAGCCGGATAGTAGGATCAATGCCCTTAGGAAAAGGCATCAAAGGAGTATGCTTGCCGGGGCCAGGAGGCTTTAAAGGAAAAAACTCTTCGATGTTTGCAGATCGAATACATCTTCAAAAAAGGAGACTTGCCTGGCGAAGAAGTGCTAACAAGAGAATACTCGGCATGATGAAACCCAGCATAAGTATTATTTTTTAGCTGCTTGACGAGAAAATCCACGGATTGACATTTTCTTTAGAGACTGCCATCCTAAGGATTTAAGGTCCTCTTTTAAAGAGGCAAAGATTTTAAAGTAGTGGAAGCATAGAAGGTCATTGACTTCAAATTCTTTTCTGTTCGACGGGCCAAATAGGTATCCAGAGATTGTGCTTCGGAGCACAGTACATAGACGCAAGAGGAAGATGCAAAAAAATATCGGACTTACAGAGTCTTCTTAGAAGACACCCCTGTTATTTGTGACATAGCTGGTAGCCACTTGTCTTTTTCCAGATATTATCAAAAATCTTGTCCTGCACAAGAACATACGCTCTTTCATATATCTCACTATTTTTTGATACACGTCTAGGCACTTAAGAAGCTTAATAAGCAGCCCATGGTTCATGTTATCGAATGCCTTTCGGAAGTGAATCTGTGCCACTGAAAGGTTGCGTCACTACCTGATGGAATCTTGTGCAATACACCTGTCTATCAATAGATTACTTTCTGCAACCTGCCAGTCCTTTCTTGCATCCGTGTTTAATTATTATAATCTGTACAACCTTGATAGATTTTTATATCCTCGCTTTGAAGAGGCCAGCTTTTAGCTTACAGATAGTGTTTATGCAAGCTTGTGGCAGAATTCCTGATAGTAGATGGAGGAATGAACTATCTTAACGAATGGTTTCGCAACAGGTATGAGGTTTAGTGACCTGGAAAATTATTGAGAAAAATAGACCTGACCAATGCTCGGTGCCTCAAGCCAGGCGCCTGTGGATACGCCACTGGGTGAATAATACATAAAAGTTTAGCAAAGTCCGACATCACATTTAAACACTATAAAAAATTGTATTCTGTTAACGTTGAATGAATACTAGAATGATAAAAGTAATAAGTAAGTCGATTGTTCCTAGCTCTACGGAGAAAAAACTTCGTGGGGGCGACCACTAAGCAAGGACGAATCAGTTATACTAACTTTAATTAACAGCATTTCATTCTTACTAGATAAAGTAGAACAATCAAAATTTGCAAGAAAATGTTAATTACAGCAGGGACATAAAATTTGAAGGATGAAACTAATTAGCCACAGAATTAGTTAATAAATTTTGATTAAGACTTACATAATAAATCTTAAATTTAAGGTTGCTCAATCAATTAACGAAAACTTCTGATATTAAACATTGGAAAGGGATAGGTCAGGAAAAAGATCAAATCTTAGATGAATATTTTTATCTCGACTTTTGGCTTCAACAAAAAGGGCTCATTCGCTTTATATTTCTCCTGGATTATAAATGCTCCCTTCTCTCCAAAAAATCAATTTTGTGGACAATTTTGTGGACAGGACATAAACGTGCTACCTGGCGTTGTGAGTGTTGGACCTTGAATCATCCGCGTGGAAAGAGATATTGCTTGACGAGTAAAAGAGTTATCTAGGAAGACACTAAAAAGCCGGCTGTCATCTAAACCATTGAATTCCGTAGTGATCGAAGGTTTTAGATTATAACTTGATCAACACGTGTCGTGGGTACCCAAAAGTTTTTATTAACGGTGAGAGATTGATAACAAATGGCGTTAACATTCCGTATCGTAGGAATAAACCCACGTTATTCATAAACTGAGTCTGCGGAAGGTGAGACGAACCAAGTAATGCCTAGATCGCATAGAATGGAGTTAAAATTCTTCTTAACAGGTTAGGAACCCTTTAGAGCTGTCAAGACATGACAAGGAGCTTTCTCGTCCAGGTATTTAGAAAAGCAAAACTCAAGGCATGCAAACATGTCCCTTCTCTCTCTCTCTCTCTCTTCCCCCTCAATTCACCACGTTATGTGGTTGTGTGTTAAAACTTAACAAATAATATCTCAAATAGATTCTAAAACTAAATCAATTATGTGGACCAAAATACAAGTTAGAGATTGAATCAAAATTTTTTATTGGTGAAGCAAGAATTGTCACGTTACAAGCTACAGGCCGGTAGTCCTTCGCATTTTAATAATTTAATAAAGTTGTTGAATTCATTTAGCCCTAATGCCGAAAAGATCTTAGTTCTAGCGTTAACTTCTTTCACTTCTACACCAATAACTAGTGGACATTCCTCTGGTTATTGCAACAGTTTTCTTTGGCAAAAGATATGAAAAATGAGATATCTGAAGCTTCTACATCTAGCTTATGAGTATATCCATATAATTGTTCCCAGAAGACTTGAATCTCTTCTTGACTAGGCAAATTTCCAAGGGTATATGACTCAGACATCCTGAGAAAGCCTTTACTGCCGATAACTTTTCTGCGCTCGATTATATGCCTGGCTATCTCTCCATCGATATATTCGTAATTAGTAAATAAACTCTTAAGATAAGTGTAATTATCAATTTCCTATGTCTTTTCATCTAAAGTAATGTTGCATATAGTTCTCTGACCTATTCAGACCTGCAGTCTACTCAACATTCTCTGCAAGTTACCTGCAATTACGCTCCTGAACTGCTCCAAGATACACACCTTCTTAGCTTAAGAGGGTCATTCTTATCCACGAATCCAGACAAAAGCCGATAAGGCGACCTTGTCTATCCTTTTCTGATCTTAAATTAACCATCAGTCATAAGCTAACCAATTGGCCCCCTTATGGTTTATTTTTAAATCTTTGGAATGACCTAGCTTCCTATCCGTACGTATGGGTACGTCCTTACTATGCTCCAACCCATACATTCAAATGTTCTAGTACAATAATTTTTTCTGACCATTAATGCCAAGTGCCTAGAATATTATTTATAGTGTCCCAGGAAGCATCATTCACTTCTCTCCTTTAACCATTAATTGTTGTGTTGCATACTATAATTAACAATCTTTCAGAACGAAATTTGTTTATTTACTTCTAAAAAAGATTTACCAATCACGGTTTACACCTTATTTTCCCGCTTGATTAGAAAGGCTTTGGTGATTGGACGTTTAACACCTACTGGAGTTTCGTCAATTTCTTTTTTTGTCAGATAGGTAACCGTTCCATTTTTTATGTTTATTTTAACTCTTCTCTGATTAGTAGAGCTGTAATCAATAACATACATTCCAGCAAGTACATTCATACTTTCCAATATTGCAACTGCGTCACCATCGGAGTTTAACATAACAATTTGTTCTTTGGTTGGTAAAGGCTCATAGATATTGTATCCTAGTTTCAATTTAATTGATGAATTATTGGGAAACGTATACTTTCTGAATTCAAATATATGAGACGGATTCATGCGGGAAATAAGCCGAATAAATTTGAGTTGCTCAAGTCCATATCCAATTTTATTACTAGAAGGAAGCCTAGTAGGTGGAGCCATGAACCTTGCAGAAGTAGACCCGGCAGGAGGAGGAGCGTTTGAATAAGATGAACGCTCTGGTGAAGAAGTTCTGCCAGAACGAAACCCGCCAGCAGGAGACCTGGACCTGGACCTTCCAGGACGTTGATTTCTATCAGGAGAATTAGAATTCCGGGTGCGAGATACACCAGGCATAGATGATCCAATGCGTGAATTCTCCGACTGTAAACTCAATTCTGCAACATGAAATACAAGGAGAACATTTTCTTTACGTACCTGCAGAAAATTGTTAAAGTGACCAATTATAAGATTTCTGGTTAACCTGGAACCTACAGATTAATCACTGAAAAAAATTCTCTATATTAAGTGATCAGATCCAATATAAATTTAACAAATAATCTGGAAATTTCCTTCATTTCTCACCCTCATTAACCACTACGTTTCTTTACCACCGTTTTTTAAATAATAGATTACGCACTCTAAAAACGAAAATCTTTTAATCACACGGTATTATCTTTTCTTTGTCCAGTTTTTTTAGAAAGATAATTTTATTCTGTTCATTTGATCGTAGAAAAAATGACTCTAGATTCTCACCAGTAGTCACATTTTAAAACTTTAAATTTTTTTATTCAATTTGATGTCTTGTCTTAAAAATGTGTTCATGTTTATAATTGAATAGATGAGTTTTTCAATAACTTTTTTAGCCTCTATTTATAAAGATCCGCATGGAAATGAACCAGAACAATGATGCTAATAAATACTTGAGAATAAAGAGTGAATTCTACTTCAATGTCAGATGGAATAATTTATGAAATCAAAATTTCAGGCTTAGGAGACATAATAAGATCTAGAAACCGCTATTTTGTCATAGGAATTATTTTAACCCTTTTTATTAAAAAATTTTTCATTTTCATCTAGCAACCAATTATATATATAACGCAAAACTAATCGAAACGTGTTTTTTTTAGTATTTGTGATAAACTTTTTAATTTAGCAACTTTTAATCAAATGAATAAACAATTTTTTTCAAAAAAAACGATTACATTACAAAGTGTATAAAATAAATCTTTTTTAAACAAAATCCATGAGAAAAATATTTTATATGGATACATGAAAGATTGTAATTTTCTCAAACTTTTCGAATAAATTTAGGGGGTTGATCTACCTGAAAATTATTTTTAATTATACAATAATTGACAAAAACAGTATTAAGGTCAGACCTAATTTTTTTCAAATGGACGTTTCTTGCGATAATTAATTTAAGCATACTTGTTTTTAAATTTGCAGAACAAATTATTTTAAATATAGTAACGACCCTTAAGTACATTTTATTATGCTTCACTAAAATAAAACAGTTTTTAAAACAAAGCCAATTGAAGATATTTTTTATAGTGAGATATGTAATATGTGATTTTCTCAAATTTTAGACGAACATTTTTTTGATAGGCTAACTTTAATTTTAGAAAGAAGGGTGACTAATTGGTTGTGAATAATCGTGGCCTCATCTGAACTGCAACAAGTATGGAAGCTCAATTAATAAATCTATTATTGACTCTAGTATAAGTTTCTAGAAAAGGAAAAGATTTTATTAAATACTTACTGCAAGAGAATTCTTTAATATTATAAATGACTTTTGTGAACATATTTGTTTTTAGAGTGAGGATTGTCTACTTGTTGAAAGTTAGAATTTTTTTTATCTGTATAAAATTAAAAGCATAAAAAGTGTGTGTAAAATTAAATTTAGATCAAAATTGCTCTATAAAATTGTGCTTACAAGAAATTGTTAGAAGGAATTGAAAATAAACATTCTTTATTAATTTGGAATATGTGTGTGAGCTGACGTATGTCCAATTTTCTTTATTAGATTCTTTATTTATTTATTTATCATAAAATTACTCTAGAATTTTTTAAACTTGAAGATTGGATTTTCAAACAATCCCTTTTCTATACCTTGCATGAAAAATTCTGCCATGATTGAAAGTATAGCTGAACCCATGGTTGTTACAAATTTCTGTTTACAAATTTTATAGTTGAATTAAAAATAGGTATAACTGATGAAAAATCTGATAACTACATTAAATTGTTGATGATTTAATTTTGTATAATTTTTTTATTTGGTCTTTAATAATGTTTCATAAATATTAAAATAATTGTGTCTCATTTATTGAAAAACTGCCCCATGGAACTAAGCCCTAGAAATATTATTCCTGAGAGCTTATATTAGGATGAATAACGATTTTATTTTATCTAAAAAAATAAGGACTAGTCAATTTCAAAACATTTTGATTGCAAGACCAAAAGCCAAACCAAAAACAAATTTAAAATGAATGCAAAAAATTTTGCAAATTAAATAATGCTGCTCATCACGCAATATGGAAGATACAAAGTTTATATCTTGTATCAAAATGGATTTCAATTATAGGTGCATTTACGCCTAACATTAGCAGTTCTTGGACATTTTCCCCCACCTAAAAATTTTTCCATCTTTTTTACAAATTTTTTGACCTGAATTTACTCCATATTGGCATTCTTTTGGGTAATCAAAAATAATTTTGGCGCAGTTCATCCCCCCCTTCCCCCCAAATGCTTCGAAAAATTTGAGAAAATCACATCTTTTATATTTCACTATAGAAACATTTTCTAATTGGTTTTATTGTAGAAAGCTGCCTTCTTTTGGAGACACATAATAAAAATTACTTACGGGTGATTACCCCTTAGAAAATAGTTTTTCATGAAAATTTCAAGTGGCGTAAACTCTATTCAATTATCCCTAACAACATATATTTTTTCTACATTTTTCAACCTGATTTTACTACTGTTTGACAATCTCTATGTTTCTATATTTTTTCTGCTTCATTTTAGAGAAACATTATAAAATATTCCTAAGGGATACCCCCGTAAAGAAAAGTTTTTGGTGAAAATGCAAAAACACGTGAGCTTTATTTAATTTAATCTTAAACAACGTTTATTATATTTTAAAATTTTTGCGCCTAGATTTAGTTCTGTTTGGGAGTTTTTTATGTATTCAAAAATAATTTTAGGTTAATTCTTTCGCTTCAAAAACTTTTTAGAAAATTTGAGTTTTTATCCCAAAAATCTTGATTTGGAAAAATAAGAAAGAACACCTGATGCTCAGTTTTTAGAGTTCTACATTATATATCAGAATGACTTCTTAAAGTAAGATTACTGCTACAAGAATAAATTTTTGCCATGTGATGTATATAAAGTTCAAGAGTTACTTAAAAGAAAAAAAGTTACTCACCCAACATAGATTGTTCGGCTGGTCGGCTTGATTGATGCGAAGAAGGTTCATTTCTGCGGTGGACGAGCGACTTCTCGCGCTGAGGAAGTGAGTCACTTTGCAAACTTAATTCTATAACAACATTATGGAATTAATTAATTTTTTATTTTGCATTTTTACAACAAGAAAAGATGCTATCGAGGAAACAGTTTTATTTATTTGACAAATTAGCCAAACGTCCAAAATTTTTCAAAATAAATAATTTTTTAATTGTTACAAAAGAAAAAAATTGCAAATTAAAATCTTGTTAAATAAAATACATATTTGTTTATTTGTTTGCACTTGTCTATTGACCCTTTGGCACATACAAGGATATTTTCTCAGTAATACCTGAAATGCATTAAACGAAAAGAAGTATTATTCTATTCACTTGAAATTAATTGACACCATGCCAGAGGATTTCAAAAGAAAAATTAAAAATTTTACGCAAGCTATTAAGGTTTTGATAAATTTACAAAATTTAGAAAAATATTTTATATTCCAGTTTCCAAAGTTTCCAAAAATTTAGAAGCTTGAAGAATGTAAATTTTCAAAAATTTTGGTCGACACATGCTTAATAGATCGGACTGCCTAACTGATAATCATATTAGTCACGTTGGTTGACAAATCTCCACGTCTGCTTATAGAGGAGTGAAATAAGGTTTAAACTTGAAAACTCGGCGTGATTTCACCGTTTTAAAAAATCTTTCTGCACATTGTGATTTATTTTTTTAAACAAAGAATAGTGTTTGTATATATACGTGGATTGCTGCTAATAAATTTAAGTTTTAACACATTCAAAATAGTTCCACCCGTGAGGTGCAACTCACCCATTACTCGGAGGGTTCATTAATCACAATATATATGACCCATAGACTTTTTGTGAGTACTTTTTACCTTAAGTAAGATAACTCTAACATGTTACATTTTCAGCTGTGGGATTTAACAGTAGCAAATTACTAAAAAAAAAGTTACTTACCCAATAAGGGTTGGTTGGCTATTTGATCTGTCTGATTCGAAGGGGGTTGATTTCTCCGGCGAACGGGCAATTTTTCGCGATGAGAAACTGAATCGCTTTGCCAACTTAATTCTGCAATAACAAATAGAAATAAATGAATTTCCTATTGTGCATTTTAACACTGACAAAACATACTACGGTAAAGACACCAGTTAGTGACACTGTTTGTTTTCAGAAGCACAAGAGTTAGCTTTTCACTGCTGTATACGATTGCTTCACGAGCTTTTTTTACATATGGGTGAATTATTTGTTTTTTTCTTTAATAATAAAAGCATGATGACGGCAATTTCCACATTGTTTGTTATTAATATTTGGATTTGTGTGTGCTTTACACGAGTAAATGGATTAGTTACACATGTGCACCTTTTGAGGACAGTGACTATCCCAAATGTCTAACTGGCCTAAAGAGGCATTTGTAACTATTTAGTGACAGAAATACGTGATAAGGCTTAAAATTATTTATATTTGTTTGAGATGAAGCAATTGAGAAGAAAGCGTGAAGAGACGTGGATACCTTAAACCTGGACACACTTTTGCACTGATATAAAAAATGAAGCAGAGGCGGCTAGACTGAATAATCTGCTTTCTCGAAATCTGGATGCTATTCTTGGCGCTCTGAAATTGTTTAACGGGGGATACCTAGAGTCTAACATTTTCCGGTTTGCCCTAAATCCCTTCAGTCCTTACAAGTCTCCTTGCTGGATGGCATATATCCAGTCTTCTTACAGAGGGCTGGTGAGATCTTCATAGGGCCGATTGTGAGACTTGTTAGAGCTAGTCTGACAAAGGATTATGTTTTGACAGCCAGCAGGTGTGCAAGAAAAGTTTTTATTTGGAAATCAGGCAGAATTGGTTATGCTTCACTCAAGGATTTTCAACCTTACTAAAAACAGCGAAAAGACTTGTGGACTAATATATCCGCGATGAAGTCATGTCAAGTAGGCCTTTACACAAGAAACAAGATGCCTATAGGGCTAGCACTCGACTGATACAGCTCTAAGGACAGCAAGTAACTTAATTGAAGGACAACTGAAGCAGAAAGGTCTCGCCATTGGAACCTTTATGGAAATCGCTCTTGCTGTGGTGCCTGATAGTAGTGAACTGCTTCATTTGTTCACGAATTAGGGACACTACGTTACAGGATGTGTACGATATACTGGCTATTGTGCGCGGCCACCATCTGGATACGCTCTTCGGAGCAATGCAGCAAGCACTAAGAACAGAAGATTCATGGTGTAAGAAGACTGTACTATCATTCAATCGGTTTTAGACGGACGCAGTTGTATTGACTAGAAGGTATACGTAGGAAACCACAAGTACATTAAAACTGGTTAGACAAAAACTGTAAATCAAAGAACAAGCTAAATATCTAGAGGCCTCTCTGGATTAAAAGTTTTCATTGACTGAGCACCTTGAAAACGAGTGCGAGAAGCTAGTAGCGACTCTTTGGCTCTGTAGAAGAGCCATTGGGAAAAGCTAGGGCTTGAGACCGGAGACACTTATGTGGATCTACAAGGCGATACTGCGAACCAGACTAACCTGTGCAGCGGTGGTCTGGTGGGGCAGGGTCGAACTGTCTACTGTGAAGTCTTGACTGAAAAGGATAAGGAGACTGGTTTTGAAGGGCATCACTAGTGCCTCAAAGTCGACACCCACTATGGCCCTGGGGGGCAACAATAGGTTTAAAGCCCCTTCATCTCACCATAAAGGCTGTGGCAGTGAAGGCCGCCTGGAGATTATATATTGTAAACGATATCAGTATCTCGCCAGTAGTGCGGATACCATTTGACATCACGAGGAGGCCGACACTGAGCATGCTCAGTGACAAAATATACACTCATCGCTACCTCTTCAAAAAGAAGTACCGAGTTAGTCTATATACGAAAAAGGAATGGGCTAACGGCGAGGCACACCTACCCAGTGATAGAGACAACTGTTTTACAAATGGCTCGAGGAACAAGGAGAACGCTGGAGCAGGTGAATATCGTGGGAGGAACGGAATGGTCTTCACAATTGCGATGGGTTCCTACGCAAAAGTCCTACAATTTGAGATTATGGCCTAGCCTCAGTGCGCCTATAAGACAATGGAGTATAGCAATAAAACAAATATTTGCATCTTCTTAAACAGCAGGGCTGCTATAATGGTTCTGAATAGAACAACGACCACGTCGATACTAGTATGGAAATGTTGCCCACTAGACTCCATACCGTATCAACGAGAGCCTGTTATTATTTTATATACGCGTATGGTTCTACTCCTGGACACCCTAACCTCTAAGCGATGTACTGACAAGAGACACTAACAACATACTTTTTCCGAACTTTTGCGATAGAAATGACCAGTAAATTTGGGTTAAATTTGAAGGAAAAAGAAACCATTAACGTTTTTAGCAATAACGTTTGATTGACTCCAAACACGACTCATTCTCCCTAAAATATATTTTATTTGGTCCGGTCACTAATTTGCCCCTTCACGATGATCAAGGTTATTTAAATCCAGAAATTTGCACAACAAAGATGTTTAAATATTCACTCAGCTAAAAATTACTGTAAAAGATAGTGGAAAGTTTGCTTGATGATAAGGATCTGTTTTTCAGCTGAAGTCTCTAGAACGTCTGGATAGCGGTCTATGTTCCTTTGCAAAATAGCAAAAAAATTAATTTGCTCCAAAAATCCTCTATTTCATTTTTTTCAGAAATGATTAAAATTGTTTAACCAATCCTTTTGCCTTTTAATTAAGCAACAAAAAATATAGATAATATTCTGTATATGTTCAGATCAGAGACAAAACTACCAATTGATGTGGAATTGCGGATAAGACTTGACATAAATGTTTGAAGAAAAAGAAAGCTATCTTAGTTCCCGAGAAATATAATATGTAAAATTTTAAAAACACATAGTATTATCTAAAAAATCCAGAATATTATTAATATTGAAAAAACAATATACTTTATTCCTTATCTCATCTTATTATAAATGCCCTGAAGCAAGAGAATTAAGGATAATCGCCAATGATAGGACTAGAACAGAAAGAATCGTCATTTTCTTCCACCGAGGAGGAACTCATTACTGCATTAATTAAAAATGTATATACTGGTGTAAACTGTAACTGATGATTATCAGGGGGTTTTATTGAAATATATAATATGTACTTTTAAATTTATCTCATGAATTATGTACGCCTCGAGCTTGTCCTTGAGATATATTTGTTTTTGACGAATCAGTCCACGAAAAAAATAAATTTTATCGACATTATAAAAAATTATAAACATTATAATAGAAATTATAAAAACTTAATTAATAATATTTTTTTAAAAATTCATACATTTCCAATAAGTTTGGTTTGTAATTATTTCTAATTTAAATAGTTTGATATCCAAATTTTTTTAATTTTGCATTCTGAATTTCAAATTAATGGTTTAGAATTTTTTCTGGACAGAAACAGGACATTTTTTTCTTTCAATAATTCTATTGTTTTAAATGTGAAAAACTGTTAGGTTTCAAGTAATCTTTCTTAATTGCAGAAGAGAATATTTGATCTGAAACAGTTTTATTTTTATTATTATTGAGTTGAAGCGGACTAGATTCTTTGATTAAAAATTTCTTTATAATGTGAGGAAATATGGAAGGAACTTTAATGGGAAACATCAAATTAATTTAAAAAATTAAAAGTTCTGAAATAAGAGTACTATTGAGAATTCAGTAATTTGTTTTACTTCTAAAGGAACAGCATGAAGTTACTCTATTCAAGACAGGACGAAAAAAATATGATACCTTAAAAAGAGATTTCTACTTTTAAGTGTGTGTATCATTTGATAAAATAGTGGTGGAAAAACTTAGTGATGAATCTTATAAAATCCTTAATTAGCTCATCGTTATTAAATTACTTTGTCAATTGAGGATCATTTATAATAAAGTTTTTAATTTGCTGATTTCCTGCCTGTCATTATGTAACTAACACCTTGTTTTCTGATGTTCTTTCTTTTGTGGCATAAACATTTTCAAAAGAAAATCTTGAGCTGTCCTAAAATCATTCGTAATCACCTGCAGGAAGTGGCATTCGATATTTACAAAATCAACAATGGGTAGCCTGTTACAAGATCCCACACCCTTTCCAATCTGGCCAGAAAATTCTGAATGACCAGTCATTTTGCCGTCGACTCCTTCAAAACTATGTAACTAACAAACTACCCACTGCAGTGCGCTTTGAAGTTTCTCTTTCAATCGACGAATAATGCCAATGGCTTTTCCTAGTATTTTTTAGACAACTATGACATTTCGCGCACTCTAGACTTAGTAAATCCGTTCATTTTTCTGAAACATTTGCAGCTCCGGTCATTTGCGACGATGCATTTTGTAAGTAGAGAAAACGAGGTTACAATATCAGAGAATTGTGTTCTAATTTAGTTCTTTTAAGCATCGTCACATCTTCTGTTCTTTCAAACATCAACTTTTGGCGTTTGCACATCCAATTTCTGTTTTGCAAGTGTTTGAGCCTTCAACAAATACAATGCATTCAGAAAAATTTAGGAAATTCGTAGAATTCATCGAATGTAAGAATTTCATATAATGTGAATTCCGTGGATTCAGTTAACTATGTGAAATTCTAGGAATTCCCTAAATTCCTTAAATTCTTAAAATTTCGTGAATTCCTGAAATTCCATAAACTTAATGAATCATTTACTTCAGAAAAAGACCACCTGAGGCACTGCCGAAAGATCAAAGCTTCAAGAACCATAAAACATAGAATTTATCTCATTATTTATAATTACAACTTACTTGTAAGATTTCTATACGATTTTAAATCACAAACAGTCTTATACAGTAGCTTTAGATTTTTAGATTTTATTAATAATAATTACAATGATTACGGTTTACACTTTGTTTTCCCGCTTGATAAAAAAGGATTTAGTGATTGGTCGTTTTGAACCCACTGGAATTTCCTCCACTTCCTCTTTAGTCAAGAAGATAACAACTTCACTCTCTACGTTTACTTTTACCCGTCTTTGAGCCCGTTTACACATGTCAAAAACATAAATTCCAGCAAATGCATTGATACTTTCCAAAATTGCATATACGTAACCATCAGATGTTGACATTACAATTTGTTCTTGAGTTGGTAAAGGCTCATAAATATTATCTCCGAGTCTCACTGTTATTGATTTATCGGTGGGAAAAGAGTACCTTTGAAGTTTGAATATGCGGCACGGATTCTTGCGGGTAGTAAACCGAATAAATTTTAGATGCTCAAGTCCATATCCATTTTTTTTACCAGAAGGAAGCCTAGTAGGTGGATCCATGAACCTACCAGAAGCTGGTGACCTTGAGCAAGAAGGCCCGGCAGGAGGAGGATGCTTTGAATATGATGACCTGTCTGGAGAAGAAGTTGTGGTAGAATTAACCCTCCCAGAAGAAGACCTGGATCTAGACCTTTCAGAAGAATAACTTTTATCAGGGGAGGTAGAATTTCTGTTGCGAGAATCTTCAAGGATAGGAGCTCCAATACGTAAATCTTCTGACTGTAAACTTAACTCTGCAACGTGAAACACAAAAATTACATTTTCCTGAAGTTTGTGTAGCAAATTGACAAAACTCCAACTATGTTATTTCTGCTAAACCTGAAACCAGCAGGTTCGTGGTTGGTAAATAAATTTAAAAAATAAAAATTTATTTTTAAAAATTCGCACTCGGATAATTATTCTTGGTATTTCGAATGCCTAAAGGAAACTTTATCAAAATTCCTCTTTAGCTCGCAGTATTTATATGCATTTTCATGTTTTGAATTTTCTACTCGATTAAGTATAGTTGAAGGTTAGATTGCTCAAAGCTCTGTAGGCTTTGAGGTGCACAATCTGATCGACGCACTAGCGATATGTTCTCGATTTCGGACATATATTTGTAAATATAAATTTGTTTTCTGAATAACCTTAAAATTAATTAAACAACTACAATCTTTTCTTTCAAATTTTTTCTGTTTCTCGCGTTGTTTTGTTAAAAATAGGACTTTTTCTTCATATTATTTTGTATGGGGAAAAAAATCGTAACAGTTTTTTTCAGATTAATTACGTATCTCGGGTCTTTTTGCCGTAATATTGAAATTTGTTATTTTTTGCATACTACTTACAATCAACAAAAACAAAATTACAAGTCCTATTGGAAAATGGTCATAAGGAACTTTGGCAACATTTCTCAAAAGCTATCATTTCTCTGGGAGACTGTTTTTTGCATATTTTAAGTCATTTGGTTAAAAAATGCATTGTTGCGTTGTCAATTTTCAGACAAGTTTAATACTTTGTTGATCATAAATGATAAAAATGTAATACATTACTACAAATTTGCATTATTTTGGGCAAAGAACGTTTTCCTATCAATTAGTTTTGGTCGCTTTTGTCATTTTCCCCAAATTTTTCATTTTATTTTTTATTTCATGCTTATGATTAAAACCAAAACAGAAAGGGAAGAGATAGTAAGAAATGAGGTGCAGGGAAACTAGAAGAGGAAGGAACGGGAGATAGGAAAATAAGAAATAGTAAGAAGGAAAAAAAGATGACA